>NC_090331.1:25871815-26174845 GCF_035084215.1 Heptranchias perlo
AAAGCTTGTCATGCCACCTTTTCAATGCAATTTTCATTTAATTTGCTTCAACAAGTTCCTTTTTTTTATAAAAATACTAGCGGATCCACATTACTCATGGTAAGTTAACCGATACGTTTTTTGTAATGTTGCATCATTTGACTTACCACAAAGCATTATACCATATAACATGAGACGTATTACATAGTAAATAGGGGAGTGTTTACATCTTGATAACCCTTTCCATTTTAGACATAAAGCGACAGCTTTGAGGAAAGATGTCTGCTGCTAAGGTAAAGTTATGTTTCATGTAACATATTCCTTTAAGGCCCTCAAGTCTAACTGGACCAGAGCTGAAATCTAATCTTCTATCTGCTCAACTGCTGTAGAAAGAAGCATTCTGAAGTCAATTAAACACTACTTGTTGCTTAGGGATGTTTGCCTGTAAATTATTTTAAATGGTGCTCATTGCTCATTGGTAGGTTCTCTATCTGTTAAGTTGTGATTTGTTGCTGTTTAATGAATACTTGAGACAATTAGCTGCATGTGTGATATCCACTTTACATTTGCAACTTCTGAGATGTGACAGACATACTAACAGAGTAACATTAGGAACAGGAGTCAG
This sequence comes from Heptranchias perlo, assembly GCF_035084215.1. Lineage (NCBI taxonomy): Eukaryota > Metazoa > Chordata > Chondrichthyes > Hexanchiformes > Hexanchidae > Heptranchias > Heptranchias perlo. The sequence goes on from NC_090331.1 coordinate 25,872,420, forward strand.
CAATTCAGCCTCTCGGGCCTGCTTTGCCATTCAATTAGATCATGGCTAATCTGTACCTCAACTCCATTTTCTCGCCTTTGGTCCCTTTCCCTTGATACCCTTATCTAACAAAAATCTATCTATCTCAGTCTTGAAAGCTCCAATTGTCCAAGAATCCACAGCCTTTTGGGGGAGAGTGCTTCAAATTTCTACTATCCTTTGTGCGAAAAAGTGCTTCCTGATATCGTTCCTGAATGGCCAGGCTCTAATTTTAAGATTATGTCCCCTTGTTCTTGATTCCCCCACCAGAGGAAATCGTTCCTCCGTATCCACCCTATCAAATCCCTTTAACATTTTATACACCTCGATCAGATCAGCCCTCAATCTCCTATACTCAAGGGAACACAAGCCAAGTTTATGCAACCTGTCCTCGTAATTTAACCCTCTAAGTCCTGGTATCATTCTGGTGAATCTGCGCTGCACCCCCTCCAAGGCCAATATATCCTTCCTGAGGTGCAGTGCCCAAAACTGAACGCAGTACTCCAGATGACATCTGATCAAGGCTCTGTACAACTGAAGCATCACTTCCTCCCCTTTGTATTCCAGACCCCTTGAGATAAAGGCCAACATTCCATTAGCTTTTTTGATTGCTTTTTGTACCTGTCTACTGGCTTTTAATGATTAATGTACTTGGACATCCAAATCTCTTTGCTCCTCTACAGTGATTTCTCACCATTTAGAAAATACTCCGATTTATCTTTCTTCGATCCAAATTAGATGATCTCACACTTGCTCACATTGAACTCCATTTGGCATAGCTTTGCCCACATACTTAATCTGTCCATGTCCCTTTGCAATTTCCTGCTCCCAACTGCACTACTTACTGTCGCTCCTAACTTAGTGTCATGTGCAAACTAGGATATATCTCTATTCCTTCATCCAATCATTAATAAATATGGTGAAAAGTTGAGGCCCCAGAACAGATCCCTGGGGAACACCACTTGTCATATCCCGCCAATCAGAATAACTGGATGCAATACTATTATATGTATAAATGAGGAAATCACCTTCACATAAAAGAATTAAAATGCAAAAGGAAAATTCCAGAATAATGCTACATTCATAATTAGTAAAGGGATAGATTACCAATTATTTGGCAATTGTACAATAAACTTTTTTTTACTGTTAAGAATTTCAACAAGTCACTATCATTGGGGAATGATTTGGACTAGTGGAACCCAATAAATATGAAGAAATTTAAGACACAAGACAGTCAATTATTTTTCACTTCTAGAATTTAGTTAGTCCTCAAATTTATGTGTTGGGGGTGAAAACAAGAATATCTGAGGACTGAACAACATTTCAATTAAAACCAGACATGTATAGCATCAATTATTTGTTTTCAAAATTTTGGGCATAGACTTTGCTGACTGCGGTAATACATCTCCAGCATGATTATCTCTGCCTAAATGGAACTTCCAGTTTTGTAATATTGGTTATATTGCAGAAACCCTACCCTGAATGGGCCAATAAGGATCACATGACTACTTCCTTTTCCTTTGAAAATTTATCCATTTACCTTCATGTCTCGGATTCCCAGAAAGAGCCTTGGTGGTTTCCATGTCTTCTCTTTTGTGACCGTGTTAATGTAGAATTTGCGATCTGTATTTTCATCCAAGTGAACCTCCCAAAGGTCCATTAGCTGGATGGGAGGTCTAATAGGATTTGGAGGCTCCAGTCTCACCTATTTAGAGCCTTCACTAAGAATTAAAATTAGGCTTTTGGATTTTGCAGCAGGTTTCGGGCGACAAGACCTATAAATAAAACAGATGGTAGTACTTTTTAGTTGCTTTGACTAAACCCACACAAGCCTAGACTTATGGTTTCCTGTTCGCTAAATTCAATCAGTTAAAATTATCTACTAGACAATGCATTTGATTAATTCAGATAAATATAAATTAACTTCATTCGTTATTACTCACATTTTGGCTTAATATTTGACAGTCATTCATTAAAGATTTATTCTACAGTACACAATACAGCTGAAACATTGGGCACAATTTAAATAATGCGGTGGGATGGCACCGGCCGGGGGGGGGGGGGGGGGGGGAGAGGGGGGGAAAATCAATGGGCACACAGCAAACCCGAATTATAAAAACTTACCGTTCCCCACCCGATCGCTACTTAATTGGTAGCCATTAATCTTCTTTCCAGGTTTGCCATCCGAAAGCTGCACAGTGGGCGGACTGCACACCCGCATGACAGGCTGTCAGCTGGAGCATCTGGATTTAAAGGGCCGTTGCTCCAATGGATTTTGCTGGAGCAAAGAGCAAGAAGACAAATGGAGCAGCACAGGGGCAAGGCTGCTCCAAGATTCAACGATGAGGTGCTGCTGGCCGGGGTGGGGAGGAAGAGGGAACTATTTTACCCGGCCATCAGGAGGTACCGCCCTGTCTCTGCCACCAAGAAGGCCTGGCTCGAGGTGGCAGAGGAGGTCGCCAGCCAGGGCAACATATGCCGCACTTGGGTCCAGTGCAGGAAGCGTTTCAATGACCCAACTAGGTAATCAAAAGTGAGTACACTTATTGATTCTCCTGCATGTCGTGTTCCACATCACCGCTAACACCACCCCCCACCACCCTCACATTATCCTGCACTACCAAGACTACTCCTCACATTCACTTAAGGGCTATCCTCAACTTACCTTCACTTCCTGAGCACTTCCTTGCCTCCCCATTTGCGACCCCATCACTACCACTCACCCCAATCCTGATCCAATGTGATGTCTCCGTCTGATACTCACCCTATGATGCACCTCTTTCATGGTCAGCTTCACCCAAAGCAATGCATTCATTGGCTGACCACTTCACCCTCACTCACTCGCTCACACGTCTGTACTTTCTCCCCTTGTAGTAGAAGAGAGTACAAAATGCACACGAGAGGGCGAGGACTGGAGGGGTCCATAACAAATAGTGGTCCTCACAGATGCAGAGGAGGTGGTCCTGGAGATCAGCTGAACCCTCGAGTGCCTGCCCATCATGGATGCCAAGACTGGCACCCCAAAACGTCTGGTGACACAACTTTAACATTCATCACACACAATATGAGTTGATGTTAACAATGCTTGAGCATACCGTGGTGTTCAACAGGCCATCACTACATGACACATCGGTGATGATGCTTAATATTGCCTTTGTTCTCTTACAGGCCCTTCAATAACCGCAGTGACGGGAGAGGGCGAATCCTCAGAGGAGCTCCTGGCCTCAGAGGGTGCACCATCACATCATAGCGAGCCAGCACAGATACTCAACCTCGATGTGTCCTAGTAGTCAGTTAGTTGGGTTGGCACCTGGTGAGTCACCACAGACAAATGAGCACAAGCAAACACTGGTGGCAGGGGCAGCTGTGGAGAGTCCATGTCGACGGGCGCACTCTTCTACAGGCTGTGCTCAGCTGGACGCAGATGCTGAACCTTGGGGGGGTATCCTTTAAAAGGATGATTGAGGGACAGCAGCACATTTGTGAGGTACTGGAACAGGTGCTGCACATTCTCCACAATAGCACAGAGGATGCAGGAGTCCAACTCCTGCAAGGCTGGAATGGTGGCACAGGTACGTAAGGGAATCTCTGAGATAGTGTCACAGGGACGTGAGCAACTGTCTGAGATAGTGTCGCATGTAACTGCGGAAATGTCTGAGATAGTGTCACAGGTAAGTGCAGGAACATCTGCGATGGAGAGAAGGCTAGCCTCTGTTGAGCTTCAAGCACGGCTCACAAATGAGTCCATTCAGGCCCTGACATCGGCCATTCAGACTCACGGTGAACAACATTCTCCCGCCTTAAACAGGCAGACAGAAACTTTACAACTGGGCTTCCAAGGCTTCATAAATGTCCTCCAAACTGTTCTCCTGCAGGGTGGTAGGAGTGATGTGGGCCTGGTCCAGGAGAGAGATGATGACGAAAGGGGACATGGAAGTGGGGACGCCACTCAAAGCGCTCCCATGTCTCACCCGTTATCCCCCTCTCAACCAGTGCCTGCAATGCTGCCTCCTCTCCAGGTGAGCGAGTTTGCCCCTGCATAGGTGCAGGTGGAGCAGTCTTTGGTGGGGTCCTCATGGTCTCCAAAACCCAGAGGGCATAGGCCAAAAGCGTCTAAGCAGTCCGGGCATGGACATGAGCAACCTGCCACTATCTCTGCTGCAGTCACGAAGGGTATGCACAAGGGTGTCTGACAGACTGTCATGTTTTTCATTTATATTTGGTTTATGTTAAAGTCACATTAAATGTTATCATTCTCACCACTACTGCCACGTCTTCCCCGTTCTTGACTGGCTTTTGTGATAGCGCCCTTTCATGTGCTTCAACATGAAAGGCGACACTTGATGCCACCCAGTGCGTCACTTTACAGTGGGTGTATGTGTAGTTGCAGGACTGTTTTGTGCGGGGAGTGGGGGTTGCTGGTGTTGGCGTTGCTCTTTCCAGGTAGTGTGAAAACTGGACTATTCTCACTTTGTGATCTTACAAGAACCATTCGCATTTGAGTGACTCCCTGGCCTCACGAGCAGCCAGGTGAGCTGCTGCTCTGCCCATGGATTCATCCTCCTTCTCCTCCTCCTCCATGCTCATTGCAGATGTGGGTGCTGGATGAGGGCTCATTAACCGGTACCCCTCTCTGTTGAGCCACATTGTGCAGAACACAACACACTACTATAATGCGACCCACTCTCACTGGTGTGTATTGAAGTGCTCCCCCAGAATGATCGAGGCACCAAAATCGCATCTCCAGCAATCCTATCGCATGTTCAATTACAGACCTAGTGGCGATGTGGCTGTTGTTGTAATGACGCTGTTGCTCGTTGATGGATTTCCTCAGAGGTGTCATCAGCCACGTGTGCAGGGGGTAGCCCTTGTCCCCAAGGAGCCAGCCCTTAAGACTGTTTGGTGCATGGATGTTGGATTCCCTCAGAATGAACAAATCATGGCAGCTGCCAGGGAATCTCGCACACGTGAAAAAATCTTTTACGGAGGTAACAAATGAGCTGAGTGTTGATGGAGTGATACCCCTTTCTGTTGATGAACAGTCCTGGCTCGTGTGGAGGTGCTCAGATTACTATATTTGTGCAATCGATTGCACCCTGTCCCCATAGGAAGCCAGCCATAGAGTGGAACCCCATTGGACTATCCATCTGGCTGAGGTCATCCATTGGGAAGTTGGCATATTGCAAGGCCCTGCGAAACAAGCTGTCGGTGACCTGCCTTTTGCACTTGTGGGCAGATGACTGAGAGACCTCGGCGGTGTCACTGGTGGCACCCTGAAATGATCCGGAGGCGAAGAAGTTGAGGGCAATGGTCACTTTAACAGCGATAGGTAATGAGATGCCGAGAGCAGCTCAGCATGAAGGAGGCCGCAGATGTCTGTGACCACCTGGCGACTCACTCTCAGCCTCTGTATGCACTGCCCCTCAGAGAGGTCCAGGAAGCTGAGCCTCGGTCTGTAGACCCTCTGACGAGGGTAGTGCTACCAGCAACGTCGGTCCCTCTGTTGCTCCCCTCTGTGCTCTTGTGCAGGTGCCTGTGGCGCAGCACTGTTTTGTGGAACTATAAGTGGCAGAAGGGCACGTCGTGCCTGGCGAGGATGGTGATGTTCCTCGTCCTCAGATGTAGTGGTGAATGCAGCCATCGTGCCCCCCATCCCTTTGGTGTCAGTTTGAGGGGGTCCAAAAAGTTGGTAAATATGTGTAAACAGAACAATTCTGAGTAGAAACCAAGAATTTTCAGTGAAAACACAAAGATCTCCCAGCCAAAAGTTTGCCTGAGAGAACTGAGTGCCCTGCTGCAATAACTCACCTTTTATCCCCATCTGTCAAACAGAGATTTAATTGTCCAAATGGCTGCCACCAGCAATCCGCCGACTTTTCCAGACCATGTTTCCCACAGCACGGGAAACACGTTGAGGCAGCGTTGAAATTGTTTGCCTTCATAGTTAATTGCACTGATGGATTTTATAATTACTTTTAATAGTTGAATTGCTGCTTTAAGCTGGCGGGACTTCCAGGTTTGGGAACAGCGCACGCACCCAGATGGCTCTGGGTCGTGCATGTTCTTTGGCGTGTTGGAGCCGGGATTTCTGCCTGCTCCTCAAAAACGCAATTTTATTTACCCCCCGCCCCCAAACATTTCTTTCAAAATCATGCCCATTGATTATCTTCAAGACAGGTGAAATAGACTTATGTATTATTTCACCTATTTTCCCCTTTTTATTTTTTTCCCCAGTTTTTATAGGCTCCTCTCCAGATGGCATTAACTTTTCCAGAGGTGCCATTCTATAAGTGCCACCTGCTCTCTGCTCCTTACCAAAGTGGCCGTGTCTTATGTTTGAGCCTATACAAATGTCATTAACTACTCAATTGTGTAGCCTTACATGCAGTAATCTGTTTATTGGACTGAGCATAATCTCGCACAATGTTACCAAAGACTCTTTTATCTGGTAGATATTAGACACAGTTTTCACAGACTGAAGCAAGTAATATTTATTTATTTATGGTTAAACAGTGACAATGAATTGAAATAAAAACTGACAAATACGAGGAGTATAATTATTGGTATGCATGCTCAAGTCCATAGAATGATTACGGGACAAATAGAAACAGTTTCTGATAGTTCATTACACACCTGGGGTTTGAGTTTCCTTGTGGCTTCTCCCGTTCCCCCACTGTAACGTCAGCGAAGTTCAGCGGAAACCACGTTTACGCACGCAAACGAGGTTTCCGCGAAGTTATGGCGGCAAAGCAGGAGAAACCCCCAGGAAATTCTTGGTGCTGGCTTCTGGCAATTTCGTAGGTTTGATCACTTACTACTTTCAGTCTCAGTGCATCATAATATATCGCAGTGCACCATCTTCAAGTGCCTATATCTTATTACATTCCAAATTTCAGAATGAATTCCTGAAGCAAATCAAACTCCAACTTTTAACCTCTTAAAAAGAGTACAAAAACAAGATGGTGCTCCTCAAACACAGGAGGATGTCTCAAAGGACTTTACAATGGGAGGAAAAGGGCACGGCGAAAGGGGAGAGAAATGGAGAGGCTACGATAATCAACCAATGGCATGGTCGAAGAGTAGGGTATTGAGGAGGTGGCAAGATTGAGGGAATGGGGAGAGAATTCCAGAGACAGCATAGTGGCTGAAGGAGCAGCCATTGATGGTGGAGCAGAAGGAGTGAAGGGTGAGCAGAAGTACAGTGTTAGAAGAGCAGAAGGTGTGTGCAGGGATGTAAATCTCAATATCTCTGCTACTTTTGAATAGAAGTTTTCAAACAAAAATATTACATGCATGCATACAATTAACAATGCTATATACAAATGTATACATTCCATGTGGAGCTAGACAGGGCTTTCACTATATATAGAGAAGGAAAATACATATCTATCTGCAGAGTTGCAATCACAATTAACAGATCCCCATCAATCAATGAAATGAAACATTCTGACCTTTGGATTAACATATACCATCTTCTGCTCTTTAATTAATAATGCTGCAAGCAATTCTAAGATTGCTACAGAAATATTATAATTTACCTTGTATTTTAAAAAATTAGCTAATATCTGCCATTATTTTTAATCAAAGATGCACACAAAAGTTACAGTTGGGGCCCTTCAATGCAAAGCATTTTTTGTTCATTCCAATTCATGTTTTGGCACTAAGTTAATATCTTGAGAGAAATAATCTGTACAGTACACACAATCTTCATATGTACTTCCACTGCTCCTTCACACAAATGCCATTAAAGCAATCTACTCATGATTACTAGTTAATGAAATGTACATTTCCAATCCAATAATACTCAGCAGGCAAGATTCATTTCGGCTTATGTGTGCCATAAAAATCATTGTCATTTCAAACTGGAAATCATTGCCTCAATAACGTCATCTGGCTTATTATTAGGGAAATCACAATTCATAGAAAACACAGTGGGCTTGATTTTCACTTCGAGCATTGAATCGGTGCCAGATGGGTGAGGCAACCGTGCCATTTGCCCATGAGAAATCAGGAGATGCTCGAACCATTTTGATGGTGGGGCCTCATGATCCTATCACAGGTGAGCTGCGCACAAGTTTTCCGATGTTTACGGGCAGCTGGCCAATGAGGCAGGCCCAGTGTCATAAAAAGAGAGGCAGCATCTCTTAAAGCGAGAAGGTCAGGTTAGCATTGCAGCACTGTGAGGTCACATTGAGCATCAGCAATATCCCAAGAAAGGGTGCCACGGTTTTCAGATGCAGCCCTGGAGATTTTAGTGCAGGAGGTGAGGGCACGCAAGGACCTCCTGTTCCCCTCAACTCGCATTCCTAAGCAGAACCTGCGGCAGGCCTGGAAGAACATCTCAGAGCAGGTCGACGGGGCCAGCATTATCTCCAGGACATGGCTTCAACGTCGCAAGAAATTTAACAATCTTACATGTTCGACCAAGGTAGGAATTACTCCTTCTTGGTATCACATCTTGCCACTTCACGTAACCCCGCCCCCACGCCATCGCAAGCATTCCCATCCCCCTCTGGACCTGCTTATTCTATAATCAGCAAGGGGAAACAAGCCTTCCCTCCTCCTACTTGCAGCTGAACTATGCACTCTTTTCTTGCCCTTACCACCAAATATCACGTTCCTGCCTCTTTCCCACTCTGTAACACCTTCCCATTCTGCCCACTGTTTTTTTAATGTCACACATCAGCATGCATCACAACAAATCACACAGAGCCACTCACTAATAAGCTTCCATTCTTTCTGTGGGACAAGTTGGCAAACAATGCCAAGGAGGGGCAGGCACAGACAAAGTGTCCACTCACATCCAAGTCTTCAGTATAATGGAGCTGGAAGTCCTGGACATTCAGGGCACAGGAGGGGAGAGTAGGGGGTGCATCAGGGTCTGTGATTTGTTCTCTTCTCTTTTATTTGTCATAGAATCACAGAAAATTTACGGCACAGAAGGATGCCATTCGGCCCATCATGTCCGTGTCGGCTGAGAAACGAGCCACCCAGCCTAATCCCATTTTCCCGCATTTGGTCCGTAGCCCTGCAGGTCACGGCTATTCAGGTGCACATCCAGGTATTTTTTAAATGAGTTGAGGGTTTCTGCCTCTCCCACCCTCTCAGGTAGTGAGTTCCAGACCCCCACCACCCTCTGGGTGAAAACACTTTTCCACATTTCCGCTCTAATCCTTCTACCAATCACTTTACGTCTATGCCCCCTGGTTATTGACCCCTCCGCTAAGGGAAAAAGGTCCTTCCTATCCACTCTATCTAGGCACCTCATAATTTTTCACACCTCAATCAAATCACCCCTCAGCTTCCTCTGTTCCAAGGAAATTGGATCATGTCCTTAATGTGCATCTCTTTCAGGGAGCTTCCCAAATTGTTGATACTCCCTAACCTGCCCAATACTTGCTATTCATTCATCCTTTCTCCTATTTACAGGTCCCTCGGCAGAATCGAACCTTTCAGAAGAAGCAGAGCCGAGGTTGCCTCATCAGCCTGCACCGTCATCCCCTCTTCAGCTCAGAGATCAGCACCCCGGGTGAGAATGATAGTGAGATAAAGGGGTCTGCACAGGGTGACGTTCACACCACAAGTGAGCAGGATCTGACTGTGATGGAAAGGACAGCAGAGGAAAGAGAGGGTGACCCTGGGTCCGAGCATTTCTGAAGAGGGTGGGGATAAATGCCCGCAGCCTTTAAGAGAAGGATCTTGGAACTGTACCAACTGCATTGGACAACCTGCCAAACAGCTGCCATATCATGGCTGACAGTATGGAGGAGCCAACCTCTAGTCTAAGCAAGAGCCCTTGTCCCCACCAGTGGAAGCTTTGATCGAAGGCTAAACTGCTGCTAATGGGGTTTTGGCTTGTAATGTCTCCTCCAACCTGAAAAGGCTGTGCAGCACTGTTGACAGACTGGGGAAATTGAATAGCAAGAGGCTTTAATCGAGTCACTGACCTCCTACAATCTGCTCTCATGCAGGTGATTGGGAGACCAGATGATTTGCAGCCCCTTGGGAGTGGTCCTAGCTCTATGGGAGCTTTAGATGCTGCCCACACACCTGCCACCATCTTAGCTGGACCAGACAGCTCAGGCAGCAGCCGAGATGCGCCAGTCTGCAGCCGGTCCCTCTTGAGGCTGCATTGCTAGAGGTCGCCCACCACAAATGTCCCCATTGCCCTCATTACAACAATACCATCCTTCCACCAGACATGCTGAAGCCACAGGGGCTACACAACGTAAGAGCACTAGAGTTAGGAAAAGCACACTTAAGAGAGATACTATTGAGTAGCACCTGGGTGAATATTAATTTTTGTCACTGTTAATTTGTACAGATTGGTCCATTAAGAGCTGCAGGGCCTTCATTGTGTGGTGGCAGTTGTACATCTCATGCAGTGATTTAATTTGTTCGGGTAAGGTGGGAAGACTAGATGAGATGCAAGGGAAGAATGGCGTTTGTAAAAGCAACACAATTGTCACATGGATAAAATTTGGAAAGACAAAATATAGCATGCTTATTTTAAACCTTGTTTATTAATATTCTGTTAATGAATAGTGGCAAATGGGAGTCAAATTTGTGAAGAATAAACTCTTGTTAAGATAAATCACTGAACTTTGCCATTTTCTAAATGTTTCGGGGAAAGTAAAATCTACCAGAAGATACTTAGGTAAATGGGGGGTGATTTTAAACCCCAAGAACGGGTGGGTTGGGGGCGGCTGGGAGTTGAAATTAGTTGTTTTTTTGGGTCGCAACCACAACATTTTGGGACTTGGCATTCCCAGCAGGAAGCCTGTACTTTTATGCGCCGACGTTAAACCCAGAAATATAGCCGGGTTGCAGTCGCGACCCAAAAAACAACTATTTTCAACTCCCACCCACCCCCAACCCACCTATTCACCCCCATGGAGTCCAACAATAGAAAACGGCAGCTGGACTCTATTGTGGCCACCTAGCCCCTGATTATCCCTTACTATCATTTCTTGCTTTGCACCTTCTCTTCTTGTGAGCAAATGGAAACTAAAGCTGCTCCACAAAACGATTCTTCAATCTGTGTGAAAACGGGATCGTTTCGTGAAACAGTAAGTATCACATTTCCAGTACGGTGTCCTGAATATGGACCTGTGACTCAAATGAAGTGAAGCATTATTTATAGTTCAAGGCTCCAGTCATGTACGTGCTAGCAATACAAATTGTTAGCTTTGTCACTGGTTTTCATTATACCAAACAATTGTAAATAAATTAATGCTCACGATTTGATGGCACTAATTCCTTTAACCTGATTTGGCTATAAGTATCCTAAATTAGGAACATAGGAACAGGAGCAGGCCATTTAGCCTCTCGAGTCTGTTCCGCCATTCAGTAAAATCATGGCTGATCTGAGACCTAACTCCATATACCTGCCTTAGCCCCATATCCCGAATACCTTTGGTTAACAATAATCTATCAATCTCAGATTTAAAATTAACAACTGAGCTGGCATCAACTGCTGTTTGCGGAAGGGAGTTCCGAACTTCTACCACCCTTTGTGTGTAGAAGTGTTTCCTAATTTCACTCCTGAAAGTTCTGGCTCTAATTTTTAGGCTATGTCCCTCGTCCAAGACTCCCCAACCAGCAAAAATAGTTTCTCTCTATATACCCTATCAGTTCTCTTCAATATCTTGAAAGCTTCGATCAAATCACCCCTTAATCTTTTAAATTCCAGTGAATATAGTTCTAGTTTATGTAACCGCTCCTCGTAATTTAAACCTTGGAGTCCAGGGGCTCAATTTTAAAAGGACGGCGGGATAGCAGTGGGGGCCAATGGGCGCGGCAAACCCGGATAATAAAAACTTACCTTTCCCCACATGATCGCGACTTAACTGGTGGCCCTTAACGTGGTTTCCGGGTTTTCCGTCCGAAAGCTGTGCAGTGGGCGGACTGCACACCCGCGTGACAGGCTGTCAGCTGGAGCATCTAGATTTAAAGGGCCATTGCTCCAATGGATTTTGCTGGAGCAAAGAGCAAGGAGGCCCAATGGAGCAGCACAGGGGCAAGGCTGCTCCAAGATTTAACGATACGTCACTTCAGGTGCTACTGGCAGGGGTGAGGAAGAGGAGGGAACTGTTTTACCTGGTCGACAGGAGGAAGTGCCCTGCTTCTGCCACCAAGAAGGCCTGGCTCGAGGTGGCAGAGGAGGTCACCAGCAGCAGCAGCAACATATTCCGCATCTGGGTCCTGTGCGGGAAACATTTCAGTGACCTAACTAGGTCAGCAAAAGTGAGTACACTTACTGATTCTCCTGCATTCCGTGTTCCACGTCACCACTACCCCCCCACCCCCCCATCAACTCATTCGGCACTGCCAAGACGACTCCATCACATCACTCCTCACACCCACTTAAGGCTCAGCCTCAACTTACCTGCACTTCCTCACCTCCCCATTTGTGAGCCACCCCTACCACTCACCCCAATCCTCATCCAATGTGATATCTCTGTCTCATACTCACCGTCTAATGCACCTCTTTCACGGTCAGCCTCACCCAAACCAATGCATTCATCAGCTGACCACTTCACTATCACTCACTCACATGTCTGTACTTTCTCCACTTGTAGTAGAAGAGAGCACAAAATGCACACGAGAGGGCGAGGACTGGAGGGGGGCCACAACAAATAGTGGTCCTCACAGACGAGACCCTGGAGGTCAGCCGCACCCTCGAGTGCTTTTTCTTCGGGGACATCTGGTGACACAACTTTAACGTTCATCACACACAACACAAATTGATATTAACAATGCTTGGCATGCTGAACACCTCAATATGCTCATCGCAACATGACACATCTGTGATGATGCTTAATATTGCTTTCTGTTCTCTTCAACGACCGCAGTGATGGCAGAGGGCGATTCCTCAGAGGAGCTCCAAGCCTCTGAGGGCGCACCGTCACATCTTAGTGAGCCATCCACCAGTATAGATCCTCACCTTGGTGGATCCTAGTAGTCAGTTAGTTGGGTTGGCACCTGGTGAGTCACCACACACAAGTGAGCACGAGCAGAAAGTGGTGGCAGGGGCAGCTGTAGAGAGTCCACGTCGGTGAGCGTACTCCTCTCCAGGCTCTGCTCAGCTGGACACAAATGCTGAACCTCGGGGGCCATCCTTTAAAAGGAGAATGATCGAGGGTCAGCAGCACATTTGCGAGGTACTGGAACAGGTGTCACGCACACTCTTCACAATAGCGCAGAGGATGGAGGAGTCCAACTCCTGTGCAATCCCGACTTGGAAATATATCGCCGTTCCTTCATTGTCGCTGGGTCAAAATCCTGGAACTCCCTTCCTAACAGCATTGTGGGAGAACCGTCACCACACGGACTGCAGCGGTTCAAGAAGGCGGCTCACCACCACCTTCTCGAGGGCAATTAGGGATGGGCAATAAATGCCGGCCTTGCCAGCGACGCCCACATCCCGTGAACGAATAAAAAAGAAAAACTCCTGTGCAAGTGGAATGGTGGCATAGGTACGTGAGGGAATCTCTGAGAAAGTGTCACAGGGACGTGAGCAACTGTCTGAGATATTGTCACACATAATTGCTGAAATGTCTGAGATAGTGTCACAGGTAAGTGCGGGAATGTCTGTGATGGAGAGAAGGCTAGCATCTGTTGAGCTTCAAGCAAGGCTCACAAATGAGTCCATTCAGGCCCTGACAACAGACAAGGGCCGTGCGAACTCAGAGTGAACAACATTCTGCCACCTTAAACAGGCAGACAGATACTTTAGAAGTGGCCTTTCAAGTCATCACACATGTCCTCCAAACTCTTGTCTAGCAGGGTGGTAGAAGTGGTTTGGGCCTGGTCCAGGAGAAGGATGATGGCGAAAGGGGACATGGAAGTGGGGACGCCAGTCAAAGTGCTCCCACATCTCACCCGTTGCCCCCCTCTCAACCAGCATGCGCAATGCTGCCTCCTTTCCAGGTGGCCGAGTCTGCCGCCGCACAGCTGCAGGTGGAGCAGTCTTTGGAGGGGCCCTTGTGGGCTCCAAAACATCTAAGGAGTCCGGCCATGGAAATGAGTACCTGCCACTACCTCTGCTGCAGCCACAGGCGATACACCATGTAGAAGCGGTAGGAAGAGAAAGGCTAAGGATTTGTGACCACGAAGGGTATGCATGAGGGTGTCTGACAGACTGTCATGTTTTTCATTTATATTTGCTTTAAGTTAAAGTCACATTAAACGTTATCATTCTCATCACTACTGCCACGCCTTGCCCATTCTTGACTGGCTTTTGTGATAGTGCCCTTTCATGTGCTTCACCATGAACGGGGACACTTGATGCCACCCAATGGGTCACTTTACAGTGGGTGTATGTGTAGTTGCAGGATTGTTTTGTGCAGGGAGTGAGGGGGGTTGCTGGTGTTGGCACTGGTCTTTCCAGGTGGTGTGAGGACTGGACTCTTCTCACTTTCTGATCTTACGAGAACCGTTCACATATGAGTGACTCCATGGCCCCACGACAGCCAGGTGAGCCGCTGCTCTGCCCATGGGTTCGTCCTCTTCCTCCTGCTCCTCCTCAATGTGGATGGCAAATGTGGATGGTGGATGAGGGGGATGGGGCCTCCTCAACCGGTACCCCTTTCTGTTGCGCCACATTGTGCAGGACACAACACACTACTATAATGTGACCCTTCCCACGGGTGCGTATTGAAGCGCTCCCCCAGAATGATCGAGGTACCAAAATCGCATCTTGACAGCCCTATCGCATGTTCAATTACAGACCTGGTGGCAATGTGGCTGTCGTTGTATCGATGTTGTTGCTCGCTGATGGGGTTCCTCAGAGGTGTCGTGAGCCACGTGTGCAGGGGGTATCCCTTGTTCCTAAGGAGCCAGCCCTTAAGGGTGTTCAGTGCGTGGAAGAGGCCCGGAATATTGGATTCCCTCAGAATGAATGAATTGTGGCAGCTGCCAGGGATTCTGGTGCACACATGAAGAAATCTTTTGCGATGGTCACAAACAAGCTAAGTGTTGATGGAGTGATACCCCTTTCTGTTGATGAATAGTCCTGGCTCATGTGGAGGTGCTCGTATTACTATATGGGTGCAATCGATTGCACCCTGTACATGTGGGAGCCAGCCACAGAGTGGAATCCCACTACCCTCTCCGTCTGGCTGAGGTCATCCATGGGGAAGTTGACGGATTGCGAGGCCCTGCGAAACAAGCTGTTGGTGACCTGCCTTATGCACTTGTGTGCAGACGACTGAGAGACCCCGGCAATGTCACCGGTGGCACTTTAGAATGATCCGGAGGCGAAGAAATAGAGGGCAGTGGTGGCTTTAACTGCAACGGGTAATGAGATGCTGCCAGGCCCAGCCGGGAGCAGCTCGGCGTGAAGGAGGCTGCAGATGTCTGCGACCACCTGGCAACTCACTCTCAGCCTCCGTATGCGCTGCTCCTCACAGAGGTCCAGGAAGCTGAACCTCAGTCTGTAGACCCTCTGATGAGGGTAGTGCCTCCTGCGACGTTGCTCCTTCTGTGCTCTTGTGCAGATGCCTGTGGCGCAGAACTGCGTTGTGGAGCTCCAAGTGGCGGAATTGCACACCGTGCCTGGCGAGGATGGTGATATTCCTTGTCCTCGGATGTAGTGGTGAATGCAGCCATCGCACCCCCCAATCCTAATAGTGTCAGTTTGAGGGGGTCCGAAAAGTTGGTGAATATGCGTAAACAGAACAATTCTGACTGGAAACTAAGAATTTTCAGTGCAAACACAAAGATCTTCAAGCCAAAATTTGTCTGAGAGAACTGAGTGCCTTGCTGCAATAACTCACCTTTTATCCCCATCTGTCAAACAGGGATTTAAATGTCCAAATGACTGTCGGCTGAAACACGACTCTTTCACCATGGCATGTTTCAGAGGCCACGGGAAACACACTAAGGCAGAGTTAAAATCCTTTCCTCGCCTCTATAAACATAAAATTAAGCACTTTAAAAAGTTCAACTCCCTTAATTACCGGTTTAAAAATCAGCCCACCGGCTTTAATTGCTGGCGGGATATCCGGATGCGTCTGGGTCAAACGCGGAAGTCAGCGGGTTGGAGCCGGGATTTGTTCCTGCTCCGGATTTCTCCGATTTTCTTTGCCCCCAACACACCCGGACTTGGCTTTTAAAATTGAGCACCTGGTATCATTCTAGTAAATCTACGCTGCACTCCCTCCAAGGCCAATGTATCCTTCCTAAGGTGCGGTGCCCAGAACTGAACACAGTATTCCAGGTGTGGTCTAACCAGGGTTTTGTATAGCTGCAGCATAACTTCTACCCCCTTGTATTCTAGTCCTCTAGATATAAAGGTCAGCATTCTATTAGCCTTTTTGATTATTTTCTGTACCTGTCCCTGACATTTTAATGATCTATGTACAGGAACCCCTAAATCTCTTTGGACCTCCACTGTTTCGAGCTTTTCACCGTTTAGAAAGTATTCGGATCTATCCTTTTCAGGTCCAAAGTAGATGACCTGACACTTGCCTACAATTAATACAAACCTTGTTAAATTATGTATCCGTTACTTATTCTTTTACTTGATGGCATTTCTTCCCATTCCCATCTCTATTTAAACTTCACTTTTATCATCTGTACTTTTAACTATAGCTTATTTAATCTCCCTGTGGGGAGACTTATTTCTTGTTCGACTTATTTCTTGTTCATCCTCTCAGTCATACTCACTATATTTCAATTTATCATTCTTTCTGTCACACCTACAAATTTATTATTGAATGCGGAGAGAAAATCCTTTCCAGTGTGATAAACTTCCAGCGATGAATATTTTCCAATTCTGAAATCATGAACATAAATGTATTCTAGTCTTGTATTGAAACAGTGAAGTACGCTTTAACCTTCACATTTTATCTAGTTAGTACATACCACTGTGATAGCACTGGCTGGGGAGTACATAAAGCCAATGACCTATCATATTCTTACTTGCTAATCCTGAAAATGGTAGAATTTCTTTGTAGTTTTATAGCTGTCTGGTGACTAAACATTCACCTTTAACTCCATTTATCATTTGACTTTAGCTCAGTTAGTAACATTCTTGCCTCAGAATCAGACAAATGTGTGTTCAAGCTACAGTGCAGAACTTGAACACGTAATCTAGGCTGACACTGCAATGCAGTGTGGAAGGAGTGCTCCAGTCAAAGGTGCTGCCTCCCTGAGGAGACGGCCAGGTGGGCTGGTTCAGGTGGATGTAAAAGGTCCAATCATACCTCTTGAAGAAGAGCAGGAAGCTCTGTGTTGTCTTAGCCAACATTCTTCCCTCAAACAAAAAAAACAGATTAATTAGCTAATCGTCTCATTTGCAGTTTGTGGGACCTTGCTAACTGTGTTCGCAAAGTGTAAAACTAACGGTTTTCGCTAAGACTGATCGCATGAAGACCCACTATGGTGGATCCTCCCAGCAGCCAGTCTTACAAGTTCGAGCAGTTTTACATTCAATTGTCAGCCAGCTGAATAGGGTTTGTGTTTCAGAAACCCGGTGGCAGTAGTGCAGGTTTTGCACAATACAAAGGTATCCTAGGATGCCTGAATATGGGTTCCTATGCCCTGTTGTAGACATAGTGGGGTTGATTTTGATTTTTGGGTGACCAACCAGCGGAGAGCCTGTTGCCCACACTGAAGCGAAGAGGCGACCACAATTTTTGAGGCTTTGGCCACATTTACATCAGGCAGGGCACCAAATGAGCATCCCAATGCAGCTCGTCAGATTAGGGCCAATGAAGCTTGTCAGATTGGGGCCAACACAGCTCGTCAAATTTGAGGCCTAGCAATATCAGGCTGCCCTAGCCGCTTGATCTTCGCGGATTTCCTCTGAATGCCTGTTTTGGGCAGGCAACTGGCTGGTGGAATGTTAATGAGGGCCGGCCATTAAAGTGGAGCAGGCTTCCCACTGCAGCTTCCGGGCGGGCTACCTGTACATTCTGCCAACTTTACACCCGGGTGTAAAAATTCCCCCCTTAGATTCAGTTCATAGCCTGCTAATCTATCCATGAACATTAGAAAGGTGTCGGGAAAAGCTCAAATTTTGACAAACACCAATTGGAATCATTTACAAAAAAAAAGGATAAACCCTTCAATACAACAGATTTTATCAAACATAACATTTCCCTATTAAAGATGCATATCCTTCCATTTTCTTCCCTGCAGAATTCTCTTCATCGTTTGTCCTCTTTCAGTCAGAAGACAGGACAATGCAAGCCACAATTTTCTCCACAGTGTCTAATCATCTAGTATCAGGTACCACTGGAAGAAGGCATGTCAAACAATGTCACTTTGTCTTTTCCTTTTAGACAAAATGCTTTGCCTTTACATTGCACTCAACCTAACTGGAACTAACACAACTCATCCACTGAGGAAATTGAGTTTTAATGACAGGTAGCCCTAAGCCTCAACACAATCTTCTCATTTTAGTCGAACCTTTAACCAAGCGAACAAGTAGGCTTCCACTCATTGCTTCTTTAGCTAATTATAAGTCAGTGGAGAGAATTTTAACCCCTCAGGACGGGCGGGAGAGGAGCGGGGGTAGGATTAAAATGTTAAAAATCGGAAACCCGATCCCAACCCACCTCCAACCTCCGGGTTACCTGCATTTCCCGGTTTCCCAGCCGTTACAACCCCCCCTCCCCCCCTCATAAATATCGAGGCCAGTATCTCTGTAGAAACAGGAGGTACACACTGTATCTGCACAACATGAAGGCAGTCTCAGCAGGAATACAACATTTTAAAAATACACACTATAGAAAGCATTGTTCCTTCCTATTAATCCATAATTCTAATTAATTTACATACATATTCTCAGATATTATAACAAATCAGCTCAACAGAGTCCCTTTACTGACCAAGGCTAGCATATATCTGGTTTTCAATAAGATATTTCAGCTTTTAAGTGAGAAGACTTATAATTTTTAAAATACATAAACTGGTCATTAAGGCCCAGATTTTAGTCTCCGCTACACTCCATAAACAGACTTACGCCAAGCATAATGGAGCAGAAAAATGGACGGAGAACAGTGAACAACAGGATTTAGCCCAGGGTCAGAAGCTTCCACCACAATTAATATGTATTATTGTAATATGGTAGCAATTATATCATTTAGACCGCCACACGATTTTCCAGCTTTTGCACAAGAAAAAGTGGCAACCAATTCTGTTAACACTCTATCCTTTGGCACAATGGTTGCCTTTCTTTATTTGTGCTACTTGAAAGAAGAGAATGAGGAATAATGGAGGGATACAAGGCATTCCAGATTACTTTATGGGAGGATAGAACCAATCTGCTGGTACCCTCCCAGACTATGGTAGATTTACGTGGACTTCTCAAGGGCAACAAGGGATGGGCAATAAATGCCGGCCTTGCCAGCGACGTCCAGATCCCGAAAATGTTGCAAGCTGACTCGGACTCAAGCTCCAGGGCAGGCATGGCACAGCCAATGGCTGTGAAGGGCTGTGACAATAGGAAGATGCATCATGCAGATACAGTAGACAGAAAGATTTGTCCGGTGGAACAGCCAAGACCATTGCACAGTGTTGTTTGCATTTATGTACTCTGCTACCTCCTCACACAATAAGAATGGCAACTTGACCTGTTGCTGGGAAGCTCAAGGAGGTCAGGAGATCATACATGTACACTCCTGGACTACGTTATGTTATTTCCTGTCCACTTTATCTCAATAACATTACTTCTGCATTCACACAGACTGCAGCGGTTCAAGAAGGCGGCTCACCACCACCTTCTCAAGGGCAATTAGGAATGGGCAATAAATGCTGGCCTCGCCAGCGACACCCACATCCCATGAACGAATAAAAAAAATACAGCCTAGCAGGGAGCTGCTTTACTTAAGGCAGTCACCTTTTTTTTTCATGTTTTGTTGGCTGCGATGCTTTTCTGGCCTCCAATTTAATTTTAATGGAGAGGAAGAAAGGGCACAGCAATACATTTAGAATCACCCAGGGGGTAGGGGAAGTCCTGTGATTGTGAACCTGCTTGCTTCAGGTCCACTCTCATGTTCAGCAACATGCTGCTCCATGGAGTGATGGGATGCAAGTATAGGCCAGCACCTCCCCAAATGGTGAGCCCCTGACTTCAATCATATCACTGAGGGTGGTTGTCAAGTGGAGGCAAGGTACTTAACCACAAAAGTGGGGGGGGGGGGGGGGGGAACAATAGGACCATTATTTGTATTTTAATAAGATCCTTTCATGGAAGCTGTTGAATCTTGGCTTTTGATAGCATTTCCCTGCAATTGTTTTGCTGCACAGCAAGAAAAAAAGAGAGGGAAGAGCATTGAGTCTCAGCTCAGTTAACAGGCAGTGAATGAAGGCCCTGAGGCACAAGGAGCATCAATTCTACCCAGGGCCACAAGTGAAGGGGAGAGAGACTGTTCATTTTGTACAAAGAAATATCACTATTCTGAAGAAATTACAGGCCAGTAATTCTGCTGATTCATTTTTCAATTATCTGATTTGTCACAATAATATATTTCTCACAGGTAACTCAGATAGAAAAATGAGGCAATTTAATTGCTGCCGCTGGAAAAATCCTAATTAGCCTATTCTTTTTCAGTAAAACAGCCTCTTTCTGTCGTGTGAAAAGACCACACAAATTCTTCATAATCTTGTAAAACGAAACAATTCTTCCTAGAATATGAGGTGAAGCTACACAACAAATCTCAGTGGGCAAAATGGAAATGCACAGAAAAGTGCAATTTTTAATTTTTTCCCCCTCCTCTAGTGGATATTTTTATGGTCTTCGAAGTAAGAGATATCAGTGGTGGAAAACAGAATATTTATCTACTTTGCAGATCTAGGCTGAGATTCTACACCATGATCCTACCTAAATTGGGGCAGATTCCCAGAAAAGAATGAAGCAAAATGCAGACAGTGAGGCCTATCACCGGGACTGCTGCTGACCTATATCCATGGTAAACTAATGGGTCTAAAGGCTGACAAGTCCCTGGACCTGATGGCTTGTATCCGAGGGTCTTAAAGGAAGTGGCTACAGAGACAGCGGATGCATTGGTTGTAATCTTCCAGAATTCACTAGATTCTGGAAAGGTCCTAGCGGATTGGAAAACCACAAACTTAACACCCCTATTCAAGAAGGGAGTGAGACAGAAAGAAGGTAACTATAGACCAGTTAGCCTAACATCTGACATTGGGAAAATGCTAGAATCCATTATTAAGGAAGTAGCTGCAGGACATTTGGAGACTCAACGTGGTTTTATGAAGGGGAAATCATGTCTGACAAATTTATTAGAGTTCTTTGAGGAAGTAATGGGCAGGGTGGATAAAGGGGAACTAACAGATGCAGTATATTTAGATTTCCAAAAGGCATTCAATAAGGTGCCACATAAAAGATTACTGCACAAGATAAGAGCTCATGGTGTTGGGAGTAATATACTGGCATGGATAGAGGATTGGCTAATTAACAGAAAACAAAGAGTTGGGATAAAAGGGTAATTTTCAAACTGGCAATCTGTAATTAGTGGGGTGCCGCAGGGATCAGTGCTGGGGCCTCAACTATTTACAATATATATCAATGACTTGGATGAAGGAACAGAGTGTCTTGTGGCCAAATTTGCTGATGATACAAAGATAGGTGAAAAAGCAAGTTGTGGATAGGTGGAAAAGCAAGTTGTGATGAGGACACAAAGTGTCTGCAAAGAGATATTGACAGGTTAAGCAAATAGGCAAAAATTTGGCAGATGGAATATAATGTGGGAAAATGTGAAGTCATTCACTTTGGGAGGAAAAATAAAAAAGCAAAATATTATTTGAATGGAGAAATACTACAAAATGCTGCGGTACAGAGGGATCTGGGTATCCTCATCCATGAAACACAAAATGTCAGCATACAGGTGCAGCAGGTAATCCGGAAGGCAAACGGAATATTGGCTTTTATTTCTAGGGGGATGGAGTATAAAAGCAGGGAAGTCATGCTACAACTGTACAGGGTGCTGGTGAGACCACACCTGGAGTACTGTGTACAGTTCTGGTGCCCTTATTTAATGAAGGACATACTTGCATTGGAGGCAGTTCAGAGAAGGTTCACTAGGTTGATTCCGGGTATGGAAGCATTGTCTTATGAGGAAAGATTGAACAGGTTGGGTCTATACTCATTGGAGTTTAGAAGAATGAGAGGAGATCTTATTAAAACATACAAAATTCTGAAGGGACTCGATAGGGTAGATGCTGAGAGGATGTTACCCCTCATGGGGGAATCTAAAACTAAGGGGCATAGTCTCAGAATAAGGGGTCGCCAATTTAAGACAGAAATGAGGAGGAATTTCTTCTCCCAGAGGGTCGTGAATCTTTGGAATTCTTTACCCCAAAAAGCTGTAAAGCTGTGGAGGCTGAGTCATTGAATACATTCAAGGCTAAGTTAGACACATTTTTGATCAGCAAGGGAGTCAAAGGATATGGGGAAAGGGCAGGAAAGTGGAGTTGAGGTAAAAATCAGATCAGCCATGATCTCATTAAATGGCGGAGCAGGGTCGAGGGGCCGAATGACTTACTCCTGTTCCTATCTCTTATAGTCTCTCCTCCATATACATGGCTGCAGAGGGCGGGGGGGTTGGTGGTGGTGGTGGTGCAGACAGGGTCCCCGGCATATTTCTCCTTTCTGCCTTTGTTATCGTCCCCTCACACAGCCGCCATGGGGATGGCAGTAGTAATGGTCCTGAGGTTCCCCAGCAGATGGAGAATGCCTTGTAGCGGCCCCACCTTTCATTCCATTGTGTCCCCAATGACTTACCAGCTGAGACCGACAAGGCTGAAACTCCTGTCATCTTTCGGTGTTCTGCCCCTTTAAATCTCTCCCTGGTTCCTGTGGTGCTACAGTGGCAGTCCCACTCTTGTTTCTCTTGGGGCCAAAGGCAGGCTCCTTTTTGATGGTGGGAATCCCACTGGGAGCCTATCATGCACTGAAAATCAACCCTGACCCAGACAAATGGGTTGAGGTTGGGGCAGATTCAGAGGAGCAGGCAGAAGTCATGCACCACTGGAACTCTGCACCAAAGAGGAGAATTCTGGCCCTAGTTCCAGCATGAAGAATTTCCTACGGAGGTGTAACATTGCAGATGCTGAAAATATGAAACAAAAACACACTGTTCCAACAAAGCTCAGCACAAGCTTCATGAACAATATCTCATCTTTCTTCTGGGCTCCTTAGAATCCTCTGGTCTGAACACTAACTCCAATAACCTCAAAGTTTAGCTGTATCCTCTTTTCAAACCTGTTTTAATTCAAAATCTAATGCCCATGTTTTCCATTGGTCCTACTTTCTCATATTTCCCCAAGCCTCCCACTTCCTGGACTTTATGTTTCTGTCCATTACTTGACTGAAGTTACATTATCGCACCCATTTGGGTTTGTCTCATTTCTTATATATTTACGTATGTTCCTAGCCCCTTTCTCTGATTGTAATAGTATGCCTGTCCACCTCTTATTTTTCAATACTTGAAATGTTAATCGATCCTTTCTCTCCCCAGATGCTGTGTGTTCCCAGCATTTTCTGTTTTCACAATATAGGTTAGTTGCAGAGAACTCTCTGCATTCAATATGCCTTAACCATAATAAGTATGAATTTCTCCTGAATTAGCCGTTCTCAAGGTCCCCGTGATTCATATGATCATTTTAAGTGCTCGTTTCTGGACAATTGTGTTCTATGGACTTGTATTCATTAGAAAGTTGCTTAATTGCTTATTCAATTTACTTAGCAAACTTAAAGTCAACTGAAAGAGGAGTCTTCCATCCTATCAGCCCAGAACAGATCTATACACAGAAGTGAAAGGGAAGTGTTGCATGAGCCATTTTTAAATTACAAAAACAACTGGAAAAAGTGAATAGAGAAGCAAATTGTACACAGGTGTGATTTATTTTTCATTAATTTTCTCCTCTCCCCTCCTGAAGGTGTTGACGTCTTGCTGGTGTATGAATCTATTGGTGTTAGTCACTCCTCCAAGTAGCCACTATTCAATGTGAGACTGGGCAATGAGGTCAGCAGGATATTAACTGATTGAGGCACCACAGCCAAACCTGATCCTGTCCTCCTCATCCATTATTGTTGGCTTATTTTCCCTCTGCTAATCCATTATCCACTGAGGATAATTTGTAGCAACCCTACAATCATTGTAGTTGAGATCAGTTAACTCCACAGAGACCAAGGATTGGATTTGGGAACTTACTGTTCTTATGACTCAGCTATTTATCAGATACACGAGGCATTAAGTGTCAGCCGTGGCTCAGTGGTAGCACTCAGCTCTGAGTCAGAGACTTGAGCACAAAATCTAGGCTGACACTCCAATGCAGTACTGAGGGAGTGCTGCATTATCGGAGGTGCCGACTTTCGGATGAGATGTTAAACGAAGGCTCTGCCGGCTCTCTCAGGTGGACATAAATGAGTCCATGACACTATTTCAAAGAGCAGGAAAGTTCTCCCCAGTGTTCTGGCCAATATTTATCGTGCAACCAACATCACTAAAACAGATTATCTGGTCATTATTACATTATTGTTTTGGGACCTTGCTGTGCGCAAATTGACTGCCGCATTTCCTATATTACAACAGTAACTACACTTCAATAAGTACTTCATTGGCTGTAAAACGCTTTGTGATGTCCTGAGGTCGTGAACGGCACTATATAAGTGCAAGTTCTTTCTTATTCATTAGGAAAACCCACTATTTGATATTTAATTAGATCTTTGCAGTTTGTAAGTAGAGATATATATGGCAAGTGTAACACACATTTTACCATTAATCAAAAAAAAGTTACATCACAATGTTCTTCAGCCAGTTTTTCACACATTTCCAAATCACATTTACTTAGCTTTTCACTGAATGGTAAACTGAATGTCTTATTTTTAGGGTCTGGCGTCATCAACAACCATATAAAATGTGTTCTCCCAGGGGACTAATGCAACCATTAGAGTGTTTTTGACAAAAAGGTGGAATAGAGTAACTCAGAATGTGTTGGCGGATTTATTTACGTCTCCAATGTTTAAAATGTTAAAGGAGATGAGGGCAGAAAGAAAAGCTTCTCTTCAACAAAACTAAGATTCAGTAGTCAATGAGGCAGTATTTCAAATATTCAAATTTCATGCAGGGCCAAAAAGCACTTGCCCTCCTCCCCAGAAACATTCTGTAGTAATACACACCAGCCTCCTTTGTAAGGCGGCTGACAAAATAATGTGAGGAAAAAATTCTTCAGGGGTCGAAGCCATGACCCAGGCCTGAAACCCAGGTGAGCCCTACATTCTCACTCAGCTGTTCCTCCAGGTCCTGACATTGGTGTGCCCTACCCCAGCCACACCCCATCTGATGCAGGGAACTATGTATGAGATGGACAGAGAATCCACCCCAAACAAGGCCTCCAGAACATGCCAGTCCAGGTACTCTTCTGCTGCATGCCTGCCATACTTTCATCGGTAAACCAGTGGAAGGGCTGCAGATTTTCCAACCAAGTTGTTTCATTTGTTGTAAAATATGGCTTTGGGTTTCAGACTCCAGTTATTCAGATTATAAATGAACAACTTTTCCAATTTGTCTTCGATTGTTATGCGGAAATAACCTTTTGTGACTGATGATTTATTGCTAGATAAATTATTATCCATGAGGTATATCAACCACAGACATACAAGTTGTTCTGCTAGATCCACATTCCCATTCTTAATAACGTGCTCACTCACAGCTTATGAAAAATAGGATTGTCAAATTCGAGGAAGTTTGGTCTGTGTACAAACACCCACTAGAATTAGATAGAGATGGAAAATAAAATGTCTTGTGACTCTTAACCATCAGGGAAAATCAGTCAGAATTAACAATTATTTGATTACATTATTATGCTATTGCATCTAGGCAGGCCTACGCTTAAGCATATTAGCTTTTTTAGGAATCTTGAATTTGGATTAAACCTGACATTGATCTACACAATCTGAACTCTCTTGGGTTATAAACTATTCAGGAAGGTCCCGGACAATGGCAGCTTTGGAAATTTGATATGGATCTTTTGAACTATAGTTAAGTAAAAACAACGCAATTTGTAATAGTACCGATTTTTAGTTTGAAAGAGTATTTTAAATTAGTAATGAATACTGAAGTTATTCCTTTTGTATTTAGAAATAAAACATGTAGGGGGTGAAATTGGGTCATTTAGCGTCCGTTTTTTTAGGCCAACTAAGCCTCAAAAATGGGGTCCGAGATGCACACACACACATCCGATGGGAAGTGCGCAGGACACCATCTTGGTAAAGAGGTTTGCGCACACCTAACAATCGCCAGCAGCATGCAGAGTAGGGAGATTATGACACAAATCAGTGTGCAACATTGATTTAAAGGGACCGCTGCTATTTTGGAATTCCACACTCCATCCAACACACTATCTTAACCTCGCTAAGCTGAACATAACTTAAAGGGCATGAAGGACCTCCCACCAATGGTATTTAAAGGGATCATGCAGGAGTTACAGGCTATTTGCTGGATTATTTCTTCTGGCTGCTGGTGCATTTGTACATGTTTTTGGAGGTTTCCTATACTTGGGTAAAGTTTCAATACTCTACATGGAATGGGCTGGCGGGCTGACAGGCAACAGCAAGGGCACTGGCAGGTTGGCAAGAGCAGGAATATGGTCATCCTGGGAGAGGACAGCAGGTTCGTGTTCTATCGAGCCACTGCCACTTGCTGCCTTCAGTTACGCACCACCATCTCCTGCAAGAAAGAGGTGGATCACTGATTATCCTGCAAGGTGTTTGGATGATATGGCTGTCACAGTTGAATAGCTGCCAGTGTGTCTGAACTGTGAGCTGTGGGTGTGAGGCTTGCAACAGTGCTAAGCGTGTGAGAGTGAGATAAAGCATATGATTTGAATGGTTAAGTGCTAACTGAAAGAGATTGTTGGTCGGTGGGTGATGGGAGTGTAGCGAATTAAGCAGTGGATGAGGCAAGCGATGCAGTTGGTGTGATATGCCACTTGAAGCTTGAACTCACTCACCTTGACAACTCTTGTTAAATCATTGAAATTCTTCTTGTGCTGAATCCATGTTCTTGGAGCTATGCTCCGAGCATTTACCTACCCCACTACTTCCTCCCACTGCCTCTTGAGCATGTATCTGGAGGGCCTCCTGCCCGTCCACAGATACAGGATGCTCCTCCTTCTGTCCACACCTTGCACCAAGGCCTCCAGTGCATCATCGGAGAACCTTGGTGCATGCTCTCTTGCAGGCGCAGCCATTTTTCAAAGCACTACAGTGTTATCTTCAAAGAATCACTTCACAAATGACTCCCACCGCATCTTGCAGCCACAGTGCACTTGTCCTTTAAGAGGTGCAGGCTATCTTTAAGAAGCGCAAGCCACTCGCGATATCAGGGTCCCCTGCTGATGCGGGAAACCAATCAACAGCGCAGGTAGCACTGGCTGCACGCATCAATCATTTAAAACAACAGGCAGCACGAATGTAACCCTGTAACCCCGTAAACTTTGCAGATTACAAAACCCTTACAAAAAGAAATCAGGTATGGTGAAACAAAATAGTAAACTTTTGGATTATAAAACATAGGGTTCTATAGTAGTTTTTGGACATGATTTTATTTCCTTCAGCAAGTGAGGCAGGATTAGCTTCTGAGAAGTGTTTTTGAATAATAAATGTGGTTTTGCAGAGCTGGGTTTGCTGCAATTCGTTGTTTTTGCACCAAGTGAACAGATTCCCCAGAGTCCCAGTTTAGAAGCATGAGGGTTTTCCCTCGTGACATTTTTGAAACGAATTTAGAATCATATTATGCCTCCCCAAAATCAGGGCATCATTAAACAAAATAAACGTTCTTACATGTTGATCTGTGCAATTTAAAATTTAAACATCGAAAAAAATATACGACGATATGCTAGTGCAACAGAAGTTACACACATGCACACAAGCTTCATTTATATCCAACACACACTTTGGGGAATGACGAGGTGGCTTTCCCAGATTACCCCAGGAATTCTTTAAGCCTGCCACCCAGATGTTCTCCCGGAGAGAAATACATTAATTTTTGGAATGATAACTGTTTCAAGCTCAGGGTCACTGGCCTTCTAAAGCTGCAAGTGGAATTCCAGTCCCCTCCCCCGGAAAGGGTCCATGGAAATTTGAGCCCAGAAACTTAAAACCAATGATGATGAACAGTCACATACCAACTTGATGGTCACAGCACAGACATTTAGGAGAGATGTTACTATAAAGGAAAAAGTTAATTATCTTGGAGTTGGAAACATTGCAAATTTTGAGAACAGGAAGTGGCCACTTGTTCAAACAATTTTTTGTTGATCTCAACCCCTACATCGCCCTCTCTTCCCTCTTTAGAAAAACATTTAGTTGTCGCTTGACCATTTATGTTATTTGGTAGAATAGTCTTTTGTGGTACTTGATCTAATCTGTTAGCTGTCCTTTATGGGAAATTGCCTAAACCCTGCTATACCTATTCTACACAGTATTATTGCAGTAATATGTGTGAAATGTACATGCAAAAGCAAACAGATTTGTTGAAGAATGACTAAAACTGAAACTGAACTATGCACAGACATAAAATGGCTTGATTTTTATACAGTGCAGTTAGTGGTAAAGTGGGGTAGAGACTGATTCAGGAAGTCCACAAAGAGTAATAATATTTCTATTGTTACAATTAAAATGTACTTTACTGTACAACGCCATTTTAGGTTCACTGCAATTGAGCTTTGAGACTTTCCAGAAAGTCTTCCTATGGCTTTAAAGCGCTTTGGGACGTCCTGAAGTCATGAAGGGTGCTATATAAATGAAAGTCTTTCTTTTACACATATCTATGCAGATAACACAAAACTTGGAAGTGTAGTGAAGAGGATAGTGACAGACTTCAAGAGGACATAGATAGGCTGGTGGAATGGGCGGACACGTGGCAGATGAAATTTAACGCAGAGAAGTGCAAAGTGATACACTTTGGTAGGAAGAACGAGAGGCAATATAAACTAAAGGGTACAATTCCAAAGTGGGTGCAGGAACAGAGAGACCTGGAGGTGTATGTGCACAAATTGTTGAAGGTGGCAGGGCAGAATAAGAAAGTGGTTAAAAAAGCATACAGGATCCTATGCTTTATAAATAGAGGCATGGAGTACAAAAGCAAGGAAGTTACAATGAACCTTTATAAAATACTGGCTTGGCCACAACTGGAGAATTGTGTCCAACTCTGGGCACCGCGCTTTAGGAAGGATGTGAAGGTCTTAGAGAGGGTGCAGAAGAGATTTATTAGAATGATTCCGGGGGTGAAGAACTTCAGTTACGTAGATAGACTGGAGAAGCTTAGAGCAGAGAAGGTTGAGAGGAGATTTGATAGAAGTGTACAAAATCATGAAGGGTCCAGAAAGAGTAGATAGAGAGAGATTGTTCCCATTGGCAGAAGGGTCAAGAACCAGAGGACATAGATTTAATGTGATTGGCAAAAGAACCAAAGGCAACATGAGGAAAAACTTTTTTACGCAGCGAGCGGTTATGATCTGGAACGCACTGCCAGAGGGGATGGTGGAGGCAGATTCAAGCATGGCTTTCAAAAGGGAATTGGATAAGAACTTGAAGGGAAAAAATTTGCAGGGCTAAGGGGAAAGGGTGGGGGAGTGGGACTAGCTGGATTGCTCTTGCAGAGAGCCTGCACGGGCTCGGCAGGCTGAGCGGCCTCCTTCTGTGCTGTAATCATTCTATGATTCTAGGCTGCCTACAATAGGTTGAATATAGTTTGATAAAGGAGTTTCCAGTATTCAGTCACAAGGACAAATGCACAAGTCCTTGGCCCAGAGTTTGCTGCAATGGCGAGATCGACGACATACACCATAATTTCACTATCTAGTGCCAATTTCGCCATTAATAACTCACTCCTTATTTTTCTGGATATCTAGTTAGAATCCACTGCAATGAGCATTGTGCTGAATAGCCAATAGCATTGAATTGTTTTATTTTAGAATCTTTTAGACAATATTTAAACATCTGAAAAACATATGATTAACATGGCAATAAAATGGGAAGGCTGGGTTTTGTTTTGTTTTTGTAAAGACAATACGCCATGAGGTGCGAATCTCCAGAACCTGCTGGTCGATTTACATCGTTCCGCTGTTTGCTTCGCACAGACACCCCATTATTTTTTTTTAAGAACTTGTTGGATTTGCGCATCAATTGCAGATTAAACTCGCCATAAAAAGTTAAGTCTGGTTATTAAGAGCGCAAGTACCTTTTTAACGATGTGATAATTGTTAATGCAATGCCAATCAACCTCATTAGCCCAGAATGCGAACAAGTTATGTAGTCAATTGTTGTTGGAGATTTTAAAAATGTCAAATTTTACATTTTTAATTTTTTTCTTACTTTTCCTTTCTGTCCCTTTTTTCTCTCTCAATCTAAACGTTCTTTCCCTCTCTTTATTTCTCTTTCTGTACCTGATTTGACTCTAATTCATCCTCCTTCTCAGTCGTTCCTCTGTTTCTTTCTCAATCTTTAAATCTCATTGATTAAGGAGGTAGACTCCTTTATTAAGGCCCCAGGTGCCCTGTTGTCCTCGCCACACTGTTATCAGCTCACACTTCCAGCAAGTTACGGCACAAAAAAATTTATGAGCTGAAGGGTGCAGAAAAATGTGTAAGCCGTGAGATGCCGGCCGTGAGATGCCCTGCTACGGCATGATCAGGCCCAAATATTACCTCATACATTTCAGGAGCTTATTAAATGAAGTCTCGGCAGATAATTTTCTTTGAAGCCTAGAATTGCAGCTTTAAGCATATGCAACTTCTACAAGTTGCTGCTTCAGATTCTTACGAAAGTATTATTAGAAGGTGAATGGCAGGGCTTGTGGTTGCAGATGAGCTCTAGGTGTTACCCATAAAAAGATAACTATTTTATGATGGCGTTGGGCAATCCTAATGGAATTGGACCAAAATGAACAAAATGCAGGACTACGATTGTTCTCAAGTCAGTCTCATTATTGGTTCCTATTGCTGACGCGGTATTGCATAATTTAATTCAATGCATCACCATGTCAAAATTAAGTAAAATGAGGAAAGAGATATACATACCCATTAGATGTTATGCAGTAATATAAATTGCACAGATATATAGAAACTATCCAGTGTAGTACTGTTTAAGTATTGTACTGTGTTTAATGTTTAGTGAAGTGCTGCATATATGTAATGCATAGTGTAATGCTGCATTTATAGTGCTAATATATGTAGTACTTGCTATAATATTTAATGTTTAATGTACTGCTGTACATTTAACATTTAATGTGTTGTACAGATACTGCTTCGTGCAATATTGCAAGTATAATGCTTAGCATTGTCCGGTATAAAAATTAGCCCGTCATTTAAATGCAATCAGAAAATGCATTTAAAAATCAATAAATCACATTGCTGCCAGGTCACCAGAACATTATTTTTCAATCTAGGTAGCAGCTCCGTGAAAACTGGCGTAATGCAGGATATCACAATCACCATTGATTTTAATGGGGATGAAACTATAATAACAACTGTATTTCCAAGAGAATAATTGCAGATCAGCACAAAAGTCCCAGGAAAATATGGAGTGGCATAATTAATGGCGCTCACTCGATAATTTCTTCTTTCTGTTGTGCCGTTCAAGAGTCTCTACACTGTGGATGTGGCATTACAATGGCGCGCGTCCCCAGGAACATCTAAGTCCTTATTTCCCCCCATCACAAATTACTATATCAAGTAAAACAAATTGTGTGCCCAGACTATTAAAATGCTAGGTTGTAGCTAACTAGTACAAAGGAAGGACCTCATTGAGGTATATAAAATACTAAATTTTACAGATATGGTAAAGCCAAGAATATTAATACAAGGAAGCCAAGAGGACACATTTGATGAAAAGTAAATTCAACTTCAAGCATAAGGAACAATTCCTTTAGTCAAAGAGTGATAAATATTTTGAATACCTGCCAAACAGGATAGTGGAGGCAAAAACATTAGGGATGCTCAAAATGCAGGAGGATCCTATAATGGGAGAATTGGAGTATTAGAAAGATGACCTTTGATGGGCCATAAGGTCGTTTCATCCTTGATTTTTCTTATGTTCTTTTCACTAGTTAGTTACTAACCAGAGCATTAATATTTTCCCAACTGCAGCACAATATTCCAGAACACACTAGACCTTATTTATTGCCTCCTATGATGTATTCATAGTTTTGGTGCTGCTGCCTTTGACTAAAGGTTATCAGGCATATAGCATTGTGTTAATGCCAGTACAAATATTGTTTCCTATATTAATTAAAATAACTCTGTTGTTAATATTTTGTTCTTTATCACATATTGTTAAAGTACTAACATTCACTTTTTGGCTCAGGAACAATTTTAGCAGTGCATGAAGAAAGTTTGGTTACATGTATCTTGATCTATGAATAATAAAACAACTGTGTAACAGAGAAGATGATCATACAAATAATTTGTAAGATGGATAATTTGAGTTTCCCATCAAGCTCCCCACTACCTATGTTAATTCACAGTTTCAGATTTGACTTATGCTTACAAGTTAATGTTGTCTCATTCCATTCATGAATCCTCTCTGGGTTTTATATTTCCCTCTCCCTTTTTTCTAACTCTATTAAAATGGCTGTGCTCTCCATTTTTTTTTAGTTCTGATGAAGGGTCAACACCCAAAACATAAACTTGTTTATTCCCTCCACAGATGTTGCATAAACAGCTGAATGTTTCCATCATTTTCTGCTTTTGTTTCTCATCTACTGTATTTTGCTTTTTACAATAAAAATAAAGTTCTGATCTTTTTAACTTAACATTCATTTCAACAGTATACATATTAAGAAAAATCAATTTACATGTGACCTTTCCCCACACCAATGGGAACTGGCTTCATAAAAATTCTGCCAGGACTTTTCTCTCCATTGAAACAATGGAAATGCAACAGGACAATAAATGAGAGAGCAAGATGTCATTCACCTGTCCTGTAGCACTGCTATTGCTTTAAATGAGAGGAGACAGTTTGTTATTCCATAATCTATATATTAAAAGAGAGCAATACATTACATTATAGAAATGATAGTTTACATACTAAGAATTGTCCAGTAACTCTGTACATTAATATCTGCACCATTTTCACAGGAGAGGACAGTTTTGATGATGGTAAATCTATTTTTCTTTGTTCTCAGGATGTGGACAACGCTGGCAAAACTGCACTTTTATTGCCTATCCCTACTTGCCCTGAGAAGGAGGTGATGGTCCTTCTCCTTGAAACACTACAGTCCTTGTGGTGATGGTCCTTCCACAATGGTAGAGGTAGCGAATTACAGGATTTTGACCCAGTAATGATGAAGGAATGGTGATAGATGTCCAAGTCTGGATGGTGTCACTTGGAGGTGATGGTGTTCCCATTATCTTGCTGTTCCTGTCCTTCTTGGTGGTACAGGCTAGAAGGTGCTATCAAAGTAAGCTTAGGTGAGTTGCTGCCATGCATCCTGAAGATAGTATATACAGCAGCCATGGTGCACCGGTGGTCGATATTAAGTTGACTGTTCTTCCTGGATGATGTTGAGCTTCTTGATTGTTGTTGCAACTGCACCCATCCAAATGAATGGTCAGTATTCCATCAGATTCCTGACTTGAGTCTTGTAGATGGTAGGGAAGCTTTGAAGGTTCAGGAGGAGAGCCAGTCGTTGAAGAGTATCCAACCTCTGACTGCTCCTGTAACCACTTTGTTGAAAGACCTAGTCCAGTTAAGCATCTGGTCAGGATATTAATGGTGGAGGACTTGGCAATGGTAATGCCACTGAAAGCCAGAATCATATCTACACCAAAATAAGTTGGCTGGGGGTGGAGGTGGCTAGATCGGGTGTTTAGATCTTCAGCACTACAGCCTAAATGTTTTCAGGACCCATAGCCAACCGTGTTGGCTGGACGCTGGCGCCTATGATGGTGGTGACCTCAAGAGAGGGCCGAGTGGGATCATGCGCTTGGCACTTTTGATAGAAGACTTTTGCCAACACTTCAGCCTTGTCTCTTGCACTTATACCAAATTTCTAATTTGCTGTTAGTTTCAAATTAACTTCAATATTCTACATTGCTGCTAGATAAGTGAATAGTTACGGTTAGGGTTACCCATAATGTAAATCAATCATGTTTTTTATGTGCAAAATCAAATTTTGTTTGATAATCGCTCCTTTGAAACACCTTGGGACGCTTTACTATGTTAAAGGCACTATATAAATGCAAGTTGTTGTTGCTTAAAAAATGATCAGTTTAAACATTCAAAGCTGCTCTCCTGTCTCATGCCTGCTGTCATCTAGGGAATACTTATTTCTAAGAATGGCAGGTACAAGAATTGCATTTAGTAGCGATAAACACTAGATATCTCCAGTAGCACTGCAGAGAGAATGGAAATTTGGTTGATGTTTGAATTATTCCATAGATTTATGTGGATAGATATAAATATATATTTTAATACTGCATGTTTCCCCATTATTTGGGGAACCAAAGCTCATCAGAAAAGTGGATTGTTCCAACTGACACTTTTGTGGGTTCTTTCAGTGCATTTACAGGAGCACACTATACAGAATCCCTCTACATAGTGCATTCTTGTAAACTCATTGCCTCTCCTAATTAATCAAAAGGCACATGATTTATGATACATCTTAAACACTTCTAGAAGATATATGCTTCTGTTGAAAAAAGCAATTTAAAGACAATTCAAGACCGCAACATTAAGTTGTTACGCTCTGAAAGCTAAAAGTAACATATTTTAATAAAATTGCAGTGACAATACATGGAAGTTTTGCGCTCCATTCCTTTATATTAGTATCTCCAGCAAATGAATGTATGCTAAATATAGAAGCAAGAGGCAAGAGATCTTTAAGCATGAGCATTCAAATTTATTCAGACTAGGAATCCAAATTCAGGTTGGGATGAAATGCAGATGCATTTGAACACAGATATTGGACTTCATTTCCATTTTGGTTATTTTTAAATCAAAACCTCAAATTTTCCACTGTTATAGGTCACAAATTATTTTAACTTACTATTTTTATTTTAAATTATTTTAAATTACTATTTTAATTTGCATCTTATTGGGCTCAATTTTGAAAACGGAGAATGTGCAGAGTTTCAAGGTACCATCACTACAATAGTGCTTTTAATCACAAGTTGAAATCAGCAATGGGTATTTATAAAATTCAGGCTGCATCAGTTAAGTTCCCATTGAAGTTCCCATTGAAGTTCACTCAGTTCAATGAAGTGCTTGGCTCCAATAATTCTTCTTGTCCTCCATCAACCATGTTGTGGTCATCATTAAAGATAACAATGTTTTCTTTCCTGAAGCCACTACTATAAACAGAGTACAATTTCTCCAAGTCTTTCTGGGTTCCCAGCATCCCCCAAGGTCAAACTTGAAAGTTATTTGTCCTTCTTACAGGACTTTGCTGAACCTTGTTGTTATACTACCATTGAAGAAGATATCTTCCATGAACTATGTATAATTAAATCATAAACACACTTTTTGTAAGGAGGGTTACAATGTCATCACATAATGTGCACAGAGTCAATCTAACCCCCAGTATTAGTGCAACGCCACATCTTTATTGGGGCTTGGTATAGAAATAGGCTTGTTTGTTTGTACCTTTGGCTGCCTGATACTCCCCATCTCATTTTCCAAAATGTTTCCAATTTTTAGCTAACTCTGCTGCCTGTCTTTTCTTAAACCAGTGTTGTGGAACCAATTCCTTTATTAAGTGGCTTGGATGGGATAAGATACTCTGCAACATTAATGTAAAAGCTAACTCCTGTTCCTTTATCCCTTGCCACTTATTACTACAGACAGAAGTACACAGGACAAAACAGAGTTGGAAATCAAGGTAAACAGTTAGAGGCATAAATCAGATAGCTGAATAACAGATCTTGCACAAACAAGAGAGGGTTAGGGCGGATACATTGGCTTCACTGGTTCCGATCTTCAATTGAACAATGGCATAATTCTTAAGCCATATGCTGGCGAATACATTTTGCCAAGAAATTCCTCAGATCTGCTCCCACTCCACACTTGCCAGAAGTGTGACAGAAGAGATGGATACTGCGGGATACGGCCTACCCGGGCTCGAGCCCCTCAGCTGTGCCTAACCTCCTGCAGGACCTACTTGCAGCTGCTGCCAGCCGACATTCTTGTGGCTTAAAACCAGCCAGCTGCCTTGGGGGGACTGTTTGGCATCCTCAGCTCACCGGTCAGATTCAACTGAGGCTAGAACGGCAGTGCATTCTAGATCGTTAAAACTCACTGGGTAAAAAAATGTTGCCTCTGGCTCTTTTGCCAATCACCTTAAATTTGAGTTCTCTGGTTACCAACCCTTCTGCCACTGGAAACAGTTTCTCCTTATTTATTTTAAGAAAGCCATTCATGATTTTGAACACCTCTATCAAATCTCCCCTTAACCTTCTCTGTTCTAAGGAGAACATCCACAGCTTCTCCAGTCTCTCCACATAACTGAAGTCCCTCATCTCTGGTACCACTCTAGTAAATCACTTTTGCACACTCTCCAAGGCCTTGACATCCTTCCTAAAGTGTGGCACCCAGAATTGAACACAATACTCCAGCTGAGGCCTAGCCAGTGTTTGATAAAGTTTTAGCATAACTTCCTTGCTTTTGTACTCTATGGGCGTCATTTTAGCACCCGCTATCGGGTGCGTTCCTGGCAGGGGGGGCTCTGAGCCCCCGCTGGTGGGAATCCCGCAGGCAATTAAAGCCAGCGGAATTCCACTTGAAAGTATTTATTTAGGCATTTCAGGTCATTAACGGACCTGATTAAGGGATTATGTGAGGAGGGGTGGGATTTTACAGCAACCTGGGACTGTTTCCCACACTGGGGGAAACACTCCCAGGTCAAATGGACGTGTTGCAGCCATCAACCTGTGGCAGCTGCAAAGGTCCATTTGACAGGTGGGGGGGGGGGGGGGGTAGGGGAAAGAGACCCTCACTCATTGCAGGAGGCCACTCTGTCACTTGGGACAAAGTTCGGCCTCCACCACCCTCCTCCTGACAATCAAATTCACCAACTTGCACACTTACCCCGGGGTCCAGAGACATGTACCTACCTTGCGGACCCCCTCAGATGTACATCTTCCGGATGGGGGCCGCCGTAGCTGCAGTCATGACCTCCTCAGAGGGCGAACAGCATCACCAGCCTCACCATCCACGCCGTCCACCTCTGACACGTGGAGCTCCACAACAGAGTGCTGTGACACATCCACCTGCACAGCAGGAGGGAGGGGTACCGCAGAGAGAGATGCGTCGCAGAGGGCACTACCCTCGCCGCAGGGTCCACAGACCGAGGCTCAGCTTCCTGGACCTCTCTGAGCAGCAGTGCACACGGAGGCTCAGACTCACTCGACATGTAGTCGTGGACATCTGCAGCCTCCTTCATGCCAAGCTGCTCCCGGCTGGCCCGAGCACCATCTTCTTACCTGTCGCTGTCAAAGTCACCACTGCCCTCAACAACCTCTCCTCCGTATCCTTCCAGGGTGCAACCGGGGACATCGCCAACGTCTCTCAGCCGTCTGCACAAAAGAGCCCTGCAAATACACCTACACCCACTCTGCAGTGACACAATGGGTGGCATCTGTTGTGGGTCTTCATAGTGATCCTCAGGAGAGGGCATTATTGCACAGACCAGACAAGATTCGCGAAGACATGCCAGTAGTGGTGCCAATATAATATGTGATGTGAGTTGGTCAGAAATTCAATATAAGTAACAACCATGACAAACCATCAAACACCCTTGTGCATCCCCTTCATGCTCACGACACGTTTGCCTTACGCTGCCTACTGCACATATGTGATGCATGCCCTGTGGCTGCAGCACAGGTAGTGGCAGGTTGAGTGAGGCCGAGAACCCGCAGCTCTGCTAACTTCGGGCCCTATGCCTCCATTAATAAAGCCCCGGATCCCATATGCTTTAACAGCCTTCTCAAACTATCCTGCCACCTTCAAAGATTTGCGTTTGTGCACCCCCAGGTCTTTCTGTTTTTGCACCCCTTTAAAACTGTACCATTTAGTTTATATTGCCTCTCCTCATTCTTCCCACCAAAATGTATCACTTCACACTTCTCTGCTTTAAACATCATCTGCCATGTGTCTGCCCATTTCACCAGTCTGTCTATGTCCTCCTGAAGTCTGTTACCATCCTCCACATTGTTTACTATATTTATAAATTTCATGTGATCTGCAAACTTTGAAATTATACCCTCTATACCCAAGTCCAGATCATTAACATCTATAAAAAAGAGCAGTGGTCCTAATACTAACCCCTGGGGAACACCACTGTATACTTCCCACCAGTCTGAAAAACAACCGTTCACCACTACTCTCTGCTTTCTGTCCCTTAGCCAATTTTGTATCCACACTGCCACTGTCCCATTAACCCTATGGGCTTTAATTTTGCTAACAAGTCTATTACGTGGTACTTTATCAAATGCCTTTTGAAAGTCCATATACACAACATCAATGCATCACCCCCATCAACCCTCTCCATTACTTCATCAGAGAATGGAATCAAGTTAGTCAAATACGGTTTTCCCTTGAAAAAAATCCATGCTGACTTTCATTTATTAGCCCATACTTTTCCAAGTGCCAATTAATTTTGTCCCAGATTATTGTCTCCAGAAGTTTCCCCACCACCAACGTTAGGCTGACTGGCCTGTAATTGCCGGATTTATCCCTCTCCCCTTTTTTGAACAGGGGTGTGGCATTTGCAATCCTCCAGTCAACCAGCACCATCCCCATATCTAAGGAGGATTGGAAAATTGTGACAATTTCCACCCTTACTTCCCTCAGTAACCTAGAATGCATCCCATCTGGACCGAGTGACTTTTCTACTTTGAGTACTGCCAATCTTTTAAGTACCTCTGCTTATTTACACACATAAGCAAAATTTCTACCATACTCGATATTTTTGTAGCTTCAGTGAGATTGCCAAATAAGGGCAACATGATGTTGTTGATTTATAGTCACTAGTAACTAGATTGTACACGCCCACAATTTATTACAGTTCGGATCTTTCCACCTTCAAAAAGAGGTAACTTTCACCCTGTCAGTCTAGGTGGATTCAAACTTTGGCCCCAAACGTCAAACAATTGTGCACCAATCTATTTCATCAACCAGTCTTTTTAGATATCAGCCTAATATAAAATATTATAAACATATAGTGGTGGTTATAGATCGAGCTAATTTTATCCCTGCTGCTCGTAACATCACTTTAAAAAGAAGCAAATCAGGGGATGGTTCTGTGGTGCTGGTACCTCCCAGGCCCTGTTTAAACTGACCAGTTAAACTTCCTGCAATGGGTGTAGGAAAGAATGAGGAAAAGAAAGACTTAATAACCTAATATTCAGACTAATCTGCCCAACATTACAGATCAGCCATGATCTAATTGAAAGGTGGGACAGGCTCAAGGCGCTGAATGGCCGACTCCTGTTCCTATGTTGCTAACATTGCTAGTTTGAATTCTGCAAAAACACAGGCATTTGGTTACTGCAAGATATAAATCCGAGACACAAGGCAATTCACTTAAGTACAGCTTTAATCTATTGATCAAAGAACTACTATTCTCAGTATACTTGCAATTAGCACTGCAGCATGGAGTAATTGGATATGGGGTTATCCCCACAGTAGGCTCCTCAATTTAGCTGGGCTGACTCACCAGAAAGAGGAAGATGTACCAGGAGGAAGGCAAAGTTGAAAGGTTAGTCAGTTCATTATGCTCATACATGTCTCCTAGTGGCTGGTTATAGAGCTGCATTTAGAGGAGGTTACCTCCATAAACTGTCAATCAGGGAATTAGGAGGTCAAAAAGAAGAGCGAGAAAAAATAAGATTAAGAAAGAAGGATTTTTTTTATAGTTTAGAGAAAATAATAAATAGCTTTTAAGTTGATATAACTTCAAAAGGTGTCCCATGGATTTTATTAAAAGTGAGAAAAAGAGAAAAGGTCTGTGCACAATTAATTATTTTTGATCTGTTGGTGCTAGTACACATCACAAATATGTTGTGGAGCATTTACAAGATATATTGAAAGCAAATCAGTGCAAGCTCACAAGTGCTAGTGTACACTTCAGTGTGACATCATACTTCTCCATTGGAGAATTAGGAAAGCATTAGGTGACAATGTTACGAAAGGTTAGCCCCATAATCACAATCTGTAACCAGGAAGGTATTTTATCCACAGTGATCTGTGATATGAAAAGGATGGAGAATTTAATTTAAATTAACCATAGACCACAAGTTCCTTCTTACAATATTGTGCCAGCTTTGACTCAGTGGGAGCACTCTCCCTCGTGAGTCAGAAGATTGTGGGTTCAAGTCCCACTCCAAAGACTTGAGCACAAAATCTAGGCTGACTGAGGGAGTGCTGCACTGTCGGAGGTGCCTTCATTGGGATGAGGCGTTGAACCGAGGCCCCATCTGCCCTGTCAGTTGGATGTAAAAGATCCTGTGGCATTATTTCGAAGAAGAGCAGGGGAGTTTTTGCCCGGTCTCCTGGCCAATATTTATCCTTCAACCAACATCAGTAAAAGAAACAGTTTATCTGGTCATTGTCACATTGGTGTACGGTGTCCTTGCTGTGTGCAAATTGATTGCTATGTTTCCTACATTGCAACAGTGACTGCACTTCAAAAATACTTCATTGGCTGTGAAGGGTTTTGGGACGTCCTGAGATCGTGAAAGGTGCTATATAAATGCAAGTTTTTTCTTGCCCATTAGGGAAATATATATTTTGAAGTCTCACTTACTGTTGACTGCCCTCTTGGTTGGCATTGCCTTGTAATCTTATCTCGACCAACGCTACATGATACTTTAGCATTCAGCCTTCCACATTTCCACAACCTCTATTTTCTAATTAAATTAATTTCTTCCTAACCGCTTTAGTAAAAGCAGTGGAGTATCTTTCCACCATTAAGAGATGCTATAGGTGTCCAGCTTTTACAGCTGTTCCTATGCACTTAAAAACACAGCCAGATGCAAATTACTGAATCTCTCTGACAGGATTTTCCAAGAACTGCTTCTGGAGTTTTCACCCTAACAGTTCAGAAACAAATCAGCACAGCGACCTGTATCCAGATCCCTGTCTTTTGTTGGAGGGAGGTAAGAAAGAGAGAGAGGGAAAGCAGGAGGAATTTCCCATAACATTTGCTTTGGCAGCTGGTGAATTGCTAAAGAGTTAGTCTTGTTGGCCGAGGAAAGTGCATGAAACTGGGAGACTTCAGGAGAGAAAAAGGGGAAGACACATATGGAAGTATAAACCACTATTTTCTAAATAAATTAGTTTTCCTACTGCAACATACTTAAAAGCATAAGAAAACATGAAACTAGAAAAGGTCACTTGACCTATTAAGCCCATTCCTTCCACAGTCCATAAATAATATTCAAATAATTTAATCTCTTGAGGAAAAATTCTCACTGTCCTTTTAAAGTAATTCAATGAACTTCAAGAATAGCTATTGAAATTTGTGCTCCATAATATTCATTTTGACTGGCTGGTTCCATGATATAGAATCCTTTTATGTATTGAATAATGGTGTATAAATAGGTTGTGGAAAAGCAAACAGCTTGGTGTCATATGTTCCATGACAGACAGATGTCAAGTGGGTTTCTGCATACAGTAAGTAGACATGGCTTCTAAATGCAAAAAGGCTACTTTTAAACTGTATGCAGGAGAAGGAAGTATATTAGTGATGTACAAAATACATTTCAGTGAGCAGTTTGAAGGTCGAATGTTTAGCAGCTAGTTTTGGAAGCTTAACATTGGAAAAAATAATTTTAAGTCATATGGAGCCTTTTTTGTTTTACCAGAAAACCTCGACCTAACTCCTGTCCTGGATTCTAAGCATGCAACTATTTTTGATTTATTTTTAAAAATAGAATCATCTTATCACAGCCAGTGTGTCAATAGGCCTGGATGAAACTAGTTCTTAACTGTGAATGCAGATAGCCTGTAGAGGGAGGTTTATCGAGAACATGCGAATAAAGGTTACATGTTTAAAATGGACGCAGTTTGGGTCTATGCGCATTTGCTTTGCACATGTGCCGTTACAGCAAGGGGGGAATTGATCACAGGCTGCAGGTCAGCACATTTTCAGGTTGTAAGTAAAATGGGCACAGATGTAAATTTGCAGTTGTGCAACTAATAAATGCCTTTGGGACAAAAATAGAGAGTCCTCCATTTCTCAACCATACTCATATTTAAACTTGATCTTTATATTGAAATGTAAATGCAATTTAAATTCAAGTGCAAAAAAAGTCTGCTAAATTTTTAATTTAGCACTCCTTAAATGCACAGTTTTATAGATCACTTCCTTGAAGTATAACCTTGCACAGACTACTATGTTGATGAGCAGCGTTATAACTTCATACTGTAAAGTTTAAACTATGATTACATGTTACATATCATATATTTTTCCCACAACTGCACTTTGGTCACAGGAACATATTTTTGAAGCAAAAACGCAAAAGGTTTTGTATCTGTGGCACAAGCATTGAGCAACATGTCTGAAGATGACTATGTCGTCAAATCAGAGAAGCAAAAACAAGACGTTACAGAACAATGACCAGAACCAATGCCATATAGAAACAACTGCAAAATGAAACAGCTAATTACTGCTAGTTAAAGTTGGATTACACCAGCATGTTCTTACCCAGTGCTCAGCTCGCTTCTGTCTATTCAAACTGCCATTAGGACGTAATGGTTTGTTGGGAGCGCTTTACCAAATAAAGGAACCCACCAGTGGTCACATGTATGAAACGCAATAATCTTTTCAGCTAATCTTGCAGTTGAGGATGAGAGATACAGTGCCTACACACAATCTGCAAAGTTAAACCACATCCTGTTAGTTCTAACATTGTGGAATAAATATCTGCGAAGCACAATAAAACTTCTGCTAGACTGCTTGAAACGCTGTGTTATATTTAGAAATTTAAAAAAATAAAATACTTTTGTGATGAATAAAAACGTTTTCTGATGACCTTAGATATTTAGCAATTTATGTGGAAAGAAGGGTTACAACCCCACTGTTAATTTAAATCTTCCTTCAACCCAATACCACCTGTGGCAACTTCTCCTTTTTCTGGTCATATTTAGTAACTGCTGACTAAAACATTTCACAAGCATTTGAAGGTTTCAACTCTTCATTTTAATAATGTAATGGCACTTATTTGCATAAATGCTAATTTTGCTTTCTGTTGCAGTTAAATGTAAGTCTGATGGGATGAGATGAAGAAGGGTGGGAAGAGGCTCATGTGGAGCATAAACACCGGCATGGACCTGTTGGGCCAAATGGCCTGTTTCTGTACTGTATATTCTATGTAATTCTATGTGATTCGATATAATCTCGGGGAGCTGTTAGTTCTAACTTTTTTTTTGAGTGCTTATCAAATAAATGATGCAAAGTTTTTAATTTCATCCCAGAAAATACCAGATTTGATAAACAGAAGCTTTCCAGACATTGAGTTAAATTGCCACATGAACATCAGTCACCTCATACTCTTATAGGCCCCTATGACAATTTTAACACTATCAGAAAATGCTGAAAACACTCAGCAGGTCAGCCAACAGCTGTGGAGAGAACAAATAAATTAAAATTTATGTGTGGCTGATAAACATTTAAAAGGGAACAGAACAAAGGCAAGCAGAGAGAAAAACATGGGGGAAAAATTCGATAAGAACCATTTTTGGACGTAGGTAGCGCGATGCGCGAGTACCCTGCGCCAAATGGCCCCTGCGCAGGCAGGACGCAAATTTGGGCCACTGGAGCACTTACCTGCAATCAGTGTTCCTTTCCAGGCCTTGCATGGGGAATCAATGCAATTTGCACTTTCCACCACCAGAAGGAGCTCAATCTCTTAAAGGGAGGATGTTTCTTCAAAAGCTCTTAAAGGTAGTTGGTACCTGTTATTTGCTGAAAATAACAGTCTGCTCTCTGCACGGAGTCTGAACAGAGATCAGACATCGCACATGTAAAACACAGATGCAGGTCCCATCCCTATGTTTACACACTGATGAGTTATGTTAAAACATTGAATAAAGGTTGCGCACTACTAAATCCTACATCCTCCAATCTGCACGCCAGACCTCACCAATCTGCCGCTATGAGTTGGTACCAGGCCTGAGAGAGTGCATGCACCAAGGTTCTCTGCTCTCTAGTGTAAGAGGTGGACAGAAGGAGGGAGATCCTATATCCGTGGGGGGGCGGGGGGGGGGGGGGCAAGAGGCCCTCCAGACATATACTCAAAAGGCAGTGAGAGGCAGTGGGGAACAAAGTCAATGCCAGGTGCACAGCATCATGAACATGGATGCCATGCAGGAAGAAGTTCAATGCTTTGACATGAGT
Source organism: Heptranchias perlo (assembly GCF_035084215.1). Lineage (NCBI taxonomy): Eukaryota > Metazoa > Chordata > Chondrichthyes > Hexanchiformes > Hexanchidae > Heptranchias > Heptranchias perlo. The sequence goes on from NC_090331.1 coordinate 25,916,810, forward strand.
GGTCAAGGTAAGTGAGGTCAACTGTCAAGTGGCGTCTCCTACCAGCTACACCGCGCACTACACCCCCCATCACCCACATACCAATAAACTCTTTCCATCAGTACTCAACTCTTCCAATCAGATGCTTCCTCTCACCCTTAAACATTACCACTGTTTCAAGCCGCCCACCCACAACTCGCAGGCCACACACACACTGGCAGCTATTCAACCATGACAGGCACATCACCCAGGCACACGTCCCGCTTTCTTTCTTTCATATCAAGAGGCAGCAAGTGGTAGTGGCATTTAGCCCCTCGAGCCTGTTCCACCATTCAATGAGATCATGGTGGACCTGTGACCTAACTCCATGTACCTGCCTTAGCCGCATATCCCTTAATACCCTTGGTTCACAGAAATCTATCAATCTCAGATTTAACATTCACAATTGAGCTAGCATCAACTGCCGTCTACAGAAGAGCATTCCAAACGTCTCCCACTCTTTGCGTGTAGAAGCATTTCCTAACTTCACTCCTGCACGTCCTGGCTCTAAATGTTAGGCTGTGTCCCCGCGTCCTAGTATTCAAGTCTAGGACACCTCCAAAAATAGTTACAAATGTCTTGGCAGCCAGAGGCAATAATCCAGCCACTAACCTGTAAATCCTGCATGGTCCCTTTAAATAGCTCTGGTGGTGGGTCCTCCAGACACTCTAAGACACGTTCAGATGGTTGGGGTTAAGAATGTGCATTGAGTTGAGCGTTAAGTCCCAAAATGCTTTAAATCAGCATTGCATACTGATAGAAGCCATTTTCTCCCGACTTTGCATGATTCCAGCGTTCGTTATCTATGCCTGCGCTAACTCCTATACCAAGATGGCATCTGGCGCATGTCACGCAGGAAACGTGCGTGCGCATCCAAGACACCATTTTGGATGTCGGAGAGGCCGTGCAGCGCCGAAACAACGGGCGCTATCGGGCCAATTTAGCGCCCCATGTGCACACTCACGCACACATACACACAAGAGAATAGAACTACCTGCAAAGTGTTCAGGTGGAAGAGAAGAAATATTAACACGAGACAATAGGAGGCGTAATGAGAGAAATTAAAGACATTTACAACAATGTGTGCTTCCCTTGCGTGTGTATTTTTCCCTTCCCTTTTCCCTTCCTTCTTTTCCTGAAACCTTAACTAATCTATTCTCTACACACATGCTGACTATCTTACTGAGCGTCTCCAACATATTTTGTTTTTGCTTCAGATTTCCAGCATCTGCAGTTTTTTGTTTTAAATATACCTTATTATTATTGTTCTGTCTTGTTATGTCCTCCTTAAGATTGAACTTCATTAAAGTTAATTATACATGCCAATGATGCTACTGGTTCAAACTAGTTAAACCACACTTGGAATACTGTGAATAGTTCTGGTCTCCATATTATAAAAATGATATAGAGGCACTGGAGAAGGTACAAAAAATATTTACCAGGATGATACCAGAAGTGAGTGGTTATACCTATCAGGAAAGATTGAGCAGGCCAGGGCTCTTTTCTCTGGAAAAGAAAAGACTGAGGGGTGACCTGATAGTGGTCTTTAAGATTATGAAAGAGTTTGACAGGGTAGACGTAGAGAAGATATTTTCATTTGCTGTAGGACCAGAACTAGGAGCCATAAATATAAGATAGTCACTAATAAATCCAATAGGGAATTCAGGAGAAACTTCTTTACCCAGAGAGTGGTTAGAATGTGGAACTTGCTACCACAAGGAGTAATTGAGGTGACTAGCATGGATGCATTTAAGGGAAGCTAGATAAACACATGAGGGCGAAAGGAATAGAAGGATATGCTGATAGGGTTAGATGAAGTAGAGAGGGAGGAGGCTCATGTGGAGCATAAACACTGGCATGGACCTGTTGGGCCGAATGGCACAAATGTGCAGTGATGTAACTTCTAAATATACTGTTAGCTCCTCCCTCCCCCCCTTTCTGGCAAAAAGAACTGATCTGAACCATAATTACTTTTCTGAGGAATCCACTTTTCTGTTGCTGCTAAGGCTAAATTGCTCTTCTAATCATATTTTTTAGTAGACTAATTTTTAAAGTGGTGGTCTGGAATTTAAGAGAAAAAGGAAAGTTTTAGTAAAAGGTAAAGAACTTGCATTTACATAGTTCCTATCGCAACCTCAGAAAGTCGCAAAGCACTTTACAGCCAATGAAGTACTTTTGAAGTGTAGTCACTGTTGCAATGTAGGGAAACGTGGCAGCCAATTTGCACACAGTACGATCCCACAACAACAATGAGATACATGACCAGATAATCTGTTTTATTGATGTTGGCTAAGGGTAAATATTGTCCAGAACACTGGGAGAACTCCTTTCTTCGAATTGTGCCATGGGATCTTTTATGTCCACCTGACAGGGCAGATGGGGCCTCAGTTTAACGGCTCTACTGAAAGACGGCACCTCTGACAGTACTGCACTGAAATGTCAGCCTGGATTACGTGCTCAAGTCTCTGGAGTGGAGCTTGAACCCACAACCTTCTGGTATCACTGAGAAAAAGCTGGCAAGGTCGCCCAAAGTGAAGTACTATTGTCAAATGCATGTGTTACAGTAAAATGAGATTGCCAATAGCTATTTTTAAAAACTTTTCATGAAAGTCTAGGTTTTCCTTCAGCTTCTTTTATATTGTGTTCTCAAGAATTAAAGACTCCAACATTTTCCCCACCAGAGATGTTAGGCTAACTAGCCTGTAATTACTTAGACTAGCTCTGTCTCCCTTTTCAAAAATGGGTACTACATTGGCCACTCTCCAGTCCTCTGGCACAAATCCACACTCAATAGAAGCCTCCTCCTGAGGTCCCCACATCACAGAAGCCAGTCTTTAGCCAATTCGATTCACTCCACGTGATATCACTTAATGGCTGAGTGCACTGGGCACAGCAAAGGCTTCAGGTCCCGACAATATCCCGGCTGTAGTGCTGAAGACCCGTGCTCCAGGACTAGCCGCACTTCTAGCTAACCTGTTCCAGTACAGCTACAACACTGGAATCTACCCAACAATGTGGAAAAGTGCCCAGGTGTGTCCTGCCCACAAAAGGCAGGACAAATCCAACCCAGGTAATTACCATCCTATCAGCCTACTCTCAGTCATCAGCAAAGTAATGGATGGAGTCGTCGACAGTACTATCAAGCGGCACTTACTTACTAAGAACCTGCTCACTGATTATCAGTTTGGGTTCCGCCACGACCACTCAGCTCCAGACCTCATTGCAGCCATGGTCCAAACATGGATAAAAGAACTCGATAGGTGAGGTGAGATGAGAATGACTACCCTTGATATCAAGGCAGCAGTTGACCGAGTGTGGCACCAAGGAGCCCTGGTAAAACTGAAGACAATGGAGATCAAGGGGAAATCTCTCCAGTGGCTGGAGTCATACTTGGCGCAAAGGAAGATGGTAGTGGTTGTTGGAGGCCAATCATCTCGGCCCCAGGACATCGCTGCAGAAGTTCCTCAGGGCAGCATCCTAGGCCCAATCATCTTCAGCTGCTTCATCAATAACCTTTCCTCCATCATAAGGTCAGAAGTGGGGCTGTTCGCTAATGATCGCAGTGTTCAGCTCTATTTGTAATTTCTCAGATAATGAAGCAGTCCATGCCCACATGCAGCAAGATCTGGACAATATCCAGGCTTGGGCTGATAAGTGGCAAGTAACAATCGCACCGCACAAGTGCCAGACAATGACCATCTCCAAGAGAGAGTATAACCACCTCCCTTTGAAATTCAATGGCATTACCATCGCTGAGTCACCCACCGAATCACCATTAACCAGCTACTGAAGTGGAGCAGCGACATAAATGCCATGGCTACTAGAGCAGGTCAGAGGCCGGGTATTCTGCAGCGAGTGGCTCATCTCCTGTCTCCCCTAGGCCTCTCCAGCACCTACAAGGCACAAGTCAGGAGTGTGATGGAATACTTTCCACTTGCCTTGATGGGTGGAGCTTCAACAATACTCAAGAAGCTGGACACCATCCTGGTCAAAGCAGTCCGCTTGATCGGTAGCCCATCCATCACCTTAAACATCCACTCCCTCCGCCACCGGCATAGTGTGATGCAGTTTGTACTATTCACAGATTGTACTGCAGTGGTTCGCCAAGGCTTCCACCGAGAAGGACAACGGCATTAAGTGCATGGGAACACCATGGCCTCTAAGTTCCCCTCCAAGTCATACATCATTCCAACTTGGACTTATATTACTGTTCCTTCATGGTTGCTGGGTCAAAATCCTGGAACTACCAACCGAACAGCACTGTGACAGTATCTTCACTACATGTACTGCTGCGATTCGAGAAGAGAGCTCATCACCACCACCTTCACAATGGCAACTAGGGATGGGCAATAAATGCTGGCTTTGCCCATATTCCAGAATGAATAAAATATATATATTATTTCTAGGGCCTCTACAATTTTTTCCATGAACTTCTTCAGAACTGTAGGTTGTATCCTGGAGAGTCCTGGAACTTTGTCTTCCCTTAGCTTAAATAACTTAACTAAAGTTTTCCTTTTATCCATCACAGAAGGAAACCAGGGAATTATAGACCAGTTAGCCTAACATCTGTTGTTGGGACATTACTAGAGTCTATAATTAAGGGTAGAGTGACTGAACGCCTTGAAAATTTTCAGCTGATCAGAGAGAGCCAGCATGGTTTATAAAGGGTAGGTCATGCCTGACGAACCTGATTGAATTTCTGGAAGAGGCGACTAAAGTAGTGGACAGGGGAATGTCTATGGATGTTATTTATATGGACTTCCAGAGGCATTCGATAAAGTCCCTCATAAGAGACTGTTAGCTAAAGTTGAAGCTCATGGAATTGAGGGCAAATTGGCTGAGCGGCAGGAGACAGTGAGTAGTAATGGGCAGGCACTCAAATTGGTAGGACACTAGTGGTGTCCCAAAGGGATCTGTGTTGGGGCCTCAACTATTCACTGTATTTATTAATGATTTAGATGACGGGATAGAGAGCCACATATCCAAGTTTGCCGATGACACGAAGATAGGCAGCATTGTAAGCAGTGTAGATGGAAGCATAAAATTACAGAGAGATATTAATAGATTAATGAATGAGCAAAACTGTGGCAAATGGATTTCAATGTAGGCTCCACTTTGGACCTAAAAAGGATAGATCAGAGTACTTTCTAAATGGTGAAAAGCTCGAAACAGTGGAGGTACAAAGAGACTTAGGGGTCCATGTACATAGATCATTAAAATGTCAGGGACAAGTACAGAAAATAATCAAAAAGTCTTAATAGAATGCTGACCTTTATATCTAGAGGACTAGAATATAAGGGGGTAAAAGTTATGATACAGCTACACAAAGCCCCGGTTAGACCACACCTGGAGTACTGTGTTCAGTTTTGGGCACCGCACCTTAGGAATTATATACTGGCCTTGGAGGGAGTGCATCATAGATTTACTAGAATGATAACTGGACTCCAAGGGTTAAATTACAAGGAGAGATTACACAAACTAGGGTTGTATTCCCTGGAATTTAGAAGATTAAGGGGTGATGTGATCGAAGTTTTCAAGATATTAAGGGGAACTGATAGAGTAGATAGAGAGAAACTATTTCTGCTGGTTGGGGAGTCTAGGACGAGGGGACATAGCCTAAAAATTAGAGCCAGGACTTCCGGGAGTGAAGTTAGGAAACACTTCTACAGGCAAAGGGTGGCAGAAGTTTGAAACTCCCTTCCACAAACAACAGTTAATGCTAGCTCAATTGTTAATTATAAATCTGAGATTGATAGATTATTGTTAACCAAAGGTATTAAGGGACATGGGGCTACGTCTGGTATACAGAGTTAGGTCACAGATCAGCCACGATCCAATTGAATTGCAGAACAGGCTCGAGGGGCTAAATGGCCTACTCCTGTTCCTATGTTCCTACAATAACACTGATTTTTTGATCAACCGCTACAGAGTGACAATCCTCTTCTCTGATGGGTCTGAACTCACTTTTAACAATTCTCTTTTCATTTAGAGATTTGGAAAATAATTTACTGTTCCTTTTGATGTTTTTTTAAATGTTTTCCTCATACTCTTAGTTTTAGGAATTCCATTTCCTTTCTTCAATTTACTCGCTCTCTGTCCCAATTGATAAATGGGATAATTAAAATCTCCAAGAACAATAATATTGTTGGGGTAGAGTTTCCACTTTGGGCGCAATCGGGAAATTGGGTCCAAATTACGTTTGAAATTTCATTGGTTGGGTTACAGTTCAAGTTTCCGCTAAAATGTATTTGCATAATCACAAACGTAAAATTTTCCATGAACCAGCGCAATCAATCAGTGTAATAGAAAAGAATTATATATTTTTTTTGCGTTACAAAATGTATTTAAGGGTGCAGTTTTATTAATACAGCTGAAAATGGGTTTATCGCAAAAAAATAAGCATTTTTAATAAGAGTGTCCAGTCCATCACTTGCGAGTAACCTAATTTTAAATCACTGAAAATGACTTTAAAAAACTATACTGAACCATTTACTAGTTTCGTTGGTGTACACTAGTCAGATTCTTAGTAAATTAAATATTTTTTGATATGTAAAAACTTTTAAAACATGCCCACTAGTGCCTGTGCGCCTAAGAAAATGAACGCAATTTGAAGACCTTCCTTGAACGGTCGCTATCGGCAGAAACTCGCCATCCTCATTATTTCAATCTGGGGGCGTGGTCAGTTTTGTGGGCAGGGCCGGCTTCAGGCACAATGATTTTTAAACCAGGGTTAAAGATCGCGGAAACTCAAGCGTAAGTGAGTTTTGGATGTAACTTACGCTTAAAATTCTGCGATCTTTTTTCATTGGTTCGGCCGATTGTGCCCAGATTGCGCTGATAAAGCTAGCGCAAATTAGCGCAAACTCTAGGCCGTTAATCCTACTGTTCTCTCTAATCTGACTGCAGATTTCCGCTTTTATTTCCTTCCCACATTTTGCAGGCTTTTCAAACCTCCCCTACTAATGTACAAAAACTAGACCACCAACTTGGTTTGCAAGCGGAATCCTTAGTTTTGTACCCAGAGGCATAGTGTACAAAAATTTGGATGTAATGTTGAACTTGTACAAGATCTTAGTTAGGCCGTGCTTGGAGTATCATGTACAGTTTTTTGACATCTATGAAAGGGTTAGAGTTAGGATATAAAAGAAATAGAAAAAATGCAGCACGGTTTCACAGATGAGCTATTTAAGAAGTTGCTTTTTTTCACTGGTACTCAGAAGGTCTAATAGAAGTCTTCTATGATAGGATACATAACAATAATTTGTTTCCACTGGTGAGCAAGACGAAGGCACAAATTTAATATGATCACAAAAAGAATTAAAGGGTGCTTAGATAAATAATCTTTACATAGAGAATGGTTAGTATGTGCATATCTCTGTCAGAATCTATTGGTGCAAGAGACTAAATTTTAAAAAAAATTATATTAGATAGTGTGTCCAGCTGCAGCTACTGGCTAACCGCATTTCGGAGCTGGAGCTGCGGGTGGATTCACTGTGGAGCATCCGTGATGCTGAGACTATCGTGGATAGCACATTCAGTGAGGTGCTCACACCGCAGGTAAAAATTACAGACAGAAAGGAAATGGGTGACCGCCAGGTAGAGTAAAAGGACTAGGCAGGTAGAGCAGGAGTCCCCTGGGGCTATCTCCCTCTCAAACACATATACCGCTTTGGATACTGTTGGGGGAGATGGCTTATCAGGGGAAAGCAGCAAGAGCCAAATTCGTGGCACCACGGGTGGCTCTGCTGCACAGGAGGGGAGGAAGAAGAGTGGCAGGGCTATATTGATAGGGGATTCAATTGTAAGGGGTACAGATAGGCGTTTCTGTGGCCGCAAACGTGACTCCAGGATGGTATGTGGCCTCCCTGGTGCTAGGGTCAAGGATGTTGCGGAGCGGCTGCAGGACATTCTGGAGGGGGAGGGTGAACAGCCAGCAGTCGTGGTCCATATCGGTACCAACGACATAGGTAAAAAAAAGGGATGAGGTCCTGCAAGGTGAATTTAAGGAGTTAGGAGATAAATTAAAAAGCAGGACTTCAAAAGGTAGTGATCTCAGGATTACTACCAGTGTCACGTGCTAGTGAGTATAGGAACAGGGGAATAGACCGGATGAATGCGTGGCTACAGGGAGGTATAAGAGGGAGCGATTTAGATTTTTGGGACATTGGGACCAGTTCTGGGGAAGGTGGGACCTGGACAAGCGGGACGGGTTACACCCGAGCAGGACCGGGGACCAATGTCCTCGCGGGGGTGTTTGCAAGTGCTGTTGGGGAAGGTTTAAACTAGAGTGGCAGGGGGATGGGAACCTGAGCGGGGAGACAGAAGGGAGTAAAGTTGAGAGCAGCAAGAGAGGGGAAGACCCAGGGGAAATTTACAATACAAATAGCACAAACAAGTGTTTAAGAACAAGTGAAAGGGAAAAGCGTAGAGCAGCAGAAAGAAAGTGTACTTTAGACACTACAGATAAAGTGAAAACTAGAAGGCGTAAGGCGATTAACCCAGCATCAAAGCTGAAGGTCAGGCTAGGGTGTGTGGCCCAACTAAGAGTTCTATATACAAATGCATGGAGTTTTAGGAATAAATTAAATGAACTACAGGTTCAAATTCAAATTGGAGTGTATGACATGATAGCTATTACTGAGACATGGCTGCAGGATAGTCAGGATTGGGAACTGAATATACCGGGTTATAAGGTCTACAGGAGAGACAGGGAAAATGGAAGCGGGGGAGGAGTAGCCTTAATGATTAGAAATGAAATCACCTCAATGATAAAGGAGGATATAATGAGAGGTAAGCAGCCAACAGAGACCTTATGGGTTGAATTGAGAAATAGGAAAGGATCTAAGACTATAGTGGGAATTGTGTATAGGACCCCTGGCAGCAGCTCTGAAGTGCTAGATTGTATAAATGCAAAGATTAGACAAGCGTGTAAGAAAGGCGTAGTGGTCTTAATGGGGGACTTTAACCTTCACATAGATTGGGAAAAGCAAACTAGCAACTGTCAGAAAGGTTGTGAATTTCTTGTGTGTCCGGGATAGTTTTCTACAGCAGTATGTCCAAGAGGCAACAAGGGGGCAAGCCATACTAGATTTAGTAATGAGTAATGAACCTGATTTAGTTAACGGCTTAACTGTACGCGAACATTTATCCAATAGCGATCATAACATGATCAAGTTCAATGTAGTGTTTGAAAGGGAAAAAAGTGAGTCAACTGCTAAGATTCTAGACTTGGGTATGAGACAGAGACTGTCGACAGTAAACTGGGCAAATCTGTTAATGGGTAAAACGACTGATGGTCAGTGGGAAATGTTTAAAGAAACATTTAACGTGATACAGAATCGGTTTATACCCCTGAGGGGCAAGAACTCTACTTGCCAAAAAGAGCAGCCATGGTCAACTAAAGAGGTAAGGGACAGTATAAGACATAAGGAAAGGGCATACAAAAAGGCAAAAAATGGCACAGATCCTGGCGAATGGGAAAGATACAAAGATCAACAAAGGGTCACAAAACAGATAGTAAGAGCTACAAAAAGAGAGTATGAAAAGAAACTTGCAAGGGATATCAAAACCGATACGAAGAACTTTTATAGTTATATTAGGAAAAAGAGGGTGGTCAGGAGTAGTGTTGGCCCCTTAAAAACTGAAAGTGGGGATATTGTCATTGACAATGGGGAAATGGCGGACATGTTGAATAATTACTTTGCGTCAGTTTTTACAGTCAAGAAAGCGGATAGCATGCTGGAAATCCCAAGAAAACTAATATTGAATCGGGGACAGGGACTCGATAAAATTAATATAAGTAAAGCAACAGTAATGAATAAAATAACAGCATTAAAGAGTGACAAATCCCCAGGACCAGATGGTTTCCATCCCAGGGTTTTAAAGGAAGTAGGTGAGCACATTGCAGATGCCCTAACTTTAATCTTTCAAAGTTCTCTAGATTCAGGAACTGTCCCTCTAGATTGGAAAATTGCACATGTCACTCCGCTTTTTAAGAAAGGAGAGTGAGGGAAACCGGGGAATTATAGACCAGTTAGCCTAACATCTGTTGTGGGGAAAATGCTGGAGTCTATAATTAAGGATAGGGTGACTGAACACCAAGAATTTTCAGTTAATCAGAGAGAGCCAGCATGGATTTGTGAAAGGTAGGTCGTGCCTGACAAACCTGATTGAATTTTTTGAAGAGGTGACTAAAGTAGTGGACAGGGGAATGTCAATGGATGTTATTTATATAGACTTCCAGAAGGCATTTGATAAGGTCCCACATAAGAGACTGTTAGCTAAGATAGAAGCCCATGGAATCGAGGGAAAAGTACGGACTTGGTTAGGAAGTTGGCTGAGCGAAAGGCGACAGAGAGTAGGGATAATGGGTAGGTACTTACATTGGCAGGATGTGACTAGTGGAGTCCCACAGGGATCTGTCTTGGGGCCTCAATTATTCACAATATTTATTAACTACTTAGATGAAGGCATAGAAAGTCTCATATCTAAGTTTGCCGATGACACAAAGATTGGTGGCATTGTAAGCAGTGTAGATGAAAACATAAAATTACAAAGGGATATTGATAGATTAGGTGAATGGGCAAAATTGTGGCAAACGGAATTCAATGTAGACAAATGTGAGGTCATCCACTTTGGATCAAAAAAGGATAGAACAGGGTACTTTCTAAATGGTAAATAGTTAAAAACAGTGGATGTCCAAAGGGACTTAGAGGTTCAGGTACATAGATCATTGAAGTGTCATGAACAGGTGCAGAAAATAATCAAGAAGGCAAATGGAATGCTGGCCTTTATATCTAGAGGACTAGAGTACAAGGGGGCAGAAGTTATGCTGCAGCTATACAAAACCCTGGTTAGACCGCACCTGGAGTACTGTGAGCAGTTCTGGGCACCGCACCTTCGGAAGGACATATTGGCCTTGGAGGGAGTGCAGCGAAGGTTAATACCCGGATTTCAAGGGTTAAGTTACGAGGAGAGATTACACAAATTGGGGTTGTATTCTCTGGAGTTTCGAAGGTTAAGGGGTGATCTGATCGAAGTTTATAAGATATTAAGGGGAACGGATAGGGTGGATAGAGAGAAACTATTTCCGCTGGTTGGGGATTCTAGGAGTAGGGGGCACAGTGTAAAAATTAGAGCCAGACCTTTCAGGAGCGAGATTAGAAAACATTTCTACACACAAAGGGTGGGAGAAGTTTGGAACTCTCTTCCGCAAACGGCAATTGATACTAGCTCAATTGCTAAATTTAAATGTGAGATAGATAGCTTTTTGGCAATCAAAGGTATTAAGGGAAATGGGCCAAAGGCAGGTATATGGATCACAGATCAGCCATGATCTTATCAAATGGCGGAGCAGGCACGAGGGGCTGAATGGCCTACTCCTGTTCCTATATTCCTATAAAGGGGAATGTTAAAGCGTATGGGGAGAAAGCAGTTTAACAACATGCAAGCAGAGATTAAGCTAGGTGGCTTATGAAGGAAACAGCATTGGCACAGACCTGATGGGCCAAAGGGCCTCTTTCTCTGTTGTAACATTCTATGATTCTGAACACAGAAAATGTACAGGTTTAATGATTTTCTTGTAAATTTTGTACTTACCATTTTAAATCTTGTATCCGGTTATGTCCTCGGCTCAATGAAGAAAGCAAGATTGCAGCTGAAAGGCTTTTCGAAAAATATTTGGAATCACTTGATTGGCCTCCTTTCTGGTCCCTACATTCATAGCTGTTGCTGACTGAATCTTTGAATACAAAATGTTGTAAAATTGCTCGTTGATATTTTTTCCCAGTTTTATAGAAGATTTCTAGGTCCTGGAAGTAGTGCCTGAGGCACAGGTCAAACTATACAAGTTGGAACTAGACAGCCAGTTGTTGAAAGATCATGTTCCAATTCTCATGGAGGAGTTGGCCTAAAGTGACGATCCCCATTGACAGCAAATTCTAAATCCTCATACTGTGTGCATTCTGGGAATTCCCTATTGTGCCAGCGTGAGGCTATCAAGGGTATCTGTAGTGATATGCAGGCCTCTCTGCAAGGTTAGCGCTATTATGGTGAATTACTGTATGTCTGAAGGCTTTTCAGCAGGGTTAACGCTCTTATGGTGGGGGGTGGGGGGTGGGGGGTTCTGTATCTCTGCTTTTCTGAATACAACGAAAGGCAGACTCTGCTAGGGTGTTAGCAGGGAAATACAGACTTCCAAATTTTTCATCTGGTTTCCACCACCTTGACTATAATGTGACAAATTGATGTGAGCAAGTAAGCCCCTGCACAGTTGGCTTCTTAATTTGGCTGCCTGGTCAATCTGCTCACGACACTGGCCAGGAACCAAAACACTGTCCTTGTAGTTTATGGAAATCCTTAGTTTTCCCTATCAGTCCTCTGAAGACCAGCTTAGTGAGATAAGTGCGAAAGCCTCGAATGCTATTATGATTAATGATCATCTCTTTGAAAAAGATTGACCCAGCATCTGCCTTATGTACTTCAGATTTGTCATCAAAGTTCAAGCCCATGGAATAAAGGGGGCAGTGGCAGCATGGATACTAAATTGGCTAGGTAATAAGAAACAGAGAATAGTGGTGAACGATTGTTTCTTGGACTGGAGGGAGATTTTCAGTGGTGTTCCCCAGGGGCCGGTATGGGACCATTGCTTTTTTTGATATATATTAATGACTTGGACATGGGTATACTGGACACAATTTCAAAATTTGCCAATGACTCAAAACTTGGAAGGGTAGTGAACAGTGCGGAGGATAGTGATAGACTTCAAGAGAACATAGACAGGCTAATGGAATGGGTGGACACGTGCCAGATGAAATTCAACACAGAAAAGTGTGAAGTGATGCATTTCAGTAGGAAGAACGAGGAGAGGCAATCTAAGTAAAGGGTACTATTCTAAAAAGGATGCAGGAACAGAGAGATCTGGGGGTCTATATGCACAAATCGTTGAAGGTGGCAGGGCCATTTGAGAAAGCGGTTAAAAAAGCATACGGGATCCTGGGCTTTATAAATAGATGCATCGAGTACAAAAGCAAGGAGGTTATGATGAACCTTTATAAAACACTGGTTCAGCCACAACTGTATTGTGTCCCGTTCTGGGCACCGCACTTTAGGAAGGATGTGAAGGCCTTATAGAGGGTGCAGAAGAGATTTACTGGAATGATTTCAAGGATGAAGGACTTCAGTTACATGGATAGACTGGAGAAGTTAGGGTTGTTCTGCTTAGAGCTGAGAAGGTTGAGAGGAGATTTGATAGAGGTATTCAAAATCATGAAGGGTCCAGACAAAGTAGATAGAGAGAAACTATTCCAATTGGCGGAAGAGCCAAGAACCAGAGGGCATAGATTTAAGGTGATTGGCAAAAGAACCAAAGGCGACATGAGAAAGAACTTTTTATGCAGCGAGTGGTTGTGATCTGGAATGCACTGTCTGAGGGGGTGGTGGAGGCGGATTCAATCATGGCTTTCAAAAAGGGAATTGGATGAGTACTTGAAGGGAAAAGATTTGCAGGGCTACAGGGATAGGGCGGGGAAGTGGGACTAGCTGGATTGGTCTTGCAGAGAGCTGGCATGGACTCGATGGGCCGAATGGCCTCCTTCTCTGCTGTAACCATTCTATGATTCTAGGGTAGCACCTTTTAAACTATATTTTATGATAATGATATTCACTTTAAATGAGAAATATTATTCATTTGCCTTTTAAAATTTTTAAAGATTTAATTCATGACTTTTGAGCCCAGTACTCATTTCCCTCACCACAGGTAGCTGATCATCATTTAATTAAGAATAAATTAAACATGGTGCTTTCTTTTGCCACCTCAGGAACGTGATGACTTAGTTAAAAACCTGTCATGATTTAATTACTATATTCGTGTCAAAGGTGACTTGCTTTGTACCAGATAAATCTTAAATCCAATTGTATTTCAAGTTTAGAGATGCTAATTGAAGCTGACGCTTTCACATAATTTAAGTGTTACATAGTTTTCAGTAATCATACATGGGAAAAAGTTGTCGCATTGTGAACCAAAATACTTTCTTTTACCATGGCCACATCACACTGTATTGCACAAAATGTAGGCCCATTACCCATTTAGATCCAGGAAACTTCTGTGAACTGGTCTTCTGCATGATGGTGGAGCTATGTAATTGAGCAGCAGAGGGCTTTGGCGGACATACCTTGGAAGCAGCACAAACAATTCAGGAAATTTGCACGTAGCAACGTTGCAGCATAAAACCAATGTAAATCAGTTACGCGCAAATCTCCTCGCCAAAACTTTCCAGGAAATTTTGCAGCGAGTCCAAGAAGAAATTGCACAAAGTCACTGCATGGTTTTTAAACCAATTCCAAATTGGATTTATAGCACATGTGAAATATATTTTTCAAGAATGAGAAAATGCAGTTTGGTTAATTGAAATGAGACCAGTCGTTTATAGTTAGTGTGAGGGAGGCATTGGGCGTCATTTTAGCACCCGCTATCGGGTGCGTTCCTGGCGGGGGGGGCTCCGAAAATCGGGGAATTCCGGAGTGGGTCGGGAGCCCAACTCCAACCCGCCCACTTCCGGGTTCCCCACTGACGCGCCGGCGTGCGCGCGCAGCCCCCGCTGGTGGGAATCCCGCAGGCAATTAAAGCCAGTGGGATGCCACTTGAAGCTATTTATTTTGCTTGTTCAGGTCATTAACTGACCTGATTAAGGGATTATGTGAGCAGGGGTGGGATTTTATAGACAACTGGGACCGTTTCACACACTGGGGGAAACACTCCCAGTTCAAATGGACCTGTTGCAGCCATCAGCCTGTGGCTGCTGCAAAGGTCCATTTGACATGGGGGGGAGGGGGGAGACCCTCACTCATTGCAGGAGGCCACTCTGTCACTTGGGACAAAGTTTGGCCTCCACCACCCTCCTCCTGACAATCAAAGTCACCAAATTGCACACTTACCCCGGGGTCCAGAGACATGTACCTAACTTGCGGACCCCCTCAGATGTACATCTTGCGGATGGGGGCCGCCGTAGCTGCAGTCATGACCTCCTCGGAGGGCGAACAGCATCACCAGCCTCACCATCCACCCCATCCACCTTTGACACGTGGAGCTCCACAACAGAGTGCTGTGACACATCCACCTGTACAGCAGGAGGGAGGGCTACCGCAGAGAGAGATGCGTCGCAGAGGGCACTACCCTCGCCACAGGGTCCACAGACTGAGGCTCAGCTTCCTGGACCTCTCTGAGCAGCAGTGCACACGGAGGCTCAGACTCACTCGACATGTAGTTGTGGACATCTGCAGCCTCCTTCATGCCAAGCTGCTCCCGGCTGGCCCGAGCACCATCTTCTTACCTGTCGCTGTCAAAGTCACCACTGCCCTCAACAACTTCTCCTCCGCATCCTTCCAGGGTGCAACCGGAGACATCGCCGACGTCTCTCAGCCGTCTGCACAAAAGAGCCCTGCAAATACACCTACACCCACTCTGCAGTGATACAATGGGTGGCATCGGTTGTGGGTCTTCATAGTGATCCTCAGGAAAGGGCATTATTGCACAAACCAGATAAGATTCGCGAAGACATGGCAGTAGTGGTGCCAATATAATATGTAATGTGAGTTGGTCAGAAATTCAATATAAGTAACAACCATGACAAACCCTCAAACACCCTTGTGCATCCCCTTCATGCTCACGACACGTTTGCCTTATGCTGCCTACTGCACATATGTGATGCATGCCCTGTGGTTGCAACACAGGTGGTGGCAGGTTGAGTGAGGCTGGCCGTGAAAGAGATGCACGAGAGGGTGAGTATGAGATAGAGCCATGAGATTGTATGAGGATTGGGTTGAGTGGTAGTGGTGGGATGAGTACTGGCAAGGTGAGTAAGTGCAGGTAAGATGAGGATGAGGTTTGAGTGGGTATGAGGGGTGATGTGACAGAGTAGTGTTGGCAGTGCAGAAGGAGATGTGGGGTGGGGGCGGTGATGTGGTAGACGGAGTGTAGGGGAAAGAGTAAGTGTACTCACTTCGGCTGACCTACTGAGGTCATTGGAGCGCCTCCTGCACTGTATGCAGGTGGGCGATATGTTGGTGGTGCTGGTGACCTCCTCTGCCACCTCAAGCCAGGCCTTCCTGGTGGCAGAGGCAGGCCGCTTCCTCCCGCCCGCCGGGGGGAAGATATCTGTCCTCCCCCTCCTCCTCACCCCATGTATTGATACCTGGAGTGAGGCATCATTCAACTGGGAGCAGCCCTCCCCCTGGGCTGCTCCATGCTGTAATTTTTTCTGTTTGTTGCAGCATCTGTCAGTGGAGGACTGCCCCTTTAAATAGAGCTCCTGCAGCTGACAGATCTTACTGCGCATGCGCAGCCCGCCCGACGCGCAGATCAGCAGTGGGGAACCCGGAGGACCAGGTAAGTGGATCCAATTAGGCCATGATCGCGCGGGTGGCTGACTGATTACGCCGGGCGCGTTACCCACGCGCCCGATCGCCCCCCGCCGAGAACCCGCAGCCCTGGTAACATCGGGCCCATTATTATTGTCTGAAGGCCTTTTGATGCAAGTGGCCGTGCTCAGACTGCAATTTGCACAACATGCGCTCAGTGCAGAAATTCACAGATTGGTCACAGGATATTGTGTGGCATCCAATCTCATATCTTAATGGCTCAAGTAGTGTTTTTGTGTTACTGAGCAACAATCTATGACTGTTATTGTAAACCTTGTTGTGGCAGTAATACTTCCAAAGTATCCTTACTGCCAAGGTTACCATTTTCCACTTGATGATCTAAATGGGCAGCAGCGTTATTCTATAGCTTTGTCTTAATTTGGTCCCTCTGAACACATAGCTCCTCATTGATCTTTTTATCTAGAAATAGTCTGCTTTGCAATCAGCAAATAATGTGTAAATGAATTCAGGTGAGAAAACAGAGTCTTAAACATGCATTTGGAAACCTGCAAGTTTGACAAGATTTTTGCTGATTGTCAATGGGAGAAGTAGGATCAGGATATTGAATAAATATATAAAAAAGTCAACATTTAACTTGGAATCTTCACTGTTACATTTAAAACAAGACTTCAAGAAATGGGTTTATTATGTTTTCAGCTGTATCACAGCACCATCTTGAATGTAAAGGAAATAAAGTCAACACCTTATTCTGCCTTTGTCCTGCTAACTTGCCTTGAAGTTGTTATTTAATCAGATAAGAATTTGGATAGATGATGTTATTTACACGTTAAATGATGCCCGGTAACTTGCACCGTTGGTCCAACAGATCTCAGCCGTACTGAATGGGTACTGCATAACCCAACAAAGATTATTTTAATTGGTTGAAGTTTGCACAGCCCATACACTATCGAAAGAATGGAAATAAAAAGAAAAAAATGCTGGAAACATGCAGGAGGTCAGTCAGTATCTGTGGAGAGAACACACAAGTTAAGGTGCCAAATTTTGCTGGAGCGGGGCATCTCACGGCATGGCCCGTTAGTGAGACTTACAATTTCACGTTTAGGTTTTAAAATTCTTTGCCCACAGAGTTGCTGAAAGTGCGAGCTGATAATGGCGCAGCGAGGGCAACGGGGCATCTGGGACCTTGGTGGACGACGGGACAAACAGTGTATCTCCTTAACTAATGAGATTTAAGGATTGAGAAGGACTGAGAAGGAGGGTAAATTAGAGTGAATGAATTCAATTACAAATCAGGTACAGAAAAAGAAATAAATAGAGCGTAAGAAAGATTGGATTAAGAGAGAGAAAAGAGACTGAAAGGAAAAGCAAGAAATTTTTTTCTTAAATTTTAAATTTGACATTTTTAAAGACTCTAGATTTATAATTGTTTACTTTCTGGACAAGAGAGGTTGATCGGCAGTCATTAACAATTATCATGTTGTTAAAGGGGTACTTACGCTGATAATTACTGGACTTAACTTTCTGTGGCGAGTTTAATAGGCAATCAATGTGCAAATGCAGCAACTTCATGAAAATTACAGGGTGGTTAAGCGCGAGATGCAGTTTTCGCGAAGTTAACGGCAAAGCGGCACAAATCGGCCAGTAACTCGTGGCAATTCAAAATTCACGGGGTATCTCTCGCTCGCCACCAGTTGCTGGCCGATTTGTGCATTAGTAATGGCGTGCGTGGTTCAGACGTCGTTATTTTTTCAACAAAATCTAGCCCAATATTTCAAGAGCAACCCATCATTAGAACTGATAAATAATAAACAATGAATAGCATTTAAACATCAGAATAAGGGGAAGAGGGAGGAAAAAACATGAGAAGAAGTATGGGTGGAGTGAGCTGCAACGTGTTTAAAAGAAATACAGGAAATGGTGAGATGGCACCTAACCATGCAAGTGCATGAAATGCAACATCTGACCATTCACCTCCACCCACACTATTGTCCAGGGCTCCAAACACCCCTTTCATGTGAGACAGCAATTTGCATGTAATTCCTCCAATCTAGTGTATCTGTTGCTCATAGTGCAGTCTCCTGTTCACTGGGAAAACAAATGCAGATTAGGTGACCCCATTGCTATACATTTCCACAAGTGCAATTCAGAACTCCTTGTCACTTGCCATTTTAATTTCCTGCCCCATTCTCACTCTGACTTTCCCATGTTTGGCCTTCTACAATGTTCTACAATGAAACTCAAGGAACAGCACCGTATCTTACTCTTGGGCGCTCTGCAGCCCTCTGGCCTTAACATCAAATTTAATTACTTTGAATCTTAACTATAGCCTCCGCATTCTTTATTGCAAGGGAAGCTGGCATTGTGGGATGAGTGTGTCGGCATTCTCTGGTTGGCAGTTGAAGTGGAGAACCTCTGTCAGACCATTATGTTTGTGTTTTCCCTCCCTCCGCTTTCCCTTTGTTCTGATCCTGTTTAAAATGCAGTTCATTTTATCAGTTCTGATGCTGGGTTACGCCCCCAAAAAAACTTGCCTGCTCTTTTCACAGATGCTGACTGAGCTACTGTATTTGTCATTTTTTTATTTTTGTTTCAGATTTCAAGCATTTGCATTTTTTTTTTACCTTTTACTTGAAATAACAGTTCCAAGCAGGTTTGTGGAAATTGGGGAACAGTAGATAGATTACAACACAGTAGCAGATGGCAGCTGGAGGACAACAGCAAACCAAACAATGCATTATCAGGACAGTGAAATTACAGATGTATAAGGTGAGGGCACATTTTTCAATTTATTGCAGTTTGTCTTCATACACAGTTACAGAAATTTGTGCCCTTTGTGTAATTAAAATAAATCTTGGAGACTTTATCGAATTGTATCTTTGGCCAAAGCCGATTCTTCTTGGATCTTGAAATCAGGAAACACAATGCAATATCCAGAATCTGGATTCCTCTTCAATAAAAAAAGCCCAAAAATTAAATTACATTCGCTGTGCACTCTCAAGGTGAGGTGCCTGAAGATTGGAGGGTAGCAAATGTTGTGCCTTTGTTTAAGAAGGGCGGCAGGGAAAAGCCTGGGAACTACAGACCAGTGAGCCTGACATCTGTAGTGGGTAAGTTGTTAGAGGGTATTCTGAGGGACAGGATCTACAGGCATTTGGAGAGGCAGGGACTAATTAGGAACAGTCAGCATGGTTTTGTGAGAGGAAAATCATGTCTCACGAATTTGATTGAGTTTTTTGAAGGGGTAACCAAGAAGATAGATGAGGGCTGTGCAGTAGACGTGGTCTACATGGACTTCAGCAAAGCATTTGACAAGGTACCGCATGGTAGGTTGTTACATAAGGTTAAATCTCATGGGATCCAAGGTGAGGTAGCCAATTGGATACAAAATTGGCTTGACGACAGAAGACAGAGGGTGGTTGTCGAGGGTTGTTTTTCAAACTGGATGCCTGTGTCCAGCGGTGTGCCTCAGGGATCGGTGCTGGGTCCGCTGTTATTTGTTATTTATATTAATGATTTGGATGAGAATTTAGGAGGCATGGTTAGTAAGTTTGCAGATGACACCAAGATTGGTGGCATTGTGGACAGTGAAGAAGGTTATCTAGGATTGCAACGGGATCTTGATAAATTGGGCCAGTGGGCCGATGAATGGCAGATGGAGTTTAATTTAGATAAATGTGAGGTGATGCATTTTGGTAGATCGAATCGGGCCAGGACCTACTCCGTTAATGGTAGGGCGTTGGGGAGAGTTATAGAACAAAGAGATCTAGGAGTACAGATTCATAGCTCCTTGAAAGTGGAGTCACAGGTGGATAGGGTGGTGAAGAA
Source organism: Heptranchias perlo (assembly GCF_035084215.1). Taxonomy (NCBI): domain Eukaryota; kingdom Metazoa; phylum Chordata; class Chondrichthyes; order Hexanchiformes; family Hexanchidae; genus Heptranchias; species Heptranchias perlo. The sequence continues at coordinate 25,937,030 of NC_090331.1, forward strand.
GGCATTCAGCATGCTTGGTTTCATTGGTCAGAACATTGAATGCAGGAGTTGGGATGTCTTGTTGAAGTTGTACAGGGCATTGGTGAGGCCACACTTGGAGTACTGTGTACAGTTCTGGTCACCCTATTATAGAAAGGATATTATTAAACTAGAAAGAGTGCAGAAAAGATTTACTAGGATGCTACCGGGACTTGATGGTTTGACTTACAGGGAGAGGTTAGACAGACTGGGACTTTATTCCCTGGAGAGTAGGAGGTTAAGGGGTGATCTTATAGAAGTCTATAAAATAATGAGGGGCATAGATAAGGTCGATAGTCAAAATCTTTTCCCAAAGGTAGGGGAGTCTATAACGAGGGGGCACAGATTTAAGGTGAGAGGGGAGAGATACAAAAGGATCCAGAGGGGCAATTTTTTCACTCAAAGGGTGGTGAGTGTCTGGAACGAGCTGCCAGAGGCAGTAGTAGAGGCGGGTACAATTTTGTCTTTTAAAAAGCATTTGGACAGTTACATGGGGAAGATGGGTATCGAGGGATATGGGCCAAGTGCAGGCAATTGGGACTAGCTTAGTGGTATAAACTGGGCGACATGGACATGTTGGGCCGAAGGGCCTGTTTCCATGTTGTAACTTCTATGATTCTATGATTCTATGATTCAATTGCTTTAGACTTTTTAGCTCAGTAGTAGCAGAATCATCATTCAACTCTTAGGAATCTCATTCAAAATGGAAAATTTTAGGCTTCTATTTTGTCATCATATGTTCTAAACTCCAAGATGACATGCTTTGAGGTTTCCCTTGAAATTAGGTGTCCAGTTATCTGTATGGTAACAGATCTAGCAACTCTGACATTCAATAGGAATCCAATGCAGGAGATTAATATTTTCTACCCTCCTGACTCATGAATGCATTTCATGTGCTGGTACGTCCTGGAATTTCTCTTTTTTTCCTTCTCCATGGAAAGCAAGAGATAAAAAGTAGGAGAATACTGGAGTGGCAGGACTATGCTAGCATTCACAACGATAGTGATGACCTTGCTAAAACTTTAAACTCTCCAGTGCGAGAAAACCTCACAGACGGGTTGTGACGAGATTAAAAAAGAGAAGGGAAGAAGATTACTTTAGCATCACTAGGATGGCCCATGCAGTCCATGTGACAAGTACAGCATGCCATTTTTAACCATGCTTGTTTCTGGTATATGCCTCAAGACTGAAAATCTCATACCTAGGATGATCATAGTATACGTATTAACAGAATACTGAGTATGTCAACCCAAATGCATGTGTCAATTTGGTTGGGATTAAAAGCCAGTCCAGAAAATGATGTAAAATATGTTTTTTTTTACATTTAAGGCCTATACTAGTTTGTGAAAAATTGCACAGTCATTACATTGGCAAAAAAGAATGATAAAACTGTATCTGTGAGTGGTTATTGCTAGATTTATACGGATAACTTAACAGTATCTTTACAGTGATTGTGAACTGGAGTTTAAGATGTTTTGTCTGAGCTAAAGCAGAGCATGTTAAATATCAGTTGATTTCAGACTGGACAATGAATGCCATCACAATATGTCTCACTGAAAACAGGAAATGGCGTGAGGTAGTACTTCACCTAAGTAAGGTTTGGAAACCAAGGAAATAAGAAACTATGAAAGAATATAATTTCCATTCAAGTTACTTCCGAGACTGAATCTGTTCATACTCTGTTTTACTCTGTGCTCAAAATTAGTTTGCTTTTGAAGTAGGGCCGACTTTTTGATGTCCAGCCTGAGGAAGATCTTTCCTGGTTCAGATGCAGACTATCATATGTTTTAAGAAGAATTTTGCACAAATGACGAAAAGTAAACCAAAGCTTTTTGCTTTAATTAAGTATTGAAGCAGATCCATCAGATGAGATTTTAATAACTGATATAACTACAATGCTAAACCAGCAACATATATACTCATAGCTATGTGATCAAATTTAAATTTCCAGTATGTACAGTGGGAGCATTTCTACGACATAGACATTAGGAGCTATGCAAAAAGTATTTCAGCATGCAAAAAATTCAAATCTAAAATGTAATGTTTCAAAAATATATATTAATTAAAATGGGTTAAAGAAGCTTGCTGGTTGGTAAATTGGACAGTGAGATCTTTGTGTAATCGCTTTCTTTTATGAAGTCTGAACTGTTAAATTAATTGGAAAATTTACTGTAGAATTACAACTTAGCAGCATGTTTAATAGGGTGAAGTGGGTTGGATATTTATAACTTGAGAAGTGGACTTCCTATTGATAATATTTCCCTATTATATATTTATCATAATTGCTTTACATATTCAGCCAACTAACAAAAACAAATTTCTAATATAATTTCATATTAGCCACAATTAATTGCTATTCTAGTGCTCAGAGTTTGGGTTTACATTCTGTTTGTAAACTATGTGGAAAGTAAAGAGCAGCATTTACCCGCTGATTTGGACTAGCAGAGTGAACTCTGTTCAATGGAACATTCATCCCCTTTATCAATAGGGGGATGGTTTCTCTTATTTGCTATTTTAGCAAAATCCTAAACACTGTGTAAAGAAAGAACGAACTTGCATTTCTGTAGCGCCTTTCATGACCTCTGGCTGTAATACGCTTTGGGACAACCTATGAAGTACTTTTGAAGTGTAATCACTGTTGTGATGCAGGAAACGAGGCAGCCAATTTGTGCACAGCGAGGTCCCATGGACAGCAATGAGATAATGACCAGTTTTAGCGATGTTGGTTGAGGGAAAATATTAGTCAGGACACTGAGAAAATCAGGAGTACGAAACCCAACTGACTTTCCCTTTTGTAAGAATATTGGGGATAGATACAAATTGACATCTTTTTCTTAACACTACTAATCATCATGCTTTGCAAACTGTGCTACTTTAATTTGCAAGTTGTGTTTTTTTGATTTGCTGAATTGTATATTACTGACCATTGGCTAGTTTTGCTGGTATGTTAACCTTTATTGCAGGGGGTTGGAGTATAAGAGTAAGGAAGTCTTGCTGCAATTATATAGGGCTTTGGTGAGACCACACCTGGAGTACTGTGTACATAATGTGAACATTTTTGGTTTCCTTACGGAAGGAAGAATATACTTGTCTTAGAAGGGGTGCAATGAAGGTTCACTAGATTGATTCCTGGGATGATAAGGTTGTTCTATGAGAAGAGATTGAGTAGAATAGGCCGATATTATCTGGAGCTTAGAAGAAGAGGTGATTTCATTGAAACGTATAAAATACTGAGAGAGCTTGACAGGGCAGATGCTGAGAGGCTATTTCCCCTGGCTGGAGAGTCTAGAACTAGTGGTCATAGTCTCAAGATAAGGGGTCGGCCATTTATCGCTGAGATGAGGAAAAATTTCTTCGCTCAGAGGGTTGTGAATCTTTGAAATTCTCTACCCCAGAGGGTTGTGGATGCTCTGTCATTGCGTATATTCAAGACTGAGATCAATAGATTTTTGGACACTAAGGGAATCAAGGTGAGGTGAGAGTGACTGCCCTTGACATCAAGGCAGCATTTGACTGAGTGTGGCATCAAGGAGCCCCAGTAAAATTGAAGTCAATGAGAATTGGGGAAAACTCTCCAGTGGCTGGAGTCATACCTAGCACAAATGAAGATGGTAGTGGTTGTTGGAGGCCAATCACCTCAGCCCCAGGACATCACTGCAGGAGTTCCTCAGGGCAGTGTCCTCGGCCCAACAATCTTCAGCTGCTTCATCGATGACCTTCCCTCCATCGTAAGGTCAGAAGTGGGGATGTTTGCTGATGATTGCACAGTGTTCAGTCCTATTCACAACCCGTCAGATAATGAAGCAGTCCGTGCCTGCATGCAGCAAGACCTGGACAACATCCAGGCTTGGGCTGATAAGTGGCAAGCAACATTCACGCCAGACAAGTGCCAGGCAATGACCAACTCCAACAAGAGAGAGTCTAACCACCTCCCCTTGACATTCAACAGCATTACCATCGCTGAATTTGCCACCATTAACATCCTGGGGGTCACCATTGACCAGAAACTTAACTAGACCAGCCATATAAATACTGTGGCTACAAGAGCAGGTCAGAGGCTGAGTATTCTGTGCAAGTGACACACCTCCTGACTCCCAAAACCTTTCCACCATCTACAAGACACAAGTCAGGAGTGTGATGGAATACTCTCCACTTGCCTGAATGAGTGCAGCTCCAACAACACTCAAGAAGCTCGACACCATCCAGGACAGTTGATTGGCACCCCATCCACCACCTTAAACATTCACTCCCTCCACCACTGGCACACTATGGCTGCAGCGTGTACCATCTACAAGATGCACTGCAGCAACTCGCCAAGGCTTTTTCGACAGCACCTCCCAAACCCACGACCTCTACCACCTAGAAGGACACGGGCAGCAGGCGCATGGGAACGCCACCACCTGCACGTTCCCCTCCAAGTCACACACCATTCTGACATGGAAATATATCGCCATTCCTTCATCGTTGCTGGGTCAAAATCCTGGAACTCCCTACCTAACAGCACTGTGGGAGAACCTTCACCACACGGACTGCAGCGGTTCAAGAAGGTGACTCACCACCACCTTCTCAAGGGCAATTAGGGATGGGCAATAAATGCTGGCCTCGCCAGAAATACCCACATCCCATGAATGAATAATAAAAAAAAGGATATGGGGATAGGATGAGAAAGTAAAGTTGAGGTAGAAGATCAGCCATGATCTTATTGAATTGCGGAGCAGGCTCGAGGGGCTGTATGGCCTACTCCTGCTCTTATTTCTTAAGTTCTTAAGTAATTTTAAATGCTGACCATTGACTAATGGCTGACCTTGGTCATTTCCATTGTGTGGCATGACAGCTATGGACAAAGACTCAGGAAAAATGGCAAGGATGGTGACAAGAACAGGATATGGGCAGGCAGCTAGATGAATAAGGGACAACCAGATGGTCACTTGATCACTGTGAGAAATCACTTTGCAGAGGGTTTTGTGACAAGATGAGTCAAGCTGACCACTTGAATTCTGTAAGAAAACAACCTTGCAAGGGATCTTGTGACTGGATGTGTCAAGCTGACAACATTGTATTTTGTGGGAAAGCCACCTCGTAAATATAAGAGTTTTATGAATAACAATGTTGTATATGGTATGGGATTCCTGCCAGTGCAGGACAGTGCAGTGCATGGCGCAGAAGAATCAGCGAAGACCTTCCAGCTGTCAGAAGACTACAACCTTTGTGCAGAGATCAACCAAGATGTCAGAAGACTATCAGGATGTCAGAAGACTTGAAACGACTACACCGCCAACTTAGTTACGAACTCTGCCCAGAGATCAAATGGGGTAATACTGTTTTAATCTTTGTATTGTAATTGTCTTCACTCTATTATTAGTGTTTTATAATATTGGATACTTTTACATGTTTTATTTGACTATTAATAAATAAGACATTGCTTACAATTTGGTGTTTCGTCCGAATCTATTACAAACTGGCGACTGGAGCAGGACGTGATTAATCAACGTCTTATGTTGACGTAAAATCAAGCATCTTCAAGAAAATGTTTAGAAGTTGACAGACTTCATGTGATCACAAAGGACACAAATTATTCAAATTTCGGAAGTAAGGTTTTGTTTTAGTATAAGTGATCATGACAGGTGTCCACGAAATGTCAAAAAAGAAACTGAAAAATAAACTAAAGGGGTCCGAGGAATCTTTAGAATTAATCTCCAAAATTGTGGAGAAGGATGAGGCTTTTGAGATGGCCATAGAAATAAAAGGATGAAGGAGAGAGTTGGCAAAAGGACCTTATGTGGGGGGCAAAATTGTGTGCACTTAAGAGCGAGGAACATATTAAACAATTAAAAGAGGAACATGGGAATCAGTTAGAGGAAATTAAGAGACAGACAGGTGAAAAGGAAAGGTTGAAAGAAAATCTGACTGATGTCTTGACAATGCTGGAGAATTCGCAGTTGGTGGCAAAAACTATGACAGCACAGGGACAACAACGTCCCTTGAGCTCAGAGCAGAGGACGGGGCAGAGGAATCAGCAAAGCACACCCAGCTGTCAGAAAACTACAACCTCTGTCCAGTGGTCAACCAAGATGTCAGAAGACTTGGAATGAGTACGCCACCAAAATAATTACGAACTGTGCCCCGAGATCAAATGGGGTAATATTATTTTAATCTCTGTATTATAATTGTCTTCACTCTATTATTATTGTCTTCCAATATTGCATGTTTTATTTGACTAGTAATAAATAAGACATTGATTTCCATTTGGCATCACGTCCGAATCTGTTACACCTTCCCACCCAGGGGCAGAAAGCCCAATTGTAGCATCTCAAGTGGGGCGCAATCTTATAGGGAAGAGAATGGGAACTCAGCAATGATACAAATAGTGATAATGTGCTCCAGAACGAGCCGCGCCTCTAGCCAAATTGTTCCAGTACAGCTACAACACTGGCATCTACCCGACAATGTGGAAAATTGCCCAGGTATGTCCTGTCCACAAAAAGCAGGACAAATCCAATCCGGCCAATTACCGCCCAATCAATCTACTCTCAATCATCAGCAAAGTGATGGAAGGTGTCGTCGACAGTGCTATCAAGCGGCACTTACTCACCAATAACCTGCTCACCGATGCTCAGTTTGGCTTCCGCCAGGACCACTCGGCTCCAGATCTCATTACAGCCTTGGTCCAAACATGGACAAAAAGAGCTGAATTCCAGAGGTAACGTGAGAGTAACTGCACTTGACATCAAGGCAGCATTTGGCCGAGTGTGGCACCAAGGATCCCTAGTAAAATTGAAGTTAATGGGAATCAGGGGGAAAACTCTCCAGTGGCTGGAGTCATACCTAGCACAAAGGAAGATGGTAGGAGGCCAATCATCTCAGCCCTAGGAAACTGCTGCAGGAGTTCCTCAGGGCAGTGTCCTAGGCCCAACCATCTTCAGCTGCTTCATCAATGACCTTCCCTCCATCATAAGGTCAGAAATGGGGATGTTCGCTGATGAATGCACAGTGTTCAGTTCCATTCGCAACCCCTCAGATAATGAAGCAGTCCGTGCCCGCATGCAGCAAGACCTGGACAACATCCAGGCTTGGGCTGATAAGTGGCAAGTAACATTCGCGCCAGACAAGTGCCAGGCAATGACCATCTCCAACAAAAGAGAGAGTCTAGCCACCTCCCCTTGGCATTCAACGGCATTACCATCGCCGAATCCCCTACCATCAACATCCTAGGGGGTCACCATTGACCATAAACCTAAGTGGACCAGCCACATAAATACTGTGGCTACAAGAGCAGGTCAGAGGCTGGGTATTCTGCGGCGAGTGATTCACCTTCTGACTCCCCAAAGCCTTTCCGCCATCTACAAGGCACAAGTCAGGAGTGTGATGGACTTGCCTGGATGAGTGCAGCTCCACACATTCAAGAAGCTCGACACCATCCAGCACAAAGCAGCCCATTTGATTGGCACCCCATCCACCACCCTAAATATTCACTGCCTTCACCACCGGCGCACCATGGCTGCAGTGTGTATCAACTACAGGATGCATTGAAGCAACTCGCCAAGGCTTCTTCGACAGCACCTCCCAAACCCGTGACCTCTACCACCTAGAAGGACAAGGGCAGCAGGCACATGGGAACAACACCACCTGCACATTCCCCTTCAAGTCACACACCATCCCGACTTGGAAATATATCGCCGTTCCTTCATTCTCGCTGGTTCAAAATCCTGGAACTCCCTTCCTAACAGCACTGTGGGAGAACCTTCACCACATGGACTGCAGCGGTTCAAGAAGGTGGCTCACCACCACCTTCTCAAGAGCAATTAGGGATGGGCAATAAATGCCGGCCTTGCCAGCTACGCCCACATCCCATGAACGAATAAAAAAAACTTGCATGGATTTCTCAGGAGCTACTTTGAGGTGATGGGTTTTTGCATGTGGCAGACATTTAGTTGATCAATTAAATAAGTAGCTCGCCACCTGTCACCAGCTAGAGAAATAAATGGTTGGTCGGGGGGTGGGGGAGAAAGAGAGAAAAGAAAACTCATTTTGTCTTCAAGTATAAAGGACATGATTTTGCTACAAGTAGTGAACAAAGGAAATCTTTTCCCCAGGTTACAAGTTATAATATACTGCAAGGGCTGTACTGAATTTTAAATGATAAAGGGCCATATTTTTTTTAATCTTTGGAATACTTTTGGCAATGTGATGTGAGTGAAGAGTGGTACAATGCTGGTAGAAAGTGCTAATGTACTACTTATCCATCTTTAGCATTTCTCTGAGGATTCTTCTCACTCCTTCATGAACATTAGCAAACACGGGAGGGGTGAGAGACATAATTTTTACTTAAAACCTCATTAAAGCCCAATCATGAAAAACATTATGCAGAATTATGCAGCCACGGAGGATAATTAAAAACATGAGTATTTCACTACAAGCAGACCTAACATTAGTGAGCTTAATGAAAGGCAGAGAATCTGAAGTATTGCTGCAGCAGTGAAAAGTAAGGAAGAAAGAACTTGCATTTATTTAGCGCCTTTCCTGACCTCAGAATGTTTCAAAACACTTCACAACCAATGAAGTACTTTTGAAGTATAGTCACCGTGGTGATGTTGGGAAACACAGCAGCCAATCTACGCACAGGAAGTTCCCAGAAAGAGTAATGAGATAAATGACCAGATAATCTACTTTAGGTGCTGTGGTTGAGGGATAAATGTTGACCAGGCCACTGGGAGAATTCACTTGCTTTTCTTCAAATAGCGCCAGATGGGGCCTCAGTTTAATATCCCATTCAAAAGGCAGCGCTTCTGACAGTGTAGCAGTCCCTCAGTACCATATTGATCTGTCAGCCTAGATTATATGCTTATGTCTCTGGAATTAAGCTTAAACTCACAACTCTCTGACTCAGAGGCAAAAGTGCTACCACAGAGCCAAGGCTGATGGTTATAAAGTAAATAGTACAGCAGAGTTTTCTGCTCAAGAACATGTGTGCAGCGGCCATTGGTGGTATTTTGTAGTGCAGCAGCAGAGGACACTGGGGAGCACAGAAGGTGCACAACTTATAGCAGGTAGTATCCAAGGCAATGGGTCCCTCTGGGCAGGAAGGGCGAATAGGACATTGGCCAGTTCAAACTCAACAGGCTGATTGTAACTGAAGTCTGGCGACTGATCCGAGATGACCTGCATGGACAATGTACCATCCACACTGTATTACCAGTGGCAATGGCAGTTACTATTGGCCTCACTTTCATTCCAGGCACTCACAGAAGTTGCCCACTTTTCCATGCATTGACCCCTTAAGGATAACAGAAGCGCCATATCTCCAGCTATTTAAGCAAAGAGGTACAACACCAGAGGCAGCTATTTCTTTGAGAGTTTCTCCTTGTACCTATTCATCCATCAAATAATAATCCTACAGTATACTTAAATAGTTAGGGCTATTATTCAACAAATGTGCAAATGGTATGCAGCCTGTGTCAAAAAATAATGTACCTCACTCCAAGATTCTCAGGGCCATGCATGATGCATTTCTAGGTAATTAAAAATGAAACAGCTCTTCAAAAGACAAAATACAATAGCTTCTCAGAGAGCTGTACAGTACACAATAGATGATGACACTTCTGCACAACCACCATTTCCCAATAGAGAATAGATATGAGGCACATAGGCTAACAAGGACCTTAAATGACCAGACATTTGGTGTGTGAAAGCAATGCTTTAGATTTTTGGGCTTTTCAAAAGGGTTTGCTATATGCTCCAGAGAATGATTGCACGATGATAGTTACATGCTGCACAATATTGCAACAGAGAGAGGGTTCACCATGGACTTGGATGGTAAGCAGCTGCGAGCCATAAAAGACTAAGCCATTATGGTGTACAGCACAGACCAGTCACTGCAGACAGAGAATCGTGTGCCTGAAGGTCTCGTTGCCCAATTCTTCCACTGAACCTTGCAGTTGGGCATTATATTTTCTGCAGATATATTTACGTAACTGCTATTTGCTTTACCTGTTTTTTTTGCAGAGAAAGGTTTACTTTTGGACAACATTGTTCATTCTGTACAATGAAAGAATTGACAGGCTTCTAAAAGTTAATTGTGTTTCAGTGCTTGTGACTGTATGTTTTGTTGGTGTGTTTGCCCATGGATGTTGTGAACTTTTGTGTGTTTATTGATGAGCACTATTGCTAACTGCTCCCCAGTTAAGGGAGTAACACTGGTGAATAGCTGCCCATAGCCAACTACTAAGCTGCCGATGGCACAGAACACTATCTGTAATAGATACACTTGTATCTGTAATACTGATCCCCACCGCTCACAGTGGGCGCATTCCCCAGCTGCCTAGGCCCTAAGCTCTGGAATTCCCTCTCCAAACCGCTCCACTTCTCTCTCCTCCTTTAAAACCTACCTCTGAGACCAACCTGTCCTAATATCTCTTTATGTGGCTCGGTGTCAAATTTTTTTTAAAACACTATTGTGAAGCACCTTGGGATGTTTTGCTACGTTAAAGGTGCTATATAAATGCAAGTTGCTGTTGTATTATTAACAAAATTTAACATAGAGAAGGATCAACAGATGGTTTATCTGAGATTTAAACCAAAGGGTTTCCAATATTCCCAAATTACCAACTGATGGTGGTAAATTGCAGGAAATGCAGGTGGATTTATGAAATCTCTGCAGCAGTTACTGGTAACTGAGCTATGGGTGGGATTCTAGTTCAGAACAGTTGATTGTTAACAATGAAAGATCGTGGGCTCAAAACAGACAGACACAGTGATCCATGGAGGGATTTAAATAGAAAGATGATAATGAAGTGTGAGGAACAAGATGCCAAAGATATGCTCCAGTGCTAGATCACATGTGCTACTACTGGAGAACATATGAAGATGCGCATTGTGTGAAGACGGAACAGACACCTACGGGTTTTTCAGAAACCCTCTTCAATGTTGCCCATAGCAGTCTCTGAAAGTTGAAGCCAGCCATGACTGCTTCTTAGAGTTAGGATATCAGAGCTACTTCAACAGCAGCAGCGAGAACCTCCATGAGAGAAGATCGTACTGTGGCTGAGGTCTTCACTGCAGATGCCACTGGTGTTGCATTGTCTTCAGTAATGGACTGCAATGCAGACAGCCACTATTCCCATGGCATTACTCATCTGGGACATTGCATTGTATACTTGGCTGTTGGATTCCACTACATCACTCTACCAGATTTCCACTGTCACATGGAATCAGGCAAGTGATTGCTCAATACTATCTGTTGTACAACTTTTGTTTCAAAGTAGGCCCTATAAAGTTTGCAGCTCCATAAAACTAAGGAAAGAGGACACGCAGCATTCTGGACCTCTGCTACGCATCAGTTGGTTTTCCTAATTGTATGTGGCATGTAAATGATTTTTCAGATCTAAATTTGAAGTTCCTTTGGGTGAAAATTGTCCAACCTTTCATGCTGTTAACATCTTTCCCAGTGTAATAGCTTAGAAAGGTAACTACAGACATGGAGAATTTAATGCACCATTACTCAACAAACCAATGTCTCACAGATAATTTTTTTCTGCAATGATACACAGTGGGTTTAATTTCATTGCTACAGATTCTTGTAACTGCATGGTTAACAAGAAATTAGGAAGTCAGTTTTAGAAATATGGCTGTAACTGCCACAAGTTAAAATAATTATAAAATATATCTTCATGGTGACAGATTATAGAAAAGATATATCGGCCAATATTAATTTTCAGCGGACAATGACTCAGACCTCTTGCTGAGGACGTCAGGTGGAGTGATTGCACTGTCCATACAGTGTCCTCTGCGAGAGGTACAAGCCATTTAGTGGTTGGGCCTTATTTACAAGGGCACTAAACCAGCACTCACAGGCAACTTGCCAATTTTGGGGGGGAAATCCAGTGGCTCCTCCCTGGAGGTTAAATGGGGTGGAGGCAGAGGGTGGCACAAAAAGACCAGCAGTGGACAGAATGAATTTTATACATTCGTGCACGTTGCTCCCGGTCCCTACAAAAATCAGTGGCACAGCTTTTTTTCTGGGCGTCTGTGAGCAGCCTGCAGTGGCCCCTTTAAGGGCCACTGGTTAGGCCGCTCTATGCCTAGTACCAGTGGGCGAAGTATGCATGATGACGCTTTGCCCATTGGTATCTGAATACCCTGAATTACTTACCTTAAATGAGGCACCAGCCTGAAAAAGGCGGATGTTCTGGCTACCCTTCTCGAGGCCCCCAGCAAAATGGCAGTGGGCGGATCAGGAGCGGGAATGAGGCGGTAAGTTCATCGCCATGATTTTCGGAGCGTTACCACCCCATTTGATCCTGGCGGAGGCAATGAAAATTGGGGGTCATAGAGTGTCATGGACACTTTCATAATGAATTGTGTCCATGACAATTTCTAACCACATCAGAACTGCAGCTTTTGGGTGAGTGTTACTGACTGACAGTTTAATTAAGCTAAGAAAGGAACAAATTGTGTGCCTGAAACCGGCCATATAACAGCAGCGTACGGAAAAAAATTTGCTATCCTGGGACTGTTTCCTGAACTGCAATTGATCTTCATGTGAAGAAGCAGAAAACGTCATGTTGTCAGCTTGAACCAAAATCATATATATTAAAATATAGAAAAATGTAAGATTCCAAGACTGCACATTCTCTGAAGCTTATGTGAAATTAATGAATTCTAAATTGCAATGAAGAGATTTGTCAATGTACAGAAAGATGAATCTTTTTATCAGCCCACATTTATTTTTAGCTTTGAATAAATTTAATTGCACTTAGAAATAATATTGATGTGTATTATTGCTACTTTCATTTCTTAACTTAAATTTAATAACTATACAACATTTTGAAGTATTCATTTTGTTTTCATTTTATTTTCACTGCTTTTCAGGTTGTATAGACTTTTTGAATCTTTCTTGGGCTTAGGGTACATGATGGAAATCTGCTCCTATCCCCTGTCAATTGGACTTTGTAGCTGGAGGTGCAGGAGAATGGTCTGAGTGGTCCGTCCTCTGATATTTCTTCAGTCCCTGTTAGGGAAGCATCTGGTCTCCATTTGGTGTTACCAGACAACAACACAATTGAAAGTGGAAATTCATTAGATGGGAAATGGAAGGGGATGATCCCATATATCAATAGTCTGTTCCATTACCTGTTGAATGTTATGTTAAAAAACAACACTTCCCATTATCCTGTGAGCTCGTTACAATCTCCTCACAGTTTCCCAGACCCGCTCCGGACCCGGTCTCCTTACTGGAAGCAGAATTCAGAGCCAGGGTCCACATCCCACTCAATTACACATACACACCTCAGTGTGCACACACTCCACTTGGCACCTTTACAATGGCCATTGGCTGTGCCGCTTCAGATTTGACAATATGCCAGCTGCAGCAAATTCTAATTAGAAATGCAGGAAAATATGAAGTAAGTTATCAATGCCCAGATCAGCATGCCAGACAACAAAAGTTATGGGGTACATCACCTATCTCGTCACTGCGGGAAAATCTGGGCTATTGTATCTGCCCAAACCAAACGTAACGGGTACAACATTCATTGGTTTGTCCAAAAAGAATGATCAGTTTATCTAGACAAACTGTATCTTATATGCAACCTTATTCCCTGTTTAATATTCTACCTTTCTGCTCTCTAGACCATCCTCAATTCTTCCCAGTCTGTTAGATCTGATTTGTCCAATACCATCATCATCCTTACCAAATTCAAGATCTGGAAAGACAAGCCTGCAATAAATAGCTTATAATGTAATAACCACAAGACAGATTGGGAGAAAAATTCAACAGGAGCCACTTTTGGACATAGGTAGCGTGATATGCTATTACCCCGCGCCCAATGGCCCTGCGCAGGCAAGGTGCAAGTTTCGACCAACCTGAGGACTTACCTGCAATCAGCCTTCTTTTTCAGGCCTTGCACATGGAATCAATGCAATTCATACTTCCCACCACCAGAGGGAGTTCAATCTCTTAAAGGCAGGATGTTTCTTAGAAATCTCTTAAAGGTAGCTGATACCTGTTATTTGCTGAAAATAACAGTCTAATCTCTGCACGAAGATCAGACATCACACACGTAAAACACAGATGCAGGTCCCATCCCTATGTTTACACACTGATGAGTTATGTTAAAACATTGAATAAAGGTTGCACACTACGAATCCCACATCCTCCAATCTGCACAGCAGACCTCACCAATCTGTCAATTTGAGTTGGTACCAGGCCTGCGAGAGTGCATGCACCAAGGTTCTCCACTGGTGCACTAGAGACCTTGGGTGCATGGTCTACATGCGGCCTACCCAGCTGGACGCTGTCACCATAAAAGTTAAGTTTTCTTAAATATACTTACCTGAAACTGGAGCCCAGAGTTGCAACATTGATCCTCCTGGATCCACTGCTGTGTTAAAGACTGTTGTCGGCACCCTCTCAGCCCCCTCCAGATCATCCCTCTCTATCGTAATCGCCCCCTCCCTCTCCAGATTGTCCCCTCTCTCCCAATCACCCTCTCATGTAAATGATACCCAAGACTCAATATTGAGTGGCCCTCAGGCCTACCCGTTCCAGCACAGAGATCATTCCCTGTGTCCAGTTCACATTGGCCTGCCGGGACTAATTTCTAGGCCGAGAACTCTGCTGGTAGAGACAGGCTTCCTTCTGTGCTGAAATTTCCCCAACAATGTGCACAGCAGGTTTGCCATACTCAAAATGATCTTTGATGAGTCATGTCTGTACACTCTCAAACATTTGTGTGGGTGATATTGTGACAATTTTCCATTTATACCAGCAGGATCTGGTATTCAATCAAGAAAGAGGTGAAGGTGAGTGACTGGTGCTATTAGTGACACTGAGGGCCGATAATATTCCATTATTTTCAGAAGTGTTCTGTACAACAATTGTCTGTGACTGATGTATTCTTATCTCCTATAACTGCCATGTTTATGGTTATAACACATTCAGGTAACGTACAAGGTTCAAATGTAAAGAAAATCAAAATTCTCTTTTACCTATTTTAAAGCAAAACTTGCAATGAATAATAAATAGATAATTCTAAAAATGTAACTTCAACCATCTAAATTAGTTGTTGGTATAGTTCAATGGCTCAGAATTTGCTGTTACCGGCCAACGAATGGTCTCTGTCGTTAGTTAGACTTCTCCTTGTCCATTTAATTTCCATGAGATTTTGCACTGCAAGTTGCTGGAAGTGGGAGACTGAAATGGCACAGCACCCTCTACAGGGCATCTCGGATCTGAGCGAACAGGGCAAGCAACTGTGTATCTCCATGACCATTCAGATTGAAGGATTGTGAAATGAACAGGGCAGAGTCTGAACCAGGAGGTGTAAATTAGAGTGGGTGAATTCAATGTCAAATCAGGTACAGAATGAGAAATAAAGAGAGGAAAAGAAAGATTGGATTAAGAGAGAGAGAAGCATGAGACAAAGAGAAAAAGTAAAAAAAAAATAATTTAAATTAAAAAATCTCCAACAACAATCAAAACCTGAAGGAATGAGACTCCATGCTTGTAATAGTTAAATCTCAGTGCCAGAGAGGTTGTTTGGCAGTAAGTAACACTTATCAGAGGAAACAGGAAACAGAGAGTAGTGATGAAATTTTTGGACTGGAGGAAGGTGTACAGTGGTGTTCCCCAGGGGTTGGTACTAGGACCACTGCTTTTCTTGATACATATTAATGACTTGGACTTAGGTGTACAGGGCACAATTCCAAAATTTGCAGATGACACAAAACTTGGAAGTGTAGTGAACAGTGAGGAGGATAGTAATAGACTTTAAAAAGGACATCGACAGGCTGGTGGAATGGGCGGATACGTGGCAGATGAAATTTAACGCAGAGAAGTGTGAAGTGATACATTTTGGTAGGAAGAACGAGAAGAGGCAATATAAACTAAAGGGCACAATTCTAAAGAGGGTGCAGGAACAGAGAGACCTGGGGGTGTATGTGCACACTTGTTGAAGGTGGCAGGACAGGTTGAGACAGTAGTTAAAAAAGCATGTGGGACCCAGAGCTATATAAATAGAGGAATAGGGCTCGATTTTCGCACCCGCGATCGGGTACATTGGTGGCGGGGGGGGGGGCTGCGAAAATCGGGGATTCCCGGGGCGGGTAGGGAGCCCGGCTCCAACCCGCCCCATTTCCGGGTTCCCCACTGACGTGCTCACATGCGTGCGCAGCCCCCGCATGTGGGGCTCTGGCCGGCAATTAAAGCCAGCGGGATGCCACTTAAAGTACTTGAACGGGTACTTCAGGTTATTTACAGACCTGATTGACATGTTATTTTAGCAGGGATGGGATTTTGCAACTGACTGGGACTGTTTCCCGTACTGGGGGAAACACTCCCAGTTCAAATGGACGTGTTGCAGCCATCAGCCTGTGGCAGCTGCAAAGGTCCATTTGACAGGTGGTGGGGGGAGACCCTCACTCATTGCAGGAGGCCACTCTGTCACTTTGGACAAAGTTTGGCCTCCACCACCCTCATCCTAACAACAAAATTCACCAACTTGCACACTTACCCCGGTGTCCAGACACATGTACCTACCTTGCGGACCGCCTCAGATGTACATCTTCCGGATGGGGGCCGCCGTAGCTGCAGTCATGACCTCCTCGGAGGGCGAACAGCATCACCAGCCTCGCCGGCCACGTCGTCGACCTCTGACACGTGGAGCTCCACAACAGAGTGCTGTGACACATCCACCTGCACAGCAGGAGGGAGGGCAACTGCAGAGAGAGATGCGTCGCAGAGGGCACTACCCTCACCACAGGGTCCACAGACTGAGGCTCAGCTTCCTGGACCTCTCTGAGCAGCAGTGCACACGGAGGCTCAGAGTCACTCGACATGTAGTCGTGGACATCTGCAGCCTCCTTCATGCCGAGCTGCTCCCGGCTGGCCCGAGCACCATCTTCTTACCTGTCGCTGTCAAAGTCACCACTGCCCTCAACAACTTCTCCTCCGCATCCTTCCAGGGTGCCACTGGGGACATCACCGACGTCTCTCAGTCGTCTGCACAAAAGAGCCCTGCAAATACACCTACACCCACTCTGCAGTGACACAATGGGTGGCATCAGTTGTGGGTCTTCATAGTGATCCTCAGGAAAGGGCATTATTGCACAAACCAGACAAGATTCGCAAAGACGTGGCAGTAGTGGTGCCAATATAATATTTAATGTGAGTTGATCAGAAATTAAATAGAAGTAAAAACCATGACAAACCCTCAAACACCCTTGTGCATCCCCTTCATGCTCACGACACGTTTGCCTTACGCTGCCTACTGCGCATATGTGATGCATGACCTGTGGCTGCAGCACAGGTAGTGGCAGGTTGAGTGAGGCTGACCGTGAAAGAGATGCACGAGAGGGTGAGTATGAGATAGAGCCATGAGATTGTATGAGGATTGGGTTGAGTGGTAGTGGCGGGATGAGTACTGGCAAGGTGAGTAGGTGTAGGTAAGATGAGGATGAGGTTTGAGTGGGTGTGAGGGGTGATGTGACAGAGCAGTGTTGGCAGTGCAGGAGGTGGTGTGGGGTGGGGGCAGATGGAGTGTAGGGGAATGAGTAAGTGTACTCACTTTGGCTGACCTACTTAGGTCATTGCAGCGCCTCCTGCACTGTATGCAGGTGGGCGATATGTTTGTGGTGCAGGTGACCTCCTCGGCCACCTCGAGCCAGGCCTTCTTGGTGGTAGAGTCAGGCCGCTTCCTCCTGCCCGCCGGGGGGAAGATCTCTGTCCTCCCCCTCCTCCTCACCCCATCCAATAGGAGCTGGAGTGAGGCATCATTAACCTGGGAGCAGCCTTCCCCCTGGTCTGCTCCATGCTGTAATTTTTCCTATTTCTTGCAGCATCAGTCAGTGGAGGACTGCCCCTTTAAATAGGGCTCCTCCAGCTGACAGACCTTACTGCGCATGTGCAGTGCGCCTGCCCGCCACGCAGCTTAGCAGCGGGGAACCCGGAAGAACAGGGATGTGGATCCAATCAGCCTGCTATTGCGTGCGGAGCAGATTGATTTCACCGGGCGCGTTACCCACGCACCCAATCTACCCCTTGCCGCGAACCCGCCGCCATGGTAATGTCGGCCCATAGAGAACAAAAGTGAAGAAGTTATGAAGAACCTTTATAAAACACTGATTTGGCCACAACTGAAGTATTGGGGGTGATTTTAGGAGGCAATTGCGGGTACGTTGGGGGCGGGAGCCTCCGAAATCCGCGGAAATCCCATTCATGTTCGGAAGCCGGCACCAACCCGCCGACTTCCGAGTTTCCCAGGGTCCCACCTGTGTGCGTGCGGGCAACCCGAAAACGGAAGTCCCGCCGGCAATTAAAGCCAGCGGGATGACAGTTAAAGAGCCAAATGGACCATATTGAGGTACTTAAGGCACTTTACCTGTGACAGAGTAAGTCATTGGAACAATTTTTAAACTTACCTGGGCGGCTTGCCCACCACCTCTGATTCACGCCTGGTGAAACCAGGTGTGAACGGCCGGATCAGGGAACAAGAAACTAAATAAATTAAATAAAAAACCATGGAAGGAAGTGAAAACACTAATTGAATCTACCTTTGAAACTTACTCCGATGTTCGATGTCTCCCGCACTGTGTCCCCTTCTCTTCCCCCACCCCCATCTTCTCCCCCCCCTCCCCCCCAATCTTCCCTTTTCCCAACCCCCCACCCCCCGTCTTCCAATCCAGTGCCAGATGACCTCTCGCTCTGTCTTTCTTGCCTCCTCCCCCCTCGTGTTGCAGCTCCTGACGGCAGCCAGCCTGTCAATCAGGCTGGCTGCCGGGCCCGAAACCCGGAGAGGATGTTAATCATCAGCAATCAACATGCGATCACGTGGAAACGGTAAGTTTTGTTCGTGCAGGTTTGCCAGGCGCACCTTCACCCACCGCTGCCAATTGTAAAATCGAGCCCATTATGTCCAATTCTGGGCTGTGCACTTTAAGAATGTGAAGGCCTTACAGGGGGTGCAGAAGAGATTTACTGATTAACTGGGATGGTTCCAGGACTTCAGTTACGTGGATAGACGGGAGAAGCTAGGGTTGTTCTCCTTACAGCAGAGAAGGTTGAGGGGAGATATGATAGAGGTATTCAAAGTCATAAGGGGTCTAGACAGTAGATAGAGAGAAACTATTGGCAGAAGGGTTGAGAACCAGAGGGCATAGATTTAAGGGGATTGATTTTTTTGCCAAAGGTGACATGAGGAAAAACATTTTTACGCAGCGAGTGGTTATGATCTGGAATGCACTGCCTGAGGGGATGGTGGAGACAGATTTGATTGTGGCTTTCAAAAGGGAATTGGATAAGTACTTGAAGGGAAAAAAATTTCAGGGCTACAGGGAAAGGGTGGGGGAGTGGGACTCGCTAGATTGCTCTTGCAGGGAGCCAGCACGGGCTCAACGGGCCGAATGTCTTGCTTCCATGCTGTAACCAGTCTATGATTCTATCTTGCCATTAAAAGGGTACTTAGACTCAAATGGACGAGTCCTAACTTTCTGCAGCAAGTTTGTATATATCTACCTTGCAAGTAGAGGAACTTCACGCTGTTCTCGTCAGTGTAGATAGAGAGAAACTGTTCACATTGGCAGACCAGAGGGCATAGATTTAAGGTGATTGGCAAAAGAACCAAAGGTGACATGAGGAAAAACTTTTTTACACAGCGAGTAGTTAGGATCTGGAATGCACTGCCCGAGGGGGTGGTGGCCTTCAAAAGGGAACTGGATAAGTGCTTGAAAGGAAAAAATTGCAGGGCTACGGGGAAAGGGTGGGGGAGTGGGACTAACTGGATTGCTCCCTCATAGAGCCGGCGCGGACTCGATGGGCCGAATAGCCTCCTTCCGTGCTGTAACCTTTCTATGATTCAATGCTTTTGATTGGTGAGTGAGATGACGAGATGCCGTTTTTGCGAAGCCAATGACTGTGCAGCGCATCTTGGACAGCAACTTCCAGATTTTCTCGTTTAACTGAGCACCTGCCTTGGTTGGTGTGTGATTTTTGCATAAATAACGGTGAGCGCCATTAGCCTCACCATTATTTTGACAACAAATTCTGGTCCGTTTTCTTGGAGTAAGCAGCATAAATTTGTCTCTAAAATATCCAGTAGGTGGCACTCTAAATCAATTTATTTTGTGGCAAAACAGGTTTGCATAAGTAAACCGTGCAGCAAAGATGATCACACATCAAAAAATGTTGGAATATTTGGAGTCTATCCTCTTTAGTTAAACCATTTTTTTTAAAGCCAAGCATACAAGCGCATCCTATAACCACTAAAAGATATTACATTTACTCAAATCTTCACAACTGTATATACTATTATGTCAGTTCATAAATTGCAATATGATAGTTTATCTCTTGGTAGAAATATCTTGAACTGCCCCGATTGCAAGCAAAGTATTGCTGCAATGAAATCCAGTTTGTATTCGGAAACTGTCAGCACCTTTGGGAGAATGTATATCTTTTACAATCTAAAGCTTGCAGTATTGAAGAGTTTTTTTTTAAATCAATCTATGTTAAAACTAAAAATAGCCTCACTGTGTCCAGAAATGAAATCGAGCAACGAAAGTAATAATGTAAAGTTCACACATCCTTGAAGTCTGCTTGTACACGTAAAGAAGAATTGACAGGCTCAAAACCCTAATATTTGATCATTTTATTAATCCTAATAGAGGAGACATTTTCTTTTGTTTGACTAACCAGCATTGAAAACAATCTTTTAGAGGTCAAATTAGAAAATTGACATTGTTGCATAATAATTTATCAATTAATTTTCATTTTTAAAAATTATTCATCTTGATTTCATTGGGGAATTTTTAAAATAATTTTCTAATGCAAGCAGACTTGTCCAAGGAGAATTGTTCAGGTTTACATGCAGTATTTCAGCCACAGCAGTATTCTACTGTTGATCGAAAAATTAAATTACCAGGATTCGCTTCTTTTTCTCTATTTCTAAAATAAAATGTATTCTGCATTTCGCTGCAAAGAGTTGCCTACAAAACCATGACAGTAATAGAAGGTAAGAATACATCAGTGACAGACAATTGTTGTTGAAGTTACAATTACTGTACACTATTATTGGACAAATAATTCTGTGCCAAGGTAACTACCATGTTCTCTAAGTGCATTTAAAATTAATTACCTGTAACCAGTCATTTATAATTTATTTTTAGTCATAGGATTGAAGGCAAAATGCAATACAAGATGCAATTCAAAATGTTTACGAGATACTCTTGGTGCGGTGTAACTTCAGACTGTGCATTCGTAAGTTTGTCTGAAAGAGCTGCTGACATAGAAATTCATGAGAGCTGAAGAAATATTAATTATTTGACAACAAAATACAAAGTTCATTTGGAGGGGTTTATCATATCACAATATCAGCTACTATTGGAACAAATACAAAATCTATAGACATAGGGAACCAGGTGAGAGAAAGGGGTAGAAATTCAATATCGCATCGACCACCCATTCATTATGCATCTTGTCCAATATTCAGTGCTATTGAAGTCAATGGTAAATAGTGAAATAAAAGAAAATGGGGAAATGAAGTACCGAGAGCAGAGTTCAGCCCTACAGTGGGAGGTCATTATTGTGAGGACTTAAGAACATATGGACATTCAGCTCATCATTCCCATTCCTACTGCACACCATATACAATCTGTCCTTTCATGGATTCTACCCAACCCAAAACCAATCATAATCAAGCAAAACTACAGCTTACCCAATTTTATATTCTATAATATCCCTGATTGATTGCCTTCCTGGACATTACAGTCCCGTGACCCACTGCAAACCGAGGACTAAATCTTTCCACATAGCATTCATCATCTCTATCTGTACTCATGCTTATAACCAGCAGTGATGCTCTTGACTAGATATTCATCCAGTTCTTTTTTGAAGGTGTTAATTGAAATAGTATTCATTGCTTTAGCTGAGCTCCTACTTCATATCTTTCTCATTTTAGATATTGCTTGGAGCTTGTTAATTTTAGATTAGCAATTCTAGCAGGGTGGGATTTTATCCAGCTATGTGTTCTTGGCATGAACCCATCCCAAATTATGGAGATGGAGTTAATTAAATATTAAGGTAAGCACCCACATCATTAACTGCACTGCTGGGGCACCTACCCTATGGAGCGAGCAGAATTGCAGAGCAGGACAAATCCAATCCGGCCAATTACCGCCCCATCAGTCTACTCTCGATCATCAGCAAAGTGATGGAAGGTGTCGTCGACAGTGCTATCAAGCGGCACTTACTCACCAATAACCTGCTCACCGATGCTCAGTTTGGGTTCCGCCAAGACCACTCGGCTCCAGACCTCATTACAGCCTTGGTACAAACGTGGACAAAAGAGCTGAATTCCAGAGGTGAGGAGAGAGTGACTGTCCTTGACATCAAGGCAGCATTTGATTGAGTGTGGCACCAAGAAGCCCTAGTAAAATTGAAGTCAATGGGAATCAGGGGGAAAGCTCTCCAGTGGCTGGAGTCATACCTAGCACAAAGGAAGATGGTAGTGGTTGTTGGTGGCCAATCATCTCAGCCCCAGGAAATTGCTGCAGGAGTTCCTCAGGGCAGTGTCCTAGGCCCAACCATCTTCAGCTGCTTCATCAATGACCTTCCCTCCATCATAAGGTCAGAGATGGGGATGTTCGCTGATGATTGCACAGTGTTCAATTCCATTCGCAACCCCTCAGATAATGAAGCAGTCCGAGCCCACATGCAGCAAGACCTGGACAACATCCAGGCTTGGGCTGATAAGTGGCAAGTAACATTCGCGCCAGACAAGTGCCAGGCAATGACCATCTCCAACATGAGAGAGTCTAATCACCTCCCTTGACATTCAACGGCATTACCATCGCAGAATCCCCCACCATCAACATCTTGGGGGTCACCATTGACCAGAAACTTAACTGGACCAGCCATATAAATACTGTGGCTACAAGAGCAGGCCAGAGGCTGGGTATCCTGCGGCGAGTGACTCACCTCCTGACTCCCCAAAGCCTTTCCACCATCCACAAGGCACAAGTCAGGAGTGTGATGGAATACTCTCCACTTGCCTGGATGAGTGCAGCTCCAATAACACTCAAGAAGCTCGACACCATCCAGGACAAAGCAGCCTGTTTGATTGGCACCCCATCCACCACCCTAAACATTCACTCCCTTCACCACCGGCGCACAGTGGCTGCAGTGTGTACCTTCCACAGAATGCACTGCAGCAACTCGCCAAGGCTTCTTCGATAGCACCTCCCAAACCCGCGACCTCCACCACCTAGAAGGACAAGAGCAGCAGGTACATGGGAACACCACCACCTGCATGTTCCCCTCCAAGTCACACACCATCCCGACTGGGAAATATATCGCCATTCCTTCATCGTCGCTGGGTCAAAATCCTGGAACTCCCTTCCTAACAGCACTATGGGAGAACCTTCACCACACAGACTGCAGCGGTTCAAGAAGGCGGCTCACCACCACCTTCTCAAGGGCAATTAGGGATGGGCAATAAATGCTGGCCTTGCCAGCGATGCCCACATCCCATGAACGAATAAAAAAAAAAGCATCTTGCTGGTCTGGGCCATGAATCCACAAACCTCAAATTTCTTGGTCTGCTGCTCTCTATACGCTTTGCTGATAACCCAATGACAATCAATCTTTCTTGAATCAATTGCCATTTGAACATGGCAATGTAGGGCCCACAAATGATCCTGTATGGCTACTTTATGACAGAGTATTTACCACTGGCCGTACACTAAATGGTAGGCTGAGCAACATTGCCATTGCCACGCAGAAAAGATTAGTACTTCCTGAAGCTGAAGGAGATTATGACGGTGAAGAAGAGCGAGAGGGAGTTTAGGTATTAAAAGTTAACGTCACTCCTAGCTTTTTATCTGTATCCTGGGTGACGAGACTTCATATTTTAAAATGTAACTCATAAAGCAATGTAATTTTTAATAGAAGCACTGTTCGTATGAAGGGGGAGGGGGAATCTCACCCAAACACTCATTAAAGAGGGTATGTCAAATCAGAACTCCTCGTCCTTTAGTGTCAACTACAGTACATATATTGAAAAAACCAATGGCGTGGAACCGCCTTGGCTGCTAATTTCTGTAGAACGTTTTTATTTATTCTTAGCAAAATGCCATTCCTGATATTAAAAGTCATGATATAAACATTAAGACATCAGGGGGAGGCCACACTGGAAGGAGAGGAGGTGGGGCAAGCTAGCCATCTGCCTGCAGTCACAGAAAGAAGGCAGAAACATGTCGTTGACTGCTTTCATGGAATGAAAGTAGTGAAACCAAATAACATTTCCCCTTGCCTGTCCTTCCCTCCATCCACAACTGCCTCACAAAAACTTGGATTTCTTGCCTCCATAGTACAGATGTCACACTCTCACATGTCCTGATCTAAGTCCACTAAGTTGCAAACATTCCCAGAAATGAACTCTGAAGTCTATGTGGTTAAGCAATTTTTACTTTACAGGGCAAAGTTCAACTAAAGATTCCAATAATTTCCTACACTGCAAGTGCAACAATTATTACCAGCGTATCTCCCCGTTGTGTCAGCTACTTGTTGCTCCAGTTCCTAATCTACCACTTCTATGAGGTAATCTCTGAATGATGTGTGGTTGAGAGGTGGGTGGCAGGAAAGATTCCACTGGGGCCTTCATGGACTAAGGTGACTCTCATTTCAGTGAAGCTGCAGTCCCCAAGGAGATCACTTCCAATTTGCCATTCTCATGCAGTAACAAGGGGAGCTGGGCTGAGATCTGGTATTGTCCCGATCATGAGAGACATCAACATCTGTGCCAACTCCTGCAGCCCACTGCTGCAGGGCACAGGCTCAGATATGTTTCTGGTTGGTGTGATTAGAGATCGACTAGGCCCCATCGTGTCTTGGAAGCCTTGTGAAACACTATGAAATTCCCTGGGATTCTACCAGTTTTCTCCTAGAGTTATGATGGGAGAATATGATTGTCAAGGACACTTCTTATCATCCACATGTTTCCATGAACATCATTGTTATCAGACTTGTAGGTGCAAACTCAATTTAAACATCTCTCCTCCATGTTTCCTCGTGAATAGATCAGTTATTCGATCACCCAGGTAATGAGAGGGTAAACGAGGTATGAGGCTTCCTGCCTCTATCATTCCTACAAAATGTGCATGGGAAACAATGCCTTCACTTACCTTGTGAAGTAATTAAACCTCTTCCTGCAGTGTGTGGAGGTTCATGGGGTGGTGGAGGCTGAAGTCACTGCCTCTATCACCTCCCTTCATAAATTGTGGATAACTATCTCAGGGTGCTTCCTGCCTCCAGTAATAATCTTCCAAAGCTTATTTCTGCCAGAAGGACATACATTGGTAAATCTGGGAGCCTTTCCTGCTGTTGACCCCCTGCCCACAAAGCTGCTCCTTTCTCACCCATTGCCACAAAGGTTTATCCCTTTAATCGGCTCAAAGCAGCAGTAAACTAAAAGGCAGTGATTAACTCTTCACTATTTGTGCAATTAAAATTGTACTTTAGCAGCATAAAGAATGGGAATATTAATTTATTAAAGATGAGTTGTCATTGGCCAGTTCACTTCCAATGATGCAACTGGATTAGAGAACAATACAAAGGAAACAAGGAAAATTGTGTAGATGCTATTATAGATTTATAACATTAATTTCTCGAGAATATAGACGATTCAACGGTAACCCACAGAAATAGGAAAGTATAGAAATTTGAGCCCTATTGCATGGTAGTGGCAATACTTAAGAGTTTGCAAACACTGAGGTAGACTAAACACATCCTCCACTCCTTCCAATTATTGGTGCTAACATATGTTTGGACCTCATTAAGGACGTGGAAGAGACAAAATGACATTTAAATTATTTGGGGTGGCACATAGAGCTTAGTTTAGCAGCATAGTCATGTGGCTACAGAATCTTTATTCTTGGTTCAAGGGAAAGATGTTATAGACTCCATCTCTGTCTGCAAGGGTGCCAAACAGCATCCATATGATGCTCAGAGAGTTTCGTGATTAATTTACACTGAGCAAAGCCTCTTTAATTATTAAGAAGGTGTGTGGCAATTCACTGAAACAGACTGATGATATCAGTGACTTATAAACTTAGGTTGTGCTGCCAGATAAACTTCTGTTTTATTTCGAACACTACTGCATTAAATGGGACGAATGTTATTCCTGTAAACTCATAAATTTATTAAAGTGTTGTTTATCTATGCACAGTTGCCATGAAGAAATTGGTACTGAACAGCTGTTGCTCAGCTGGCATTACTTGATGGCTTTTATTATCACACCTGTGCTATATACAGGATTATTAGCATGGATGAGCAGAAAATACAAGCAATCCTTCACAAGCACAAGAGAGACATAAATCTCAAGCAATGAGTGCACATGTAAGTTATGTAGTTCTTTCACACTAGTGATAGATCTACCTACTCAATGTTCCCTGGTGAGAGTTAATACACATGTTTTAAACCATTTCATTCAAAGGTGTGTTGTTTGAGATCACACACTAAAATAGTTCTAATTTGTAGCAGTTTGTGTGGGAGCTCTTTAAATCTACTTGCTTTATTAGGTCGTGTAACATCAGTGAAATGTGGTATCTCACAGGCCTGTAATCCAGATAAAAATCCTCTACATCACAATGAAATCATTTGAAAAAGTGCAGAATATAATGATATATATGAGGCAATGATTCTGAATTTTTTAAATACATACAATAAATGATTTTAAATTTCCTGGAAACCTCTTGAATAAATGGTCACCAATAAATACAGCATAGTAGTTATTGTGTGACAAATACATGCAAAGTACCACTTCTGCGATACTGGAGTCTAAGTCACAATTTATATATTGAGCATTACAAGGTGATTTTTCCAGGTGAGGTGTGGTTACAGAGGAGGCATTAATCATCTGGTCACCTAGAATTTGTAAATCAAATTTCACAGCAAAGCAATCTAGTATTCCATCAAATAACTCAGGATAAACAACTGTCAAATAAATCGCTTTTTAATGACTCTTAGTGCGATCTTTTGTCTTGTTTTGCATTATTGCACCCATTCATAAGAAGCTCGGGCCTACACACATTCATATCTGGCTAGCTTTAAATTGCAGCAACAGTGAAAGCTGGAAAATAGCTTGATCTCTGGCCTGACTGTGCACTCTGACTACGAGATGACCAGGCAAATCCCTTTGGGTTCTTATCCATGGACTACAGAAGCAGAACCTGCTAGCTGAAGAGGCCAATTAAATCGCGAGTGGTCTACAAAAAGGTAATTGTTAGGCAATGCTGCGTTCAATAGTTTTTATGAAATGCCGTTTTTTTTAAAAAATTGCCTTTGTGTTTATATGTAAATTCATAGTTTTAAAATTGATTCTTCTTTTGTTCTTATTGAATTTTGTTCTATAGGACATATATTTATAAGTGTTTCTGTATCAATACGTTCTCTATGGTGTTGCTTTTTGTAATGTTGTCAAAGCTTGCCAGTCTATGTGCATCAAAGATATATGTTAAAAAAAATCCACCATGCTCGCAGGATGCTGCTGTCTATTAAAGTGCATCAAAAAGAAACAAACAGTCTCTTTTGATGAAGGAGCTTTTAGCATAGCTAATTAGAGAAAATTATCCACCTTACAGTATTGCTTGGCTGATAGGAAAGGAGGAAATGTGTGCTTGCATCTTTCCACAATCTTACCTTGTGTTGCTCATTTGGGAGCTATGCTTTATATAGTCGTGCAAGTTATGAGAAACCTCAACTTGGTCAGTTGTAATAATACTGGGAGCTAGGAAATTTATAAACCATGTAAAGGAAATTTTAATCAAAGGGTATCAGATGAATCTTCAACTCCTCTATCTCAATTCCACATCAGAGAACTGGTCTGCGATGTACCACCCATATCTAAAGAGTTACTAGGGCCGAAATTGGACCTCGCTTCATCAGTTTTTCAGGCGCAAAATGGGTCCACAACATACCAATTTCTACCAGAGATCACAAGTGACCAAAATGCACAGGAAGTGTGTCGGTTGCCATATTGGTGTGAGCGCG
Source organism: Heptranchias perlo (assembly GCF_035084215.1). Classification (NCBI taxonomy): domain Eukaryota; kingdom Metazoa; phylum Chordata; class Chondrichthyes; order Hexanchiformes; family Hexanchidae; genus Heptranchias; species Heptranchias perlo. The sequence goes on from NC_090331.1 coordinate 25,965,081, forward strand.
CTTTGGTGTCCTAGGCGCCTGCCTAACTGAAGCGCAGAGCCAATTAAAATATTATATTAAGGATCCTTGTAATGATTTTGGACCCATTTAGGAAATTAGTTTGTGCCAGCGTCTGATTTGTCAGTTTTTAAGCCCACCTTGTAAATCATTGAGGGAACTGCCAAGAAGTAGCTTTCACAAGTGCATTGAAAGAGATCCTCACCTATATTAAGGTAAGGTTCTGGTTAGTCATTTCAGGCTGCTTGGGTACTTTTAAGGCTGGTGAAGTGGTCACGGAGCTGTGTCACCTGTTGCAGCATGAATTGGAGTCTCAAACCAGGGCATGAACAGCACTGCCTGCAGCTGTCAAGGTCACCGTGGCCCTGAATTTCTATGCCACAGGGTCGTTCCACGCTGTAACAGGTGACATCACTCAGTATGCTATGCACTGCTGCATCATGGATGTCACCGAGGCTCTCTACTCAAGGAGGAACAACTTGACCCCCTTCTCCAAGGAGAAGGTGAGGCAGGATGAGAGAGAGCTAAGGGCTTCACCAGGATTCCAGACGTCCCACAAGTGCAAAGAATAATTGACTGCACGCAGATGGCCTTGGGTGCTCCGCGTCAAGTCCCTGGCATGTATGCCAACAGGAAGGGGTTCCACTCCCTCAATTTGAAGATGGTGTATAACGACAGCATGTAGGTCTGTGCCCAGTTTCCTGGCAGTAATCATGCGGCCTTCATCCTGCACCAGTCTTCAATACCCTCTCTATTTTATCCAGACCAACGGGTGTCAAGCTGGCTGCTAGGGGACATGCTCTGAGCACGTAGATCATGACTGTCAAGAACCCGAGCACAGAACCGGAGGAGTGCTATAATTGCGTCCACCAGAACTTTGATCGAGCACCCTATCAGCCTTCTCAAGCAGAGGTTCCGCTGCCTCGACCATTCATGAAGAGTTCTGCAGTGCAACTCAAATCAAGTATCCAAATTTGTGGCTGAGTACGGCATGCTCCAAAAATTTGCCCTTCAAAAAGGAACCAACTCTTGGACCCATCTAGGGAGGAAAAAGTACAGAAACCTGAAGATGAGGAAAATGGTGGCGAGGGGGTGACTAATCAAGCCAGCGACCATTGCTACCATATAGCAATTAATTGAGGAGAGGTTCACCTGAACAACCGCTTCCCTCCACAGTGAACCAACCCTCCCGGCTCCAATTTCATGAAGTCCCTACACCCACCACATTAATTCCCTCAAAGTACAAACATTCTTCAGTCACCCCTTACCATCAGTATGAAAGTTAAACCATCGTTAACAAAAGACCAACACTAAGAAGTCATTCTTCATTTCATTATTCTACAAAATTAACAATAGGCAACAAATCACCCTTGTGTAAAACCCTGGTGCTTGACTCCTGTGCTATTTTTACTATTCTTGTACTCCTATGAGGTGGTTAGCCTGTAGCTGGAGCTTGGGAGGCAAAAAGCTGCTGAACTTCCACTGAGGGCACTTGAAATGGTCGTGGAGAGCAACCTCGAGGAGCTATGGGCACAGAGGGTCCTGTTGCAGACTGCTGCACTTTATCGGTGGACGGGTCAGCCTCCCATCTGGCTGCTTGTCACCAACAAGGGCACTGGGTGAGAGGCTGGTGCGGTAGCAGGCATATTGCCATCCTAAGAGGGGACAAGCACGTCCCTTTCTCTTTGTGCCACTGGCACCCTCGTGTGGCTGATCCTCAGCACACCCACTGCTCTGCCTGAGAGCAGTGCAGGAGTGAAGGGAGGCTCTCAAAACCTCTTTCCATTGTATCCCCATGGCTTGAAAGGCAGATGAAATGTCAGCAGTCTGAGCTCCCAGAAATGCTGTCTGAGCTTGCATCAGAGACTTCATAGCTATGCCCATTGTTCCCCCTGCAATCGTGAGTTCCACCTCCACTTTAGGACTTGAGCACATAGTCTAGGCTGACAGCAGCGGCAGTATTTTGCTTTTTTGATTTATTACTTAATTCACTGCCTCTACTCTGCCAGGAATTCCCACCTTGAAGAAGTTCTTCACTTTTCTTTGATGTGACTTTAATTTGTCTCTTTTACCCTGTTCATCTTCATTGCTATCTGTCTCCCTTCTTGTGTTTGATCATGTGTTAGCTTTTTTCTTTCTCCCCAACCCTTTTTCCTCTGACTCTGCTCCTCCTTATAAGCTGTTCATCTGTAACATCTTCCGGTTCTGAGGAAGGGTCATCGACATGAAACATTAACCCCGAGCGTTTTCAGCATTTTCTGTTTTTATCTAGGCCGACGTTGACACTGGGAGTACTGCACTATCAGATGAGACATTAAAACGGAGGCCCCCTCTGCCCTCTCAGGTGGATATAATAGATCCCATGGCATGAAGAGCAAGGAAGTTCTTCCACTGTCCAGTCCAACATTTAACCCTCAACCAACACCAAAAAAAAGTGATTAACTGGTCATTCATTTCATTGCTGTTTGTTGGACCCTGCTGTGTGCAAAGTAGTTGTTGCATCTACATAATAAAACAATGACTACACTTCAATAGTCCATCTATAAAGAACTTTTGAGACATCCTGCGTCTATGGAAGGTTTATATAAATAAACATTATTCTTAACACATCCATGATAACATGATTAATGCCATTATAATGTTATGTATTGAATTAACACCTTGGGGTAAATTTTAACCCCCAAGAATGGGTAGGTTACGGGCGGGTGGGCAGTCAAAATTCTCTGATTTGAGTGGGGCCGCATGCCGGCTCCAAGTTCCAAGTTTGACCCAGACGCGATTAGGTGTGCGTGCCCTTCTGAAACCCAGAAGTCCCACCAGCACTTAAAGCCGGCTGGACGATATTTAAATGGCCAGCTGAGCTATTTAAAGTCCTTAAAACTGTAAACTGAGTATTGACCTACACAAGCCATTTTAACTACTTATGAATGTGTCTCCTGTGACCTCTGAAACATGCCATGGAAATGGAGGGGAGTTGCAGCCGACCCTCATTTGGATCTTTAAACTAGTGATTGATGTGTGAAGAAAGACTGAGTTTTTGCAGAAGGGCAGTCAATTCTCTCAGAAAACCTTTGGCCAGGAGTTCATGTTTAGACTGAGATTTCTTTGTCATACTCAGAATTCTTGTGCTCAGACATATTTACCTACATTTTGGACCCCCTCAAACTGACATCAGGATGGGGGGGGGCAATGGATTTACTCTAAAGTACATCTGAGGAGGAAGTACACCATCCGTGCCAGGCACAGCGTGCAGTTTTGGGAGTTGCAGTTCCACAAGACAAAGGTGTGCCACAAGGACCTGCAGAAAACAGAGAGGACCAAAGGAGGGGAGACGTCGCAGGAGACACTACCCACAAGAGGGTGTGCAGGCAGAGGCTCAGCTTCCTGGACCTCTGAGGAGCAGTGCTTATGATTGCGTCACCAGGTGGACGCAGACATCTGCGAGCTCCTTCATGCAGAGCTGCTCCTGGTGGCCACGCATTGCCCGTCGCAGTTAAAGTCACCACTGCCTTCAATTTCTTCACCTCCAGATCCTTCCAGGGTGTCACCGGTGACATCACCAGGATCTCTCAGTCGTCTGCACATAAGTGTATACAACAGATCACGAATGGCTTGTTTGCCAGGGCAACTACGTCAAATTTCCCTGCGATGATATCAGCCAGACAGAGAGCAGTGGGTTTCCACTCTCTAGCTGGCTTTCCATGGGTACAGGGCGCAATTGATTTCAGACACGTAGCAATCAGAGGACCTGCACGTGAGCCAGGACTGTTCATCAACCGAGAGGGATATCGCTCAATGTGTAGCTGGTTTGTAGCCAGCAGAGGAGGTTTCTGCAGGTGTGTGCCAAATTCCCTGGCAGCTGCCATGATTCCTTCATTTTGCATGAGTCCAACATCCTAGCCCTCTTCCATGCACAAGACAGACTTAAGGGCTGGCTGCTTGGAGACAAGGGATACCCCCTGCAGACATGGCTCATGTCACCTCTGAGAAACCCCATCAACAAGGCACAGCATCAGTACAACGATCGTCACATCACCACCGGGTCTGTCATTGAACAAACCAATTAAATGCTCAAGAAGCGCTTCGGGTCGATCTGAGGGATCACTTCAGTACTCACCGACGAGTGTGTGTAGAAGAATATCAGGCAACAGAGTGGGTTACAGGTGGAGGAGCTCCCATGCACTTAAGTATCCTCATCTGCCGGCAACATTGAAGATGATGAGAAGGAGGAGGCGGCAGCGGACAACGACGCCCCATCGGCACAGCAGTGGCAGACATGGCTGCTCATGATGCCAGCGAGTCACTCATATCTGATAGATTCTCATAAGGAGATCTGAAAAGTGAAGATAGGGAAGTACCTGGAACAACCACTGTCACCAGCTTCCTCCCACACCCCCTCCACTTGCACAAAAATTCCTTCAACCACATGTATGCCCATTGTAAATGCACCCAATGGATGGTATGGAGTCTTGGCATCCATGATGAAACACATGCTAGGGCGTTTTCACAAAAGGGACTCAAGAATGGACAAGACGTGGCGGTGGTGGTGACAAGTATGACATTTAATGTGAATGTAACAAAAAAAAATGAAAATCATGACATTTAGTCAGACACCCTTGTGCATAACCTTGTTGATCACAAAACCTTAGCCTTCGTCTTCCTACTGCTTCTATGTCGTGCAACCCCTGTGGTTTCAGAAGAGGTAGTGGCAGGTTGCTCAGGTCCCTGTCCTGACTGCTGCGATGCTCTCGGCTTACGCCCTCTGGGTTTTGGAGCCCATGAGTGCCCTGCCGAAGACTGCTCCACCTGCACCTGTGTAGGGGCATCGGGAGAGGAGGCAACATTGAGGGTACTGGTTAAGAGGGGAGGGCAACAGGAGAGACGTGGGACTGCCTCGAGTCCCCTTTTGCCATCATTACTCTCCAGGGCCACGGCCGCAACACTCCTACTGGTCTGCCGAACAACAGCTTGGAGGATATCTGTGACACGTTGTAAGGCCACTGCAAATACCTGTCTGCCTGTTTAGGGCAGCAGAATAGTTGGCACCCCGAGTCCGCACAGCCATTATCAGGGTTTGAAGGGACTCATCTGAGCCGTGCTTGAAGCTCAATGGAAGCTGCCATTCTCTCCATCACAGACATTCCTGCACTTACCTGCACCACCATTCCACCAATGCTGGAGGTGGACTCCTCCATCCTCTCCGCTATTGTGGAGAGTGTGCGTGGCACATCTTCCAGTTCCTCGCAAAAGGTGGATCTGTACCTTGATCATTCTCCTGCTCAACGATGGCCCCCGGGGTTCAGCCTCTGCGTCCAGCTGAGCAAAGCCTGGAGAGGAGTGTGCCCCCCCCCCCCCCACACACACACACACACACGCCCCTGCCCCCAGTGTCTGCTCGGGCTCACTTGAGTGGTGAATCACCAGGTGACAGCCCAACTAACTGTTTAATAGGACGCACCAAGGTGTGAGTATCTGCACTGGTGCATGGCTCGATGTGATAGGACGGTGCACCCTCAGAGGCATGGAGCTCCTCTGAGGAATCGTCCTCATCTGCTGCTTCAGCAATCCTTGAAGGCCCGGGAAGAGAACATACAACAATATTAAGAAGCATTGCAGAATTTATCTTGTGATTAGCATACAGAGGTGTGCAACAGGTCAATCATTGATAACATCAATTCATGATGTGTGGGAGGGATGTTAAAGTTCTGTCACCAGACGTTTGAGAGGCGCCAGTCTCGGCATCTCAGACAGCCAGGCATTGGACTGTTCGGCTGAGCTCCAAGGCTTCCTCCTCCATGTAATAAATTGGATAGTCCACTGGTGAAGGATAGAATACTAAATTCTGATCTTCAGTTAATTCTAAGCCTTTATTCACAGAGATACACATTACCCAGTCCACACCCTAGGTAAGCTCCCATGTAAATGGATACGAGACAGTCCCCATTTGAGGCACATCACCTGAATACAATTAATACTAATTGATATAAATTGTATGGATACAATTAACACTCCACACCTCAGTCAGGGCCACATTTTGTGGAGGTCCACCTCTAATCTTCGTCCTCGCATTTTGTGCTCTCACTACAAGGAGAAAGAACAGATCTGTGAGTACATGAAGATGACGTGTTCACCCACTGAATGGGTTGCTGTGGGTGAGGCTGCCAATGAAAGAGATGCATCAAAAGGTGAATATCAGCCATATTCATGACTTTGCAGCAGGATTCGGGTGAGTGGGAGTGGTCGGTTCACAAATGGGGAGGTGAGGAAGTGTATAGAAAGTGAAGGTAAGTTAATACTGAGCCTTAAGTGGATGTGAGGAGTGATGTGATGGAGTAGGCTTGGAAGGACAGAGTGAGGCAGGAGTGATGTGCACCACATGATGTAGGTGAATCAGCAATTGCATTCACTTTTCCTGACCTGGTTAGGTCATTGAAGCTTCCTGCATTGCACCCATGTCCTTCAGACAGTGGTCCTGCTGCTCACTTCCTCTGCCACCTTGAGCCAGACTTTCTTGGTGGCAGAGGCAGGGCACTTCCTCCTGTCAGCCGGGTACAATGTATCCCTCCTGCTCCTCACACCAGCTAGTAGCAACTCGAGAAGAGTTACTGAACTAGGATGCTGGCCTCATCCTTTGCTGCTCCTTTTGGCTCAATTCCTCCTTTCTCCTTCAAAATCCATGGTTGCAAAGGCCCTTTAAACAATCCAGCTCCCAGCAGGTCATTAGAGTGCATAGTGCACCCGCTGTGCAGCTTGCAGATGAGAAACCCAGAAGTCACATTAAGGGCCTTCAATCGAGTCACTTGAGAGAACGCACAAAAAAATTTCTGGGTTTCCCACACACTCATTGGACCCACCCCCTGCTGAGTTCCCAACAGTATGTTAAAATTTACCCCCTAGTATTTGGGTAGATATTGTTATTTGACAGAAACTAAAACCATTACAAGCACAAATATTGTTTGCATATATTACAATATATCAGCATTAGCTGGTCTTCTTTTAAATAGTATAAAAATTGAATTTGTAAGCTTATTTTCAAAGTATATTTCACTGTCTGACTGGTAAACTGCAAGCTTTGAACAAGATTGTTCCTCAGTGATATACAACCTTGTCTTTACAAGTTCAGTTGTGCTGGTATAGTCTTCATCTGGGACACTTGGATTCACCTCTGCACATGGTCATAGTCACATTCTTCCTTCAGTTGTTTTCTTATCCTTGTTTCTATGCTAGCTCACTGTATCTTTATACTTCATATCTCTCTTTGCTCAAAGAGATTGAAACTGTTATCCAACACTGACATAATTCACAAGTTTTGATTCTATCAGACTAAATGCTTAACCATCTGACTGTCATTCCTTCGTACAAAATATATGAAAAAGACAGACCGATAAAGACCCGCTGGTCCATCGAGCGTTCCATTCAGCCATGTTGCAGTAGACATGTACTCTCCTGGGAGAGGCAAAAAAAAACAGATTAAAAAAATTCCTAGGTCAATTCAGAGAAAAAAATAATCTGGGAAATTCTTCTCCAGCTCCCAAAAACAATCAAATGAGTTCTAGGAGATAACAATGACCACAAAGTACATTACCCAACATTTCACCTACTTTTTGTATGCAGCAATATCAGCCTGTTCTATTAACTTGTCCAGCTCCCTTTTAAACATTTGCAGAAAATTTGCATTCACTGCACAATCCTGCAACTTATTCCAAAGATCAATGATTTTCTGGCATATATAAAAATAAATCTTGATACCTAGCCTAGTTCTATGCTTATGATTCTCAGTTTTGAAGACTTACTTCGTAAACTCTGATAACTTCTGAAATTTCCCCAATCCTCTGGGATTGGGTGTCAAAAGCACAAAACTTTATACTCTTGATTACACAAAATAAGGTTCCTCTTTTTTCCACCTATTTACTATGTGACCAATCAAGGTGTTTTAACCCTCCATATCAAGTCATTGTTAGGTATTGTTCATCTTACACAGATACATGCCAGATACTGTTCTCAGCCTTATATGACTTCCAGGAACAACTCCACCTGGTTTCCTTTCTAAGAGCCATCTATTTGTCTTGTTGCTCTGAAAGTGTGATCTGAACATCTCAGAATTCTAGTATGGATGTTCTAGAATTCAACTGTGTGGTTTAGGAAGCCCATTATTCTATAGAGTGATATGATGATCCTCATTAGGACCTGGCTGTGTGCAAGTGACAACCCTGTCCTGTGGTGTATGGTTTTGTCACTCAGTCATAGCAATGCTTGCTAGTGTTATAATTCTAGGGTCTTGCCTTATATTTCCCCTCAGATATAGTGGTGCTAGTCAAACCCATAAGCAGTCAGTGTCTCACATTTTGGGGTGTGCCCATAATGTCCAATATCCACCTATACAATAGCGTAACCAACAGGTGTAACAAAAATATCTCCTTGTGACCTGAACTGGGAATTCATGTCTTTTACACAAGACAAATCTCTCTAAAGGCAGACCAAGCAAACCCTTGGCAAGATGGGGCTAGATATGAATTGTTAAGCTACTTTATTTTACAGCAAGTGAACATACAGAGCAACTGTCATGATCATATTCACATTTCAATTAGCACAAATGGCATTCATGTTATAACACAAAATAATGAACATGTTACACTCACCTATATAGGCAGGGCACCCAAGCAAAATGCTTCTTAACTACCTTCTGACCTTCCAACAACCTTCACTGGGCCTGACTACCTCACAGCTTTCTATTTCACAAACATGACTGCCTACATCCCTGTGTCTGTGTTTTATCCCCTCTATTCACAGCCATAAATGGATGAGAGACTTTTCAACACAATTGATGTCAGGTGTTTAGCAATTGCCAAGACACATTAACAAATTGCTTATCATTTATAGTCTATGGGGAAATTACAACAAAATTATCTCATTAGCATCTTAACTACCTATCATCTCAGAGCCTTTTTTAAAACTTGCATGAAAAGACTATACTTTGAAATACAACATTTAAAAAGTAATTCTTTGGAAAAATGGTAAAAAGTTATTGAAAGTCATGGAAGATACTTTCCTTGACTTTTGTTTTAGTATATTCCATAAGGAAAGGTGAAACAAAAGATGAAATTTTGTACGAAAACCACAATATGATAGAATGCAGGCTCATACCCATAATTGCTCAAACCGTGAATTCCCAATCCCAATAGTGCTTTTGGGCAAGGCATCAGAACAAGCTCAGATGTTTCCCACACGGAGTAAGGGAAAAATCAAAGGGGGTCACTGGGTCTCACATTCATCTCCTGACAATCAGTTACAGAATAGCACCAGGAAAGAACAAAACAAGGTCAACCATCTATTTCTTGGACTGGGGAACAGTATGCAGTATAGGGAAAGGCTATACAAAATGCATTTCCTAAATGAAAAGTAAAAACAGTCAGGCTGTGATATCGTAGACAAACTATGTGTGTATTACATCACAGCAAATGCATCGGTATGAAAGAACTGCGGATGGCACAGGCTTCTGCCTTCCATGTTGCTGCTGTGTTTGCTCAATTAGCATTACTTAAGCATCTAAATCAATGGTGCATGCATCAATGTCTGTCAGTCCACATGGCAGGAGGATAAAGCACTCTTTCCAGCATTTCTGTTAAAAAATGGATTATCGTTTTAGTCTGTCATAGAATTATTTATTTTTCTACCTGATGATTTAGTGAGATCTGACATGGAGCAATTCCAGGCCTCATCCTCCTTTCTAAAAGGTTCTAATCGCAGTGTATCATTTAGTGTCAGATGCCCTGTAAATGTGTATGCTATAAAAAAGTTTCTACCTAGTTTTAGTGAATCAAAGGAATATTGCTCTCATGTTGGCATGCTGATAAATTAGAAGCACGCGATTTTAACTTGGGGCAGGTGCCGGCAAGTGGGTCTGAGGCAGGCGGAAAACCATCCCGACCTTGGCAACATGAGGCCCAGGAGATTTTAACTCATGGGCCTCACCTACATAGCCCTAGTCAGATTCCAGTTCGAAACTGGTGGGGAGCAGCAGCTGACCAGCAGGTGACAGAGCAATGTCGGGCGGCAGGAGCTTCCACACAATGCACTCAGATAAGTCATGGGGAGGGGGAAGCCCCTGGAAGGGAAGGCCTAAACTTTCCTTGTGGGGCCCGGTGAAGTACTCCTTCTCCTTCTGGTCCTACAAGGAAAGTCAAAAAAAGTAAAATGACTTATCTTTTTAGGCTTTTTCTGGCCCTGACTCCTCTTCCTGTTAAGTTGGCCTGGCGGGAAAGACACAATGATTTCCTCATGCAGGCCTCTGGTTTAAAAAATCAGTTGGACCCCGATTACATCATCATAGCCCGATCTGCATAGTTAAAGAAGAACCCTGCCAGTTTCCAGTGGGTGTCCTTCTCCTCTACTCAGAGGAGAGGGTTAAAGATGCAGTTTGTGGGATCGATGGGTGACGTTGGTGGGTGAGTCACATGGGCAATTTTAACTGCACACCTGCCCTCTGGGCAGGCAAGCTTAAAATCGCCCCTGTAGCCTCTGTGTGACTTCTTATATGAGCTACCTGGCCAGATTGGATGAAGCAGTGGGTTAGCACAACTTTTTCACCTGTGAAATGGATGGATCAAAAAGAATTCTCAATGTTGGCTCTAAATGTCCTATGTAAATGGGTTTTGAGCAACCTCAATACAATTCCTAATGGCTATGGATGCGCATCATAAAATTAGAAATTTTATTCAGACCACAAGTAAAGCAGGCTAAGAAATAAAAATGTTTACACTGGTGCAGTAGGAGGTGCTCTTTTGAGCTTTGAGTTGAGCCACATTTTACTGGGATTGAGGAGACTCAGCTTTTCTGTGTATCTGACCACACTATAACAAGAAAGAAAGAATTAATATTTATATAGTGCCTTTCACAACCTCAGGACAGCCAATGAAGTACTTTTGAAGTGTGATCATTGTTGTAATGTAGGAAAGGCGGCAGCCAGATTGCATACAGCAAGTTCCCACACTGATAATGGCCTGATAATCTGTTTTTATTGATGTTGGTTGTGAAGGATCCACCTGAACACACAGGGCCTCCACTTAACATTTCATCCAAAAGATAGGGCAGCCAACAATGTATCACTCCCTCAGTACTACATTGAAATGTCAACCTAGGTTACGTACTCGCAGCTAGGAGTGGGACTTGAACCCACAACTTTCTGATGCAGAGGCAAGATGCTACCAATAAAGCCTTTTTATACCAGATAATAAATTCACAATAATACTTCTTTGACTGCTTACTAACAGTTCTACACATTTTTATTATCTGTGCACTTAGAGAGAGACTAGGTCTGCTAATTTTCAACGGTTAATAGGCTAATGGTTGAATGACAAGTGTTGCTGCAAAAATAATTGATTGAAATATGTAATACTTTGGGACATCCTGAGAACTTGATAAGACATTATATAAATGCACGTTCTTCCTTAATCTTAACTTAAGGTTAAGTTTAATATAGGTCTTTTGCACATTTTGAAAGTCCTTCTGCTTTAAGTTTTACCAAGTAATTTTGCAATCTTACATTTTTAACTTTTCTATCTAGTTCATTTCACATCTTGGTGGAGATGACTCATTGTTCATTAATTGAGGAAAATCATTGTTGGGGAATGGAACATATTTCCACTTTTGCAACTCAGTGCCTCGATCAAAACATGTCCCTGTATTCAGATAATTTTCCATTTAAATTTAATTTTGATATTGGGGAAGTAGTTCTGGCTTCACTTCAGCTGTTATACCAGGCAAATCGCATAGCATGAACGTGCCCACTATAAATGGTGGGAACTGTATAAGTTTGGAGGGAGTGCTGTTGAAATTTGCAGATGATACCAGAATAGGAGGTATAGTTAATTATTTAGAAGACCAAAGGAAGCTGCAACGGGTTAAAATTAGGGCTTATGTATTTCATTGCTGTTTCTGGGACCTTGCACTGTGAAGAATGGCTTTTGTGTTTGCCTACATAGCAACAATGACTACATTTCAAAGTAATTTAATGTATAAGAATGTCTGGAATTGCTATTTTGTTTAGTCAAATTATGTAAAATGAACCAGCTTCTTGACTTTACATTAACGTTATCTTACCAGTTCTGCCTTTTAGAGGATTGAAGAACTGTGTGAGGGAGTGGGAGGGTTATGATATCCAGTTCATATAACAAGGGGGTCTCATTGTTACACCCCCAGGTTACAATATAATATTATTAGATACTGGGCTGTATGGGTGAACCCTTGAAGGTAAAGGATGCAGTGTCCACTTACTGGAGTGGCCACTATCGCTGAACCCAAGAGAATATCCAAGGCAGACCTGAAACTTACAAGAATTCACCACAATAAATATATTTATTCTTATTTTTTCCAGATTGAGCTCACTATGCTAGCTCATGTGGAATGGAATTTCAAGGTGTTTTCCAGAGGTAACTGAAAGTACCCAGCATGTGAGGCCCATTTCAATCAGACACAAACATTGAAATATACTTCAGGGCTCAAATCTACTAGACCAGCAGACTTGTATTGATAAATAAGCCATTTTCTATTGTTGTAATGTAAATCAACATCTGGGATGTTGTGGTGACTCCTTTTAACGAACACAGCTTAAATCCACACAGGCTGGAGGTGGTCCGATATTGATTTGCAATCCAGTGATATTATATTATGACACTTAACTTGCATTAGTATGATAACAAATTTGTAGTAAAGACTAGTTGGTTTGTGTCAACTGTAAATCTGTTTTCGTTCTAAAGCCTGTTTCCTCACAAGTGCTGCAGATCTTAAGCAATCAATAAACTGCAATAATCCCTAAGTGACACTTTGATGGGCTATTTTGACGTCATTCCAGCCTCTTTATTGTGTCTCTTGGTGTGCAAGAAACCTAGTCTGACAAGAGAACAGCAAGCTGTAGAATGGATTCCTCTTATTGTTCCTTTCACCTTGGTCGTCAAAAAGTGACAGCAAGTGTGAGGTTACAATACGAGGCTTTGTTGTAAGCCACACATGCTGTCTCTCATTGGGGAACCTCCATGATGGTAAGTGGAAAAATAACAACATATTTATATAGTGCCTTTAACGTAGTGAAACGTCTCAAGGTGCTTCACAGGAGCGATTTTCAATCAAAATTTGACACTGAGCCACATAAGGAGATATTAGGACAGGTGACCAAAAGCTTGATGAAAGAGGTAGGTTTTAAGGAGCGTTTTAAAGGAGGAGAGAGAAGCGGAGAGGTTTAGGGAGTGAATTCCAGAGCGTAGGGTCTAGGCAGCTGAAGGCACGACCGCCAATGGTGAAGCGATTAAAATCAGAGATGCGCAAGAGGCCAGAATTGGAGGAGCACAGAGATCTTGGAGCGTTGTAGGGCTGGAGGAGGTAACAGAGATAGGGAGGGGGCGAGGCCATGGAGGGATTTGAACACAAGGATGAGAATTTTAAAATCGAGGCGTTCCCAGAATGGGAGCCAATGTAGGTCAGCGAGCACAGGGGTGATGGGTGAACAGGAATGGATGAGCTTAAAGTTTATGGAGGATGTAAGATGGGAGACTGGCCAGGAGAACATTGGAATAGTCAAGTCTAGAGGTAACAAAGGCATGGATGAGGGTTTCAACAGCAGATGAGCTGAGGCAGGGGCAGAGACGGGCATTGTTACGGAGCTGGAAATAGGAGGTCTTGGTGATGGAGCGGATATGTGGTCGGAAGCTCATCTTGGGGTCATATAGAACGCCAAGGCTGCAAACAGTCTGTTTCAGCCTTAGTCAATTGGCAGGGAGAGGGATGGAGTTGGTGGCTAGCGAATGGAGTTTGTGGCGGGAATCGAAGACAATGGCTTTGGTCTTCCCATTATTTAGTTGGAGGAAATTTGTGCTCGATGTCGGACAAGTAGTGTGACAAATCAGAGACAGTCAGGGGAAGTAGTGGTGAGGTAGAGCTGGGTATCATCAGCGTACATGTGGAACTTGACATTGTGTTTTCGGATAATGTCGCCGAGGGACAGTATGTAGATGAGAAATAGGAGGAGGCCAAGGATAGATCCTTGGGGGACTCCAGAGGTAACGGTGCGGGAGCAGGAAGAGAAGCCTTTGCAGGAACCTTGTATATGTGGGTAAGCATAATGCCACATCTGAGCTTGTCTGTCTGAGGAAAGCAGTGGTAATTTGTTTCCTTAGGAGACAACAAACGGATTAGGATCTATTGAAAAGAAATACTGTAGATGAAAGTGACTACATGGAAAGTGGTAATAAAAGGGACAACTAGTCTTTCTTAAGCTCGAACTAATAGACCTAGACAACGCCAGATAATTTAACTCCAACCAATATCTAACAACCACGTACCCCTAAAAAGGCACAAATATAAACTTTAAAAAATGACAAATCCAGTTAAATATATTTATGACAAAGAACGTGATTTCGATATCGGTAGCAAAATCTACATGAGAAATAAATAATTTGTAAGATGAAAAAATTCATGTCTAATTTCATAGTGGTGACACTTCCTGTGATTGAAGTTCTGTGAAAGGAAGTTCAGATACGAAATACATTGCATGAAGTGTCTCTAATGAGACATCTTCGATCAAGAATGAATAGCTGTAATAGCAGAGGTATAAATTTTGTTGAAACCTGACCTAAAACTGAACTCCAAGACCTCCGAGTAATCCATGATTATTAGTAGCCTAGCCTGCATGTACTGGGATGTAACCCATGGCCGTGGCTTCAGACAGTAAAGCCACTTGATATTAGAAGTGGCAGATAGAGAAGGTTTTCTTAAGGATAAGATTAAATTCTTCACTTCAACTCAGACTCTGACTTTTAGGCTTTCATGCTTAATGGTTAGACTCAGCATAAAACTAGATAGGGGGGAAACCCAAAGAAAACAAAATGTCTGTCTTCATAGAATCATAGAATTATATAGCTCAGAAGGTGGCCATTCGGCCCATCGTGTCTGTGCCAGCTCTATGAAAGTGCTACCCAATTAGTCCCACTCCCCTGTTCTTTGCCCATAGCCCTGCAAATTTCTGTTTTATGGAATTGTTTGTTTTATCTGCAATAGAGTTAGTGGGTCTGACAGCGAAGGATTCGGAGGGCTAATGAAAAAAAGAAAATTGCAAGATCAAAGTTTCTTACTTTTTAAAATTGATGGTTGATTAAAGGAATATTAATGAAATTCTCAGAACAACACAAATGTTCACAAAAAGCAGACAAAATGGCCTTGGATTGAGAGATCAATCCATTAAGACATAAAGGATTCTGCTTTTGGGCTGCATTCAACTGAGAAAATGAATTGATCAATCTGCAATAGAAGAACACCAAAATTATCACATCTGCTTAAGTGTTAATCAAATCGGGACTGTGTAAAGGAAATGTATCAGCAACTATTAAAATAAGTGATAGCCAGTTTAGATATATTTCATTTTTAGTAGTGTAATGGACTTTTTTCTGGAATATTTCATGTTCTGTATATTGCTCTATTTTCTGCAAGTGATCCAGCTTGAAATAGTAAAACATACATGAGCAGACATTAGGGACATGATTTTAGCTTGGAGCCAGGAACTGAGCGGGTGGGTAGATTATCCCATGAGAAACCTGGAAGTAAAGAGAGCGTGTCGGAATCTGCGATCGCAACTCAATTGAAGGCATTTAATTTTACTTCCGGGTTTCACATCTCTAAGCTGCGCAGCAGGCGTACTGCGCACCCATATGAAGTCCACTATTTAAAGGGCCAATGCAAAAATGGATTTTGGAGGAGAAAGGAGAAAATAAAGCTATGGATGGACATAGAGGAAAGGCAACTCTCAGGTTCACGGATGTGTCTCTTGAAGTACTGCTGGGTGCTGTGAGAAACAGAAAGGAGGTCATCTACTTAAGTGATCGGAGAAGGAAACCTGGTTCTGCCACCAAGAAGATATGGCTGGAGTTGGCAGAAGAAATCAGCAGCAGGAGTTTGGTGCCCAGGTCTTGGCTGCAGTGCAGGAAACGTTTTAATAATCTAACCAGGTCAGGAAAAATGAGTACATTTTCTGATTCACCCACATCCTGTGTTGTGCAGCATCCTCCCCCTCTCACTCTGTGTTGGCGCACCTACTCCATCTCTCCTCACACCCATTTAAGTTTCAGCATCAACCATTATTCACTTTCTATGCACTTCCTCACCTCCTCATTTATGCACCCACCACTGCCACTCACCCCAATCCTGATGGAAAGTGATACATCTGTTTTATATTCAGCTTCACCCAAAGCAATGCATGCATCGGGTAAATACGGCACCTTCAGTCACTCACAGGTCTGTTCTTTCTCCCCTAGTAGGAGAAGAGAGTGCAAAATGCAAGGATGAGGATGAGAGGTGAACCACCACAGATAGTCCAGCTGACAGATGCGGAGGAGGAGGCCATGGAGATAAGTGGGACAGCTACATCCCTATCCATTGGAGATGGAAAGACTGGGCATCTGCAAATGCCTGGTGACAGAACTTTAACATCTCTCTCTGATGATGACTTTATTTCATCAATCGCTGAACTCTGATAGACCTTAGTATGATGATTGGCAAGATTGTCACTTCGTCGGTGAATAATTAATATCGCTTTCTGTTGTCTTCCAGGGCCTTCACGCACTGAAGAAGAAAGTGGTGAGCTGGAAGAGATCAATTCCTCAGAGGAGTTCATCCTTCTGAGGGTGCACCATCACATGACATACAGCCATGCACCAGCACTGACACTGGCACTTTGGTGGGCCCTGATAGCCAGATACTTGGGTTGTCACCTGGTGATTCATCACTCACAAGTGTGCACGAGCAGATACTGGTGGCAAGGGCAGCTGTGGAGAGTCCGCATTGGAGGCACACTCCTCTCCAAGCTTTGCTCAGCTGGACACAGATGCTGAGCCCCGGGTGTCACCATTGAGAATAAGAATGATTTAGGTACAGCTGCACTTTTACAATGTGCTGGAAAAAGTGCCACGTACACTCTCCACAATAGCGGAAATGATGGAGGAGTCCAACTCCAACACTAATGGGTTGTTGTCACAGGTAAGTGCAAGAATGTCTGCCATGGAGAGAATGGCTGCCTTCATGGGGCTTCAAACATGGCTCTCAAATGAGTCTATCTATGCAAGCCATGAACATGGCCATGCAGACTTTGGATGCCAACATGCCTGCCACCGTAAACAGGCTGACAAACACCTGATCCATGGCCTTACAAGGCATCACTGTTCTGCACCATGCTGCTGTCAAGCAGAGTGGTAGGAGTGATGTTGCACTGGCCTGGGAGAGGGATGATGGAGAGAGGGGAACTCCACTTAAACTGCTCTCATGTCTCACCTGTTGCCACGCCCCCCCTCCTAACCTTGGCCTCGACCAGTATCCGAAATGCTGCCTCCTCTCCAGGTGGCCGAGTCTGCCCCTGTGCAGGTGGAGCAGTCTTTGGCGGAGCCCTCTCAGGCTCCAAAACCCAGAGGTCATAGGCCAGTAGAACTCCACTGCTGTTCTTTGAATAGTGCCATGGGATCTTTCACGTCCACCTGAGGGCAAATGAGACTTGGTTTAATGCCTCATCCGAAAGACTGCACCTCCAACAGTGCAGCTTTTCCTCAGTACTGCACTGGAGTGTCAGCCCAGATTATGTGCTCAAGTCTCTAGAATGGCACTATGAACCCAAAATCTTCTCACTAGAGGCGAGAGTGCTACTACTGAGCCAAGACACCTAAAACAAATCTATGATCTACCAAATCAAATTAAAGTATACCAATTATTTAATAAAGATTCGGTTTCATTTGTTACAATTTTAGTTGAGTAAGTAATATTCCACTAATTTATACTTAAGACACCTTCTGATTTTTTTTTTTGTGCATGATTTTAATTGTGCTATCATTTGAAAATGAAATACTAAAGGAGCCCCATGTTGCATTAACTTGAAAAAAGTGTTAGTAGCAATTACTGAAAATAAATGAGCTCTATAGATTTGCATTCACTGGAGAGGGCATAAGGTAAGCTGGGAAGTCCGATCGATCAATGACTGTCCTGAGTAACAGCACATAGTTAGTGACACCAGCTAATTGTCAACAAATTAAAGAAAACAACTGCATTTGTTTCATGATTGTCAGATGTACTGGCTCCTTTTTATATTGCAGAATTATCAGGAATATACAGGAAAAGTCATGTTTTCAATTATTGGATATATATTAATTTAATGAGAAATTAAGTATATTCAAGGATGAAGAAATTTTTGCTTTCCTGTTTATAAGTTTCAACTGTTATATTTTATCTTGTGTATCCCATACATATATTTTTCCTGTTGAGGTAGAAGATCATAGCTGATCTTCTATCTCAACTCCACTTTCCACCCGATCACTTTCCCACCCTATCCCCATATATCCTTGATTCCCTTAGTGTCCAAAAATCTATCGATCTCAGTCTTGAATATACGCAATGACTGAGCATCCACAGCCCTTTGGGGTAGAGAATTCCAAAGATTCGCAACCCTCTGAGTGAAGAAATTTTTCCTTATCTCGGTCCTAAATGGCCGACCCCTTATCTTGAGTCCATGACCCCCTAGTTCTAGACTGTCCCACCAGGGGAAACAGCCTCTCAGCATCTACCCTGTCAAGCCCTCTAAGAATTTTATGTTTCAATGAGATCACCTCTCATTCTTCTAAACTCCAGAGAATATAGGCCTATTCTACTCAATCTCTCCTCATAGGACAACCCTCTCATCCCAGGAACCAATCTAATGAACAATCATTGCACCCCCTCCAAGACAAGTATGGTCTTTAGGTAAGGAGACCAAAACTGTACACAGTACTCCAGGTGTGGTCTCACCAGAGCCGTATATAATTGAGCAAGACCTTCTTATGGTTCCATTGGTCCTGGCAGCCCTCCAATACTTTCGAAGTGGCCATTTTTTGTGCCCAAGTCTTCAGCATGTTTTAGCAGGCTGTTTGATAATGAGGCATCACAGCTGAGCCAGATAATGTTCCCCGCTTGACATTAAGGCAAACGTTCTAACATAGCCATCGAGAGCAGTTATTCTTTCTGATTTTTCACTGAGGCCATTTGTACATTTCGACTGATGTCTTGGTTGACTCAGTGACCTTCTGATATGCGTAATCCAGCTGCTTTAAATTACACTCAGCTGGAAGTTTCAAGACAAATTCATTGTTATACTACATCATTGACTGTCTGTTAGTTTATTAACAAAAACAACAAACCAGAAATGTCACTTTTTATGGGCGACGTGGGAAATTCCTTATTTTGTGTGATTCTTGGACACTGGACGAAGAGTCAAGCAAAGAAAGTCACCCTCACTCACGGTAGTTTTGTTAATCAAAAGTAATTATTTAATGATGTTATCATTCATACGAGCATTCATGAAGCAAAATCAAACCATACAAATGACTTTCCTTTATAAAATCCTGTTATACACTGAATTATTTGCAACGTTATTATGTAATGCCTTAATTCATACACACATCAGGCAAACCATTAATACATATACAACCTTTAAACCAAGAATTTTGCTCATCGGGCCTGAAGGTTGATCTGTTCTACAGAACTCGAGGTCCTCTTCTTCTTGCATGATGTTCAACTGGAGTGTGTGTTCCTTGTAACTGCCGGGTGTTGAAGAGAAGAGACTGTTCTTCTCTCAAAGTCGTCTTTTTATGTTGTTTTTTTACCAATAGGATGTAGAATTGGGGAGGATCATTCTTTTTGACGAATCGCTCCCTATTGCTATGACTCAATCATTAACATACTTCAATGATTGACAGTTTAGGCTTTGATCATGTGACTGGAGACCCTTTGATGCAGAAAAGACCATGTGCTCGAACGATGGTTTGTAAAAGGCTCCTTTACTATCTCTGTTTACAATTGTAAACAATTTTACAACACCAAGTTATAGTCCAACGATTTTATTTTTAATCCCATCAGCTTTCGGGGGCTTTCCCCTTCCTCAGGCGGTGTGGAAGTGACAATTTCGAATCCTTCGCATTTTAAGATCACATAACAAAGCCTGGTGATTACTGCCCGTTGCCAAGGCAATCACAGTGAGCAGACAGAAAGGTGTCATCTAAAAGGCCATTGAATATACAACCCCCCAAAAAAAAAGAAAAAAAAAAGAAAAAAAAAGAAAAAAAAGAGACAGAACGAAGACAGTCAATGACCCGTTATATTAAAAACAGATAACATTTGTTCGCTGGTGGGGTTACGTGTAGTGTGACATGAACCCAAGATCCCGGTTGAGGCCGTCCTCATGGGTGCGGAACTTGGCTATCAATTTCTGCTCGACGATTTTGCGTTGTCATGTGTCTCGAAGGCCGCCTTGGAGTACGCTTACCCGAAGGTCGGTGGCTGAATGTCTATGACTGCTGAAGTGTACCCCGACAGGGAGAGAACCCTCCTGTTTGGCAATTGTTGCGCGGTGTCCGTTCATCCGTTGTCGCAGCATCTGCATGGTCTCGCCAATGTACCATGCTCTGGGGCATCCTTTCCTGCAACGTA
The DNA here is from genome assembly GCF_035084215.1 of Heptranchias perlo. Taxonomy (NCBI): domain Eukaryota; kingdom Metazoa; phylum Chordata; class Chondrichthyes; order Hexanchiformes; family Hexanchidae; genus Heptranchias; species Heptranchias perlo. The sequence continues at coordinate 25,985,562 of NC_090331.1, forward strand.
TGAGGTAGACAACGTTGGCCGAGTCACAGGAGTATGAACTGTGCACCTGGTGGGTGGTGTCCTCTCGTGTGATGGTGGTATCTGTGTCGATGATCTGGCATGTCTTGCAGAGGTTGCCGTGGCAGGGTTGTGTGGTGTCGTGGACGCTGTTCTCCTGAAGGCTGGGTAATTTGCTGCGAACGATCGTTTGTTTGAGGTTGGGTGGCTGTTTAAAGGCGAGTAGTGGAGGTGTGGGGATGGCCATAGCGAGGTGTTCGTCATCATTGATGACATGTTGAAGGCTGCGGAGAACATGACGTAGTTTCTCCGCTCCGGGGAAGTACTGGACGACGAAGGGTACTCTGTTGGTTGCGTCCCATGTTAGTCTTCTGAGGAGGTCTACGCGATTTTTCGCTGTGGCCCGTCGGAACTGTCGATCGATGAGTCGAGCATCATATCCCGTTCTTACTAGGGCGTCTTTCAGCGTCTGTAGGTGTACATTGCGTTCCTCCTCGTCTGAGCAGACCCTGTGTATTCGCAGGGCCTGTCCATAGGGGATGGCCTCTTTGACGTGGTTAGGGTGGAAGCTGGAAAAGTGGAGCATTGTGAGATTTTCCGTGGGCTTGCGGTAGAGTGAGGTGCTGAGGTGCCCGTCTTTGACGGAGACCCGCAGACCCGACCAAAGAACACACCCATCAGCTCAACAAACTGATCAAGACCTTCGATCCAGACCTTCAAAACATCCTACGCACTCTCATCCCACGTACTCCCCGCGTGGGAGACTTCTACTGCCTCCCAAAGATACACAAAGCCAACACACCCGGACGTCCTATCGTATCAGGCAATGGAACCCTGTGTGAGAACCTCTCTGGATACATCGAGGGCATCCTGAAACCCATCGTGCAGGGAACCCCCAGCTTCTGTCGCGACACGACAGACTTTCTACAAAAACTCAGTACCCACGGACCTGTTGAACCAGGAACACTTCTCACCACGATGGACGTCTCGGCACTCTACACCAGTATCCCCCACGATGACGGCATCGCTGCAACAGCCTCAGTACTCAACACCAACAACAGCCAATCTCCAGACGCCATCGTACAACTCATCCGCTTCATCCTGGATCACAATGTCTTCACCTTCAATAACCAGTTCTTTACCCAAACACACGGAACAGCCATGGGGACCAAATTCGCACCCCAATACGCCAACTTTTTCATGCACAAGTTCGAGCAGGACTTCTTCACTGCACAGGACCTCCAACCAACACTATACACCAGATACATTGACGACATTTTCTTTATATGGACCCACGGTGAGGAATCACTAAAGAGACTACATGACAACATCAACAAGTTCCATCCCACCATCAAGCTCACCATGGACTACTCCTCAGAATCAGTTTCTTTCTTGGACACACGAATCTCCATCAAAGACGGGCACCTCAGCACCTCACTCTACCGCAAGCCCACGGACAATCTCACAATGCTCCACTTTTCCAGCTTCCACCCTAACCACGTCAAAGAGGCCATCCCCTATGGACAGGCCCTGCGCATACACAGGGTCTGCTCAGACGAGGAGGAACGCGATGGACACCTACAGACGCTGAAAGACGCCCGAGTAAGAACGGGATATGATGCTCGACTCATCGATCGACAGTTCCGACGGGCCACAGCGAAAAATCGCGTGGACCTCCTCAGAAGACTAACACGGGACGCAACCAACAGAGTACCCTTCGTCGTCCAGTACTTCCCCGGAGCGGAGAAACTACGTCATGTTCTCCGCAGCCTTCAACATGTCATCAATGATGACGAACACCTCGCTATGGCCATCCCCACACCTCCACTACTCGCCGTTAAACAGCCACCCAACCTCAAACAAACGATCGTTCGCAGCAAATTACCCAGCCTTCAGGAGAACAGCGTCCACGACACCACACAACCCTGCCACGGTAACCTCTGCAAGACATGCCAGATCATCGACACAGATACCACCATCACACGAGAGGACACCACCCACCAGGTGCACGGTTCATACTCCTGTGACTCGGCCAACGTTGTCTACCTCATACGTTGCAGGAAAGGATGCCCCAGAGCATGGTACATTGGCGAGACCATGCAGACGCTGCGACAACGGATGAACGGACACCGCGCAACAATCGCCAAACAGGAGGGTTCTCTCCCAGTCGGGGAACACTTCAGCAGTCATGGACATTCAGCCACCGACCTTCGGGTAAACATACTCCAAGGCGGCCTTCGAGACACACGACAACGCAAAATCGTCGAGCAGAAATTAATAGCCAAGTTCCGCACCCATGAGGACGGCCTCAACCGGGATCTTGGGTTCATGTCACACGACACGTAACCCCACCAGCGAACAAATGTTATCTGTTTTTAATATAACGGATCATTGACTGTCTTCGTTCTGTCTCTCTTTTTTTCTTTTTTTTCTCCTTTTTTTTCCTTTTTTTTTGGGGGGTTGTATATTCAATGGCCTTTTAGATGACACCTTTCTGTCTGCTCACTGTGATTGCCTTGGCAACGGGCAGTAATCACCAGGCTTTGTTATGTGATCTTAAAATGCGAAGGATTCGAAATTGTCACTTCCACACCGCCTGAGGAAGGGGAAAGCCCCCAAAAGCTGGTGGGATTAAAAATAAAATCGTTGGACTATAACTTGGTGTTGTAAAATTGTTTACAATTGTTAACCCCAGTCCATCACCGGCATCTCCACATCATGGGCTCGATTTTAGGGTCGGGTTACCTGCGGGTTTCCAGCGGGGGGGCCCCGAAAATCCCGATCTCCGGTCACGTGACCGGATTCGGACGAAATCCCGGCCACTTCTGGGTACCGCGCTGACGTGCGGGGCTGCGCGCGCAAGCCCCGCTGGTGGGAATCCCGCAGGCAATTAAAGCCAGCGGGGTTCCACTTGAGAGTACTTAACTTGCTCGTTGTGGTCAGTTAATGAGCTGAAGCAGCTGTCAAAGGAGGAAGTGTGGGATTTTAGGTTCAACGCAGTCAGTTTCCCACACTGGGGGAAACAGTACCTTTCAAACCAGGCGTGTTGCAGCCAGCAGCCTGTGGCAGGTGCCAAGGTGCGCTCCACGGGGGAGAGCCCTCACCCACGCAGGAGGCCACCGCATCACATAGGGCAACCCCTGCCCTCCACCAACCCCCGCCAAGCCAGAGGACAGACCGACACGAAACCGCAGCCCCAGTCCGAGGACCCACCCACCTACCCTGCACAACCCCTCACACCAACACCTGCCAGATGGGTGGTGCGTTGACATCGTCGGAGGACGAACAGGATGACCAGCCCCAGCAGCCTCGCAGTCCACGCCGTCCGCCTCGGAGAGGTGGGGCCCCCCAACACGGTGCTGCGGCACACCCACCTGCACAGCAGGAGGGAGGGCAACCGCAGAGAGAGATGCGTCGCAGGAGGCACTACCCTCCGCACAGGGTGTACAGAGCGAGGCTTAGCTTCATTGACCTCTCCGAGGAGCAGTGCATACGGAGGCTCAGTGTCAATCGCCAGGTAGTCGCCGACATCTGCAGCCTCCTTAACGACGAGCTGCTCCCTGATGGACCAAGCAGCATCTTCTTACCTGTCGCCGTCAAAGTCACCACTGCCCTCAACTTCTTCGCATCCGGTTCCTTCCAGGGTGCCACCGGGGACATCACCGGGGTCTGTCAGTCCTCTGCACACAAGTGCATAAGGCAGGTCACCGATGGGTTGTTCCGCAGGGCCTCCCACTACATCAACTTCGCCATGGACGAGCGCAGCCAGATGGAGAGGGCGGTTGGATTCCATGCCATGGCCGGCTTCCCACGGGTGCAGGGTGTAATCGACTGCACCCACATCGCAATAAGGGCACCTCCGCATGAGCCAGGGCTGTTCATCAACAGGAAGGGGTATCACTCCATGAACACCCAGCTCATCTGTGACCACCGCCAGAGATTCCTACACGTGTGCGCCAGATACCCCGGCAGCTGCCACGATGCCTTCGTCCTCAGGGAGTCCGCCGTCCCGCCCATCCTGCAGGCACCCAACGCCGGCAACGGCTGGCTCCTCGGCGACAAGGGGTATCCCCTACACACGTGGCTCATGACACCTCTGAGGAACCCCATCACCGAGCCGGAGCGTCGGTACAATGACAGCCACACTGCTACCAGGTCTACAATTGAGCAGACCATCGGGCTTCTCAAGATGCGCTTCAGATGCCTTGATCGTTCTGGGGGAGCGCTCCAATACACACCATTCAGAGTGGGACGAATCATAGTTGTCTGCTGTGCCCTGCACAACATGGCCCAACAGAGAGGGGTGCCGCTGGAGGAGGCCCCATCCACACCCGCCACCCACATTGAGGAAGGCGAGGGCGAGGAGGAGGAGGAGGAGGAGGAGGCGGAGGAGGAGGAGGCGGAGGAGGAGGACGCGCCAGAGGATGTTGGACGACCCATGCGCCGAGCCGCGACTCACCGGGATGGTCGCCGGGCCAGGGACCCATTCATACGTCAACGGTTCTCCTAGAGTCAGACACTGCGAGGCGCTCGCATCTCCTCACCTGCATATGCGAGCGGCCATACCAGCCCCCTCCACTGAAGAGTGCTGCCAGTAATCCTGCACCCACAGCAGTGTGCCCAATGGGTGGCAGCAGGTGTTCGCCGTCATAATGGCCTCCACGGAACGCAACTATTGCACAAGCTGCGGAAGAATGGACGAGAGGTGGCAGGAGTGGTGAGAATAGACTATTTAATATCTGGAATGGGACATTATATAAGAAACAAAGTACAAAATAATAAACACCCTGGTGTATTCCCTTTGTGATTATAAGGCCTTTGCAATTCTTCTCCGGGAACCCCTACGTGGTGCTACCCCTGTGGCTCCAGCAGAGGTAGTGGCAGGTTGCTCGTCTTCTTGCCTTGACCGGGTAGATGCTTTTGGCGGACGGCCCCTGGGTCTCGGTGCCCGTGAGGGCACCTCCACAGACTGCTCCTCCTGCACCGGGGCAGGGGCAGACTCGGCCACCTGGAGAGGAGGCACCATTGCGGGTACTGGTTGAGAGGTGGGCGACGGGTGGGACGTGGGGACGCCTTGAGAGGCGTCCCCGCTTCCATGTCCCCGGTCACCATCATCCCTCTCTTGGCCTCGGCCCACATCACCCCTTCCACCCTGCTGGACGGCAGTTTGGATGGCATGTGTGAGGCCTTGCAAGGCCACCCCTCGTGTATCCCTCAGCCTGTTGGTGGCGTCGGAATGTTGCTCACCCTGAATCCGTACAGACGTTGTCAGGGCCTGCAAGGACTCGAAGTGGAGCTGTGCGTGACGCTCGAGGGAGGCCAGCCTGTCCTCCACCGCAAACAGTCCCGCACCTACACGCGACACTGTGTCGCCGGTACCCTCCTGTGCCTGCGCCACCAATGCCCACATGCAGGAGGTGGACTCCTCCATCGCCTGCGCTATTGTGGACAATGCGCGCGGCACCTCTGCCAATACCTCAGCAATTAGCTGGTGGCCCTCGACGACTCTCCTTTTCACTGGTGGCCCCCTGGGTTCAGCATCTGGGTCCGGCTGAGCAGAGCCTGGAGATGAGTGCTCCCTCCGTCGCGGACCCTCCGCGGCTGCCCCTGCCACCAGGGTCTGCTCATGCTCACTCGTGCGCAGTGACTCACCAAGTGCTACCCCAACTAGTTGGCGAGGGGGACCCACCGCGGTGCGTGTCTCTGCGCTGGTGGATGGTTGGCTCTGATGTGACGATGCACCCTCAGAGACCGCCATGTCCTCTGAGGAATCGCCCTCCACGCTCGCTTGACCCAAAGACGGACCTGCAAGAGAACAGAGGGCACTTTGAGGCATGTGGACCAACTTGACAGTGCGCCTGATGGCAGGTGATGAGACGGTAACTCGCGATCATGGGTGTTGAGTGTCAGCTTTCCCTTACCGGCCGTTTCGGCAGCGACACACTCGCCATCGGCCACCGACAGGCAATGTCGCGTGCGGGCGAGGTCGAGCGCCTCCACCTCTGCGTCGGTGAGCTCCACCACTTGCGGCGGCCCACCTCCGGTGCGTGCCCTTTCCCTATTGTTCTTGCTTCTCTTCTCCTGTGAAGGCAAAACACAGATGTGTGAGTGGGTGCGTATTGCATCGTGAGACGCATCGAGCATCGGTGTGGTTGGGTTGAGCGTGGCGCGGAACGGATGGGGGGAAGCGTGGGCCACGTGGCCATCCCATTGCATGGGGATTGGGGTGTGTGGTAGTGTTCGGGTGGGGTCAGGGACGGTGGGTACTTGCGTGCACGGCGAGGATGGTGAATGAGTGGCTGTGAGGATTGCTGATGGAGCGCAGTGGTGGCTGTGCAGGAGGGGGTTGTGATCTGCTTGGCGTGATGGTGGGGACGGGATGTGGGAGGGTGCGTTGGTGTACTCACCTTGCCAGACCTAGTCAGGTCATTGAAGCGCTTGCGGCACTGCTCCCAAGTCCTTGGGGTGTTGCCCCTGCTGCTCACCTCCGCCGCCACCTCTGCCCATGCCTTCCTGGTTGCGGCGGCAGGGAACTTGCGCCCATCTTCTGGGAAGAGTGTTTCCCTCCTCCTCCTCACGCCCTCCAGCATCAGCTGCAGTGCCAGATCTGAAAAACGGGGCGCAGCCTTTCCCCTTTGTTGAGCCATTCTCTCAGACCTCTTGCTTGCAGCAGGAGGGGCTTTGGGAGACTGCCCCTTTAACTGGAGCTCCTACATCGCGTCGACGGTACTGCGCATGCGCAGCCGGCCGGCACGCAGCTGGGGAGCGCAGAACCCGGAAGCTGGGCTTAATGGGTCCAATTATCCCGCGATCGCGTGGGGGACGCACACGATTAGCCGTCCGCGTTTTCCACGCTCCCGGAGGACCACCCGCTGGGAACCCGCAGGCCTGCTAAATTCGAGCCCCATGTCTCTGTTTATGGCCTTTCATGTAGAGATAGAACCCTCACATTTCTATGCACAAACATTCTTAATGGTCCTTACATCTCCAATTTTGATTGCTTCATTGGCTTCAAATCCATTCCTCATACCATATGCTGGTTGTAACACTATTTGATGTTTTACAAATCCCAGTTCTTTTGAACAGATTACCAGATAGGAATGAGGGGCCCATGTTTTTTTCACACCAATCATTGCCTTCCTGATCTGAAGCCTTTGATGTATGTCCTTGCTGCCTTTTCTTACCCCCTGCTGTCTTGAAAAGCTTGTGCTTCTAAAAGCCTATGTGTTTTGAAAGCCTGATAATGCTTTAAGCTCCATATTATCCATCTAGCTTATTTATTTAATACTCTAGATATCTAGCCGCAGTACAATGTCCTCGATCCCAAAACTCATACTTCTCCAATACCATCAGCGTCAGTGAGGGAAAAACAGGATTTGTGAGAACACAGTTTACCACATTACTGTGTTTGCAGGTTTTCAAATGTTTTTGTTTAAAAGGGGTACAGTTAACCCTTTCCTTCAAATATCTTCTGTTAAAGGGGTTTAGAACCCCACAGCGAAGGACGTGAATGGTTTTGCTCATAGTCACTCAGCATGAAAATCCGGTGCCATTTTCACAATAACAAATTGTGACAAAACTTCAATTGGCTGTAAAGCACTTGAGTGTGTCCTTAAGGTATGAAAGGCACTCTATAAACCAAGTTCGTTCTTTTATAATTTTCAGTCACTGAAGCAACATTCAACATATGAAATTTGTATCTTTATTCTTTTACAGTAACAATAATAAACAGAAGTAATATGTGTGGATTAATATGTGAAGATTAATATGTGTGGATATTTATGGGCCAATTTTCCTTTTGCTGCCCCCACCCCTAGCTGCCAGATAGGTGCAGCATACCAGAGATGTACTGCACTTGCATGGCTTCAGTGCCCTCCTGGCTCTATCCTACCCCTAGCAGGGCTGTGTGCTGAGGTCAACGTCAGGGAGATGGAAGCAAGGGAGGCCTGCAGCTGTGTTCCTGCCCATGTCAACGGAGCCTTCCAGGTGCTGCTGGTAATCAGCAGCCAGAAGATTCCAAGGTCCAAAGATGGTGCAAAGGAGGAAATAATTGAAATACCTTCTGCCTCCATGGACCTGCAGGATGCTTGAGGGACCCCCACAGATCCGCCGGACTGCAGGGAGACCCAGTACAAGTCCCACCGCCAGCTTTTAAGATGCCCCTCATTTGGGTGCCCCATGGGCGCACTCAGAAAAATGAGACAGGAGTTCTGGTAATGCCACCCAGCGCCCCCCACCCACCCCTACAGGTGCAGGCCCACTTACACCCATTCTGATAATTCCCAGAAATCATGGGACAGCATAATACGGGCAGAGACCTGATGTAATGGGTCTCCGGCCCCATTTCCTCTTTGCTGAGTCTCGGAACTGAGTGTTTCCCGGGCGTAAAAAAAGAGGAAAATCTACCCTCTAATCTGTTTGCTGGTTTTCAGCTAGAGGTGGAGAAAGCAAATGTTGTTTTACATCTCTGAAGTATGGAAGCAAGTTAACCTGGTCCTCTTCAGAGTCTCTTGCCCCCTTTCATTTCATTCAGCCTATTTTATGATTTTCAGAGTTGCCATGAAACTATTTTTGAGAGTTCCCAAATGAAATTATTGGGGCGAATTCCCTCAAGGTTTCTCCCTCTCCACTGCCGTAACTTCAGCAGAAGTATAGCAGAAACCCTGTTTACGCTTGTAAAGGGAGTTTCGCTGTAGTTACTGTGATGGAGTGGGAGATGCCCCAAGGAAATTCACCCCCTGTAAGTCGAAAAGGAACGTTCATAACTAATGCACTCATATGAAGTAAAATTAAATGACCTCTAACATTTTTTTTGTAAGTGAAGTAACCTCAAAGGTATTTGTTATTTCACACTTGTCATACCTCAGTATAAAAAGCAATTTAAAAGAAGCCTATAATATTTATTTCCACATGAAACTGTTTATAGTCTAACATTTCACTCTCTACAATGTACTATTTCCAGGTACACAGAACATTGTAGGTTCCAGGCTCTTTAACTATTAGCAACCTAGAGGTTTTTTTCTGCCTATTTATTTTCTCATCCCCGATTTTCTCCCCTCCTGTCATGAAAGATCAGAGTGTCAGCAGATTATTTGACTGTGGCATCACAGCAAAGCCTGAACTTGTCCTCACCTTGACGTTCACACAAACACACTTTTCAGCAGGAGCCACTGAACAATAATCAGGTCCTTGCATAAACAAAGAATTGAAGGTTGGTACAAAGAGTGCTTCCCTTTTTTTGCTGGCTGTGTATAAAGAGTATCACATGGCCTCCAGCAATAATCGGACTATTTAGTTGTTTATGTGCAGTGCTCCCCAATTACGTGGTGCAGAAGTTAAGTTGCGTGCCCTATCCTGTACTCCCGACACTCCCCTCATTTCTTGGCTAGCCTCAAATCTGACAGCAAGATGGCCAGCAATATGATGCATTTTAAATAGCTTTCGTTAAATATAGGGACTATTTTCACAGATACTCAAGCATAAGTGCTTGGCCAGTGGTATTGAAAGCAAAATTATAGCAGTTGATTTGTCTGCCACCATAAAGGATATCATGCAGGGCTGCAAATACTGACATCATGTTTTCATGGCATTGATATTGGCTGAATCTATTGGAGTATTCCCTGCTGAAGACATAGGTGGCAAATCCAGTGCAACAAAGAAAAGTGACATATTTTCAGGAATAGAATAAAGAGAAATATACCCTAATGGAATGGAAGAGCAGAGCAATCTAGATATACAGATGTTTAAAAGCTGGCTTGCAGTTAAAAATGTTATAAAAGGGGTGACTGAGATTCTGGATTTTATATAAAAGCATCGAATATAAAAACAAGGAAGTGATGATGGCTTGGCCACAGTTGGGCCCCACATTATAGAAAGGATATTGGGGCCATGGAAAGAGGTGCAACATAGATTCACTAGTGTGGGAAGTGTACAATTATTATGAGACTGATGTAGGGAATTCCTTATTTTGTGTGATTCTTAGACACTGGACGAAGAGTCAAGCAAAGAAAGTCACCCTCACTGACGATAGTTTCATTAATCAAAAGTAATTATTTAATGATGTTATCATTCATATGAGCATTCCTGAAGCAAAATCAAACCATACAAATGACTTTCCTCTATAAATTCCTGCTATATACTTAATAATTCGCAACATTATTATGTAATGACTTAACAATTCATACACACATCAGGCAAATCATTAATACATGTACAACCTTTAAACCAAGGATTTTGCTCATCGGGTCCTAAGGGTTGATCAGCTCTCTACAGAACTCAATGTTCAACTGCAGTGTGCATTCCTTGTGACTGCCGGGTGGTGAAGAAGAGAAGAGACCTCCTGTTCGTCTCTCAAAGTCTTCTTTTTATATTGTTTTTTACCAATAGGATGTAGGATTGGGGAGGGTCATTCTTTTTGTCCAATCGGTCCCTGTTGCTATGCCTCAATTATTAACATACTTCAGTGATTGACAGTTTAGGCTTTGAGCAAATGACTGGAGACCCTTTGATGTAGAAAAGGCCAGGGGCTCAATTTTGAAATGATGGCGGGTTGGCAGTGGTGGGGTGATGGTGCGTCCGGCAGCCAGCTTGGTTGACAGGTTGGCTGCCGACAGGAGCTGCAACGCTGAGGTGGGGGTTGGGGGGAGACAAAGAGAGAGAGAAACGTCGTCCGGCACAGGAACAGAGAGTGGAGGCTGCTGAAGATCGGTGTGGGACATCGGGGGGGGGGAGAACAGAGAGGAAGACATCGGGAGGAGAGGGGGAGATCAGATTGGGACATCGGGGGAGGAGAGGGGGGCATAGGAGAGGGAGACATCGGGGGGGAGAGGGAGTCATCGAGGGGAGGAGAGGGGGAGATAGGAGAGGGAGACACCGGTGGGAGAGGGAGTCATCGAGGGGAGAGGGGGACATCAGACATCGGAGCAGGGTGGAAAGGTAGGTTTATTTTTTTATCTTTGTGCAATGGTTTTTTAATTTTATTTATTTATTTTTACCTGACTTGGTCCTTCGCTCCTGGTTTCACCAGGTGTGAATCGGAAGCCGTGGTAAAGCCGCCCAGGTAAGTTTAAAATCATTTTAACTATCTACTATGTCAGAAATAAAATACCTTAAGTACCTCGATGAGGTACATTTAGTTCTTTAACTATCATCCCGCCCCCAACGCACCTGCAATTACCTTTGAAAATCGGGGCACATGTGTTCGAATGATGGGTTGTAAAAGGCTCCTTACATTTCTATGCCCAGAATCATACAACACCAGGTTATAGTCCAACAATTTTATTTGAAAATCACAAGCTTTCGGAGGCTTTCTCCTTCGTCAGGTGAACAACGAAGGAGAAAGCCTCCGAAAGCTTGTGATTTTCAAATTAAATTGTTGGACTATAACCTGGTGTTGTAAGATTCTTTACATTTGTCAACCCCAGTCCATCACCGGCATCTCCACATCATTTCTATGCCCAGACATTCTTAATGGTCCTTGTGTCTCCAATTTTGATTGCTTCAATGGCGTCAAATCCATTCCTTATACCATTTGACCATATGCGGGTGCAACACTGTTTGATGTTTTACAAATCCCAGTTGTTTTGAACAGATTACGAGATAGGAATGAGAGGCCCCTGCTTTTTTCACACCTATCATTGCCTTCCTGATCTGAAGCCTTTGATGTATGTCCTTGTTGCCTTTTCTTACATTACCCCCTTCTGTGTTGAAAAGCTTGTGCTTCCAAACGCCTATGTGTTTTGAAAACCTGACAATGCTCAATATTATCCATCTAGCTTATGTATTTAATAATCCAGATATCTATCCGCAGAACAATGGGCCCGATATTACCATGGCAGCTGGGGGATCTATCGGGCGCGTGCGTAACGCGCCCGGTGAAATCAGTCAGCTCCGCGCGCAATTACAGGATAATTGGAGCCACTTACCTTTGGTTCCGGGTTTCCCGCTGCTGAGCTGCGCATCGGGCGGACTGCGCATGCGCAGTAACGTCTGACAGCTGGAGGAGCTCTATTTAAAGGGGCAGTCCACCAATGCTCCTCCTGCTGCAAACAATGAATGTGACATCATGGAGCACTCCAGGGGGAAGGCTGCCCCAAGATTCTCAGACTCCTCACTCCAGCTGCTGCAGGTTGGGGTGAGGAGGAGGAGGGAAACATTGTTCCCATCGGATGGGAGGAAGTGCCCTCCCTCCACCACGAGGAAGGCATGGTTGGAGGTGGCAGAGGAGGTTAGCAACTGCGGCAACGTTGCACGAACCTGGGTCCAGTGCCGCAAGAGATTTAATGATCTAACCAGGTCAGGCAAAGTGAGTATACTTACACATTCTCCCACACTCCGTCTTCCACATCACCTCCACCACCACACAACCCCTTCTGCACTGCCACCACAACGCTCTCGCATCACTCCTCACATCCACTCAACTATCATCCTCACTGTGCCTGCACGTACTCACCGCCCCTGTCCCCATTCTTTTTTTTTATTCGTTCACGGGATGTGGGCGTCGCTGGCAAGGCCGGCATTTATTGCCCATCCATAATTGCCCTTGAGAAGGTGGTGGTGAGCCGCCTTCTTGAACCGCTGCAGTCCGTGTGGTGACGGTTCTCCCACAGTGCTGTTAGGAAGGGAGTTCCAGGATTTTGACCCAGCGACAATGAAGGAACGGCGATATATTTCCAAGTCGGGATGGTGTGTGACTTGGAGGGGAACGTGCAGGTGGTGTTGTCCCCATGCGCCTGCTGCCCTTGTCCTTCTAGGTGGTAGAGGTCGCGGGTTTGGGAGGTGCTGTCGAAGAAGCCTTGGCGAGTTGCTGCAGTGCATCCTGTGGATGGTACACACTGCAGCCACGGTGCGCCGGTGCTGAAGGGAGTGAATGTTTAGGGTGGTGGATGGGGTGCCAATCAAGCGGGCTGCTTTATCTTGGATGGTGTCGAGCTTCTTGAGTGTTGTTGGAGCTGCACTAATCCAGGCAAGTGGAGAGTATTCCATCACACTCCTGACTTGTGCCTTGTAGATGGTGGAAAGGCTTTGGGGAGTCAGGAGGTGAGTCACTCGCCGCAGAATACCCAGCCTCTGACCTGCTCTCGTAGCCACAGTATTTATATGGCTGGTCCAGTTAAGTTTCTGGTCAATGGTGACCCCCAGGATGTTGATGGTGGGGGATACGGCGATGGTAATGCCGTTGAATGTCAAGGGGAGGTGGTTAGACTCTCTCTTGTTGGAGATGGTCATTGCCTGGCACTTATCTGGCGCGAATGTTACTTGCCACTTATCAGCCCAAGCCTGGATGTTGTCCAGGTCTTGCTGCATGCGGGCTCGGACTGCTTCATTATCTGAGGGGTTGCGAATGGAACTGAACACTGTGCAGTCATCAGCGAACATCCCCATTTCTGACCTTATGATGGAGGGAAGGTCATTGATGAAGCAGCTGAAGATGGTTGGGCCTAGGACACTGCCCTGAGGAACTCCTGCAGCAATGCCCTGGGGCTGAGATGCTTGGCCTCCAACAACCACTACCATCTTCCTTTGTGCTAGGTATGACTCCAGCCACTGGAGAGTTTTCCCCCTGATTCCCATTGACTTCAATTTTACTCGGGCTCCTTGGTGCCACACTCGGTCAAATGCTGCCTTGATGTCAAGGGCAGTCACTCTCACCTCACCTCTGGAATTCAGCTCTTTTGTCCATGTTTGGACCAAGGCTGTAATGAGGTCTGGAGCCGAGTGGTCCTGGCGGAACCCAAACTGAGCATCGGTGAGCAGGTTATTGGTGAGTAAGTGCCGCTTGATAGCACTGTCGACGACACCTTCCATCACTTTGCTGATGATTGAGAGTAGACTGATGGGGCGGTAATTGACCGGATTGGATTTGTCCTGCTTTTTGTGGACAGGACATACCTGGGCAATTTTCCACATTGTCGGGTGGATGCCAGTGTTGTAGCTGTACTGGAACAGCTTGGCTAGAGGCGCACTACTATGCAACCCAATCCTCATACAATGTCATGGCCATGTTGCAACGCACCCTCCCATCCATCTCCCTCACGCTTAACCCACCCACACCAATGCATGCAGCGTCTCACCATGCAACCGTCACTCAATCATGCCTCTGTGTTCTGCCTTGATAGGAGAAGAGATGCCAGAAGGCCTGGGAGAGGGCACGGACCGGAAGGGGCCCGCCACACCAGGTGGTGCTAACGGACGCGGAGCAGCAGGCATTAGAGATAAGCCGCACGCTGGAGTGCCTGTCCGTGGCTGATGCCGAGGCTGGGACTGCACAAACAGCTGGTGACAGAAAGCTAACACTCAGCACACATGATAGCGAATGATCTTAGCATCACTTGGCATCTGCCACACCTCAACATCTGTCCACATGCCTAATATTGCTTTCTGTTCTCTTGCAGGGCCGTCTGTGAGCGCCGTGACCGTGGAGGGCGATTTCTCAGAGGACCTGCCGGTCTCTGAGGGTCCATCGTCACATCCGAGCCAGCGCAGATAAACACACCTCGGTGAGTCCCCGACCTCACTTAGTTGGGCTTGCATATGGTGAGTCACCATGCACATGTGAGCACGAGCAGACGTGGAGAGTCCGTGTCGGTGGGAGCACTCTCCTCTAGGCTCTACTCAGCTGGACCCAGATGCTGAACCCTGGGGGCCAGCCGTGAAAAGGAGAGTCGTCGAGGGGCAGCAGCACATTGCCGAGGTGCTGGAACAGGTGCCACGCGCACTCTCCACAATCGCGCAGGTGATGGAGGAGTCCAACTCCTGCATGAGGGGAATGATGGCACAGGTACAGGAGGGTATCTGCGAGATAGTGTCGCGGGTAGGTGCGGGAATGTCTGCGATGGAGGAAAGGCTAGCCTCCCTCGAGCGTCAAGCATGGCTCATCAATGAGTCTATCCACGCCCTGACAACGGCCGTTCGGACTCAGGGTGAGCAACATTCTGCCGCCTTAAACAGGCTGACAGATACATTACAGGTGGCCTTCCAAGGCCTCACACAGGTCCTCCAAACTGCCATCCAGCAGGGTGGAAGGAGTGATGTGGGCCTGGGCCACGAGAGGGATGATGGTGAAAGGGGACATGGAAGTGGGGACGCCACTCAAAGTGCTCCCACGTCTCACCCATTGCCCCCCTCTCAACCAGTACCCGCAATGCTGCTCCCTCTCCAGGTGGCCAAGTCTGCCCCTGCACAGGTGCAGGAGGAGTAGTCTTTGGAGGGGCACTCACGGGCACCGAAACCCAGAGGGCGTCGGCCCAAAGCATCTAATCGGTCAGGGCATGGACAAGAGCAACCTGCCACTACCTCTGCTGAAGCCACAGGGGTAGCACCAAGTAGGGGTTCCCGGAAGCACAAGGTGAAGGTGTTGTGAGCACAAAGGGAATGCACGAGGGTGTATGACGATTTGTCATGTTTTTTATTTATATTTGTTTAGTTCACATCCACAATAAACCCCATTGTTGTCACCACTACTGCCACGTCTTGCCCATTCTTAACTGGCTTGTGCAATAGGTCCCTTTCGTGGGGCTCACCATGAAGACGAACACCTGGTCCCACCCATTGGGTCATACTACAGTGGGTGCAGGTGTAGTTGCACCACTGTTCTGTGCAGGAGGCAGGGGAGGGGGCTGGTATGGCCGCTCCTCTGTCCAGGTGATGAGGACTGGACTCTTCAGACAGTCTGATGTTAGGAGAACCGTTCACATATCAGTGCCTCCCTGGCCTCACAAGCAGCCAGGTGAGCCACTGTTCTGCCCATGGGTCGTTCCTCCTCGGCCCCCTCCTCGCCCCCCTCCTCCTCCTCGTCCTCCTCCTCGTCCTCAATATGGGTGGCAGATGTGGATGGGTTTCCAATTCTTTGTCTAAAAGGGGTACAGTTAACCCTTTCCTTCAACTATCTTTTGTTCAAGGGGTTTTGAACCCCACACTTGAAAAGGTTAAGGGAGATGTAATAGAAATATTCAAAATTATGCAAGATTAGCGGTCGGTGAATCAGTAACCACAGCCATCGGATGCACTGATCCTCGCTCATCTGGAGGCCTGAAGGCCCTCATGTGATATGGCCTCCTGCTCAGTGCCCTGCGCCTCCTCCTCCTCCCTCTCCTCACAGCTTGACCTGCTCTGTGTGGCCTCTCTGCATGCTCCCAGTCATGTTCTATACCCAACAAGAGCCCTAGGAGACCATCCATGGTTGCCAGGAATCTTGTTCAAACACTGTTGTAAATTACACCAACCATAAGGCAGTACCTGCCAAACCACTCTCAAATATACTATAGCAACACTCTGTAAGGATAGGGAGCTTCAACAAACATGTCCTATTCTACCAGCAGCCAGAATCAATAATCCAGCAACTAACCTGCAACACCTGCATGATCTTTTTAAATGGCATTGGCGAGGGGGTCCTCCAGGCACACTAAGGCATGTACAGGTGTTCGTGGTTGAGGCAATGTGTCGAGTGCAGCGTGAAGTGCCAAAATGGTGTCTATCAGTGTTGCACACTGATCTAATGCATATTCTCCTTACTTTACAAGCTGTCGGCGTTCATTATCTGCGCGTGCGCAATACCCTTTACCAAGATGGCGTCCGGTGCACGTAACGCTAGAAGCGCGCACGCGCATTCCGGATGCCATTTTGGAACTTTGGGCAACCGTGTACCGCCAAAACAATGAGCAATACACGGCCCAATTTCTAGCCTGCTGTTTGGTTGGTCTCCAAGGACTATCATTATGTTCTCGAGAAGAGATATGCTTTGTCAAGTGTATAGAATTCTTTACTACACACTTGTCTACAGTCAAACCCAAGCTACAATGCTTCTTCAAGAACATATAACAGCCCAGTGATTTACCGATGGTTGGTTAATCCATTAAAGTTGCATGTTGCCATGCACCTACATCCTCCCCCAAGTTGAACTTGAGAACACTAAGGATACAATTTTATCAGCAATTAGGTTCGTACCTTAACTTCTAAATTTCTGTCATCTAACCAAGGTGAAGATCTTCATCACAGAAGATGTCCAGTTCAGTATGGTCAGGTCCAGATCAGCAATTTTCACCTTTGCAGATTGATTCTCATGATATTGAGTTGGGCAAAAATTGAACCTTGCCTTGTAGTCCAATAACTGTTGACATTCTCATTTCCAGTGGCTGCGTGCTAAGTTTACTTTCCATCCAGGTCTACAACTGAGAGGAAAGCTGCCTATCAATATTCCACAATGCAGCATCACTTCCTGTCAGGAGATTCAAATAGGCCTTCACAGGATGTCAAGCCTTTAAAAATCCAACTATAATGTTTTATGTCTGCAATGCATTGTTGGCAGAGAAGCACAATCAGCAGCTTGTCAAAAAATCAAATGAGCAGAAGAAAACTCAATATTAGCAGAGAATCAAAAGTTGGTCATGATGTGCCCGTTATGGCTCAGCAGTAGGACTCTCACCTCTGGGTCAGAAGGTTGCAGGTTCAAGTCCCACTCCAGAGACTTGAGCACATAATATAGGCTGACACTTTAGTGCAGTAGTGAAGTAGTGCTGCACTGTTGGAGGTGTCCCCTTTTGGATGAGATGTTCAACCAAGATCCCATTTGCCCTCTTGGGTAAAAGATCTCGTGGCACTATTCGAAGAAGAGTTGGGAAGTTCTCCCCGGTCTCCTGGCCAATATTTATCCCTCAACCAACATCACTAAAACAAATTACCTGGTCATTATTTCATTGCTGTTTGTGGGAACTTGCTGTGCGCAAATTGGTGGCCGTGTTTCCTACATTACATCATTTCAAAAGTACTTAATTGGCTGTGGGAATATGGGAACATAGGAACAGGAGTAGCCATTCTGCCCCTTGAGTCTGTTCTGCCATTCATTTAGATCATGGCTGATCAGTATCTTAACTCCATCTACCCACCTTGGTTCCTTAAGTAACAAAAATCTATCAACCTCAGTTTTGACATTTTCAATTGACCTAGCCTCAACTGCTTTTTGGGAAGAGAGTTCCATTCCACTACCCTTTGTGTGAAGAAGTGCTTTCGGACATCATCCTAGAATGGCCTAGCTCTAATTTTAAGGCTATGACCCCTTGTTCTGGACTCCCTCACCAGAGGAAATAGTTTCTCTCTAACCACCCTTTCTACAGCCACATCACTGGTACTGGGCAAAGTAGATGGAGGGGGACTGCTTGAGGATAGTCCACAGCTTATGAAGAAGAAGAACTTGCATTTATATGTCATCTTTCATGACTTCAGGACATCCCAAAGCACTTCACAGTCAATTAAGCACCTTTGAAGTATAGTCATTATTGTAATGTAGGGTGTCTCCAGTGTGGGTAAAACCACCATCAGTATTCTTTCCAAACAAATGACAAAGGCCTGAAATTCTGGTCCAGGCCAAGGCAGAAGCCTGATGAATTTCTAGAATGAGGACCAAAAAATGGGCAGAACCTAGTTCCACCGGGGTTCTGAGAGAAAAGGACAGCCTGTTATAATGTATCCCCAAGATAATGCCTTCAAAGAGAGGTAAGAACATGAGACACTTTGTGAGTGATACAGCTGTTTAGTAAGCGTAGGCTCAAGGGAGGAGAAAGACAGGGAGAATGAAGAGGATGTCCAAAAAATAATACTTGCTGAATCATGGCGTCATGCCTCCAAACTCAGTGTCACCAATGGCCTCCGGAACGGAGGGAGTGCCATCTTCTCGTGTGGTGTGAGAGACTTGACGGCTGTCTTTAAAATCTCAGCAAGTTTTACAAAGTGCCATTGCTGCTTCTAAGTCTTGGAAGTGACTCCCAGCCAAGAGAGTGAGGCACATTTTTGCACTCCTGTGTGACCTTTCACTTTCCCGACCTCTTCCCGCCTATGGGGCACTGGGACTTCCCTTTGTTTCCACCCACTTTCCAAAAGTTATTTGAGCCCATCAGTGAACAGGTGGTGTGAAGAATGATTCTACCTACATGCACCTAAGGATTACTTATATAGATAGAACAAGCTAATAGGAACCACTGAAGTACTGTTTATGATTCATTTTATCTGTTGTTGCTAAATATTTTAACCAGAAAGTTAATTGAAATGATCAACAAATTGTTGTATTGAAATGTAGGGAGTGATCTTCAGTGGCTCCATCGGGCAGAAATGGCACAGTGCGCCCTGAAAACTGTGAGGGCGAAACGTATTGCCCTGTTCCCGTTCCCAAACTGGCCGACAACATCCTGAAAGGGGCCTATTGCTGGGTAGCTCGAGTGCCTGCTTGCTTTAGGTGGTAGGCCCTTTTAACATGCAAATTGGGGTCCTATGACATTGATAGGATCCTGATTTCCATTCTGGGAGACCAACTGGGTGGAACATGTACCACACACTCTCCGCCAAGCTTTAGCCGGCGGTACAGCCAAATAGCACAAAAAAAGTAAGTTTAAAATTAAATTTTTGGGAGGAGGGACCAGGAAAAGCAGGAGTGCTCCTCCAAGCTCCACAAGAATAATGTGGGCTGCTGATGTCCCAGGCTCCCTCCTCTGAGAGAGGAACATCCCAACACTTACCTTTCTGCTGGCTGGGTCAGCCTTTGGGCCTCCCGATATTCCGCCGGCCCAGAGCGCAGTGGGGCATTTCGTGCTTACTGCTCGCTGCTGGCATGATAATAAGGCCTGGCCTTCAAAATCCTGCTCGATAGTTAAGATCTACTCCATGGTGTCCATAAAATAATTTAAATGGAAAAGCACAAGCTCCATGTACTGAAATCATCTAAAAATGGCTTTAAAGATTTAAAAAAAAAATTAGGACATACTAGCTCCTGATGTGAATGTCACCATGTACCACTTTTTTTAAGGTCACCATCTAGTCAGCTCTCAATATTGTGACATTTCAAACAACTGAACATTCATACCGATTTTCCCTTACAAGGGTAGCAGGCTGCACAATTCCAATTTCCCCTGAGGGTAACCCATGGATTGGTGAACAGCAGGCACTTACTATCCACTACAAAAGCATGTACTGAACTCCACTGCCACCTTTCCTTCAAGTAAGTGGTTAGAGCTGACAGACTGTTCATAATTTCAGATTGTAATCTTAACTCCAGTGTGTAAACACAGAGCTGAATGTATTACAACTGTAATACTTTTATCTTAAGGGGACACGAGGTGTAATATATTACTTTAAGAAACAAAAGTTAATCCGTTCAAAATTCAGAATGATGGATTCTGGGGAAGGAGATGGTTGCAGGGGAAGGAGATTTAAACATCAAACATCATGGTGGCTCAGTGCACTGGAACACCAATGCATTGACCTATAGAGCATTATGATGCACGTTTCATCCCCTACAGCACAGAATTTTTTACTTAAGTTTTGCTGCTGTGGGAAGCACTTAGATGAAGGAAGGTGCTTTACCAGCTGAAGGGAAACAGAAAAAAAATCAGGAGAAAAAGTCAATGTGGCAATCAATTCGGAATGCCATTGATACAGGCCTACGAGCAAGTCGCCTTCTTGGCTACAATTGGTGCATGACCCAGGGAAAAGGAAAAAACATTATTTTATTTTAAAAGCATTAAGACCATTACATTACCTGGTAAGTTTGTCAGCTACTTAATAATGCTATTATCTGTTACAACCAATCCTTAACAGTGACAGCCTAACTGTAAACTATTCTCGAAAGGTTGTGGAGATTGCCTTTTGCAAGAAATTACTGAGGAATTCATTGTGGCATCCAAATCCCACACTTCATGGAATCAACAAATTTGTAAAATATACATTATGGCAACAGAATTCCAAAACATCCAAGGTTACTCTGACTTCTTCTGTTGAGGGTGCAAGTTCTGAAATTCTACCTGACCATGAATTGCTGAGCTGAAAAGTTACTTCTATAACAGCAAGTAAGATTCTTAACAGTCATTCCAGAAAAATCATGCTAAGTCCACTTCTTAATGTGTCACAAAACCTGTACAAGAATCTCATAATAAAATTTGGTGGCATGGCAGCAATTATAAAGAAACAAAAGATGGGTCTCCACTCAGTCCGCAAGCGTGACTCTGACCTTCCGGTCGCTTGACATTTTAATTCTCCATCCCGCTCCCACTCTGACCTTGGCCTCCTACACTGTTCCAATGATGCTCAATGGAAACTTGAGGAACAGCACCTCATCTTTCGATTAGGCACTTTACAACCTTACGGACTCAACGTCGATTTCAATAACTTCAGATCATAACCACTGGTCCCATTTTTTTTTTGTTTTTTGGACAGCAGATGCTGGTAATGGTTCTACTGTTGCCCATTTACAGCTCCTCTAGACCCATCTTTTGTTTCTATACTTGTCCCATGATCACTCTCCTTCCCTTGCACCATCATCCCTTTTGTCATTTAATCACTCCTGCCCTCCACCCTATCAGAGACCTGCCTTTTTGTTCTTTCCTCCCCTCCCCTTCCTCCCCCATTTGCCTCGCTCTGTACTTCTTTAAAAACTGTTAAATATTTAACTTCTTCCAGTTCTGACGAAAGGTCATCGACCTGAAGCATTAGCTCTTTTTCTTTCTCCATGGATGCTTTTTTTAAAATTAATTAATTCATGGGATGTGGGCGTCGCTGGCAAGGCCAGCATTTGTTGCCCATCCCTAATTGCCCTTGAGAAGGTGGTGGTGAGCCGCCTTCTTGAACTGTTGCAGTCCTTGTGGTGAAGGTTCTCCCACAGTGCTGTTAGGTAGGGATTTTGACACAGGATTTTGACCCAGCGACGATGAAGGAATGGCGATATATTTCCAAGTTGGGATGGTGTGTGACTTGGAGGGGAACGTGCAGGTCGTGTTGTTCCCATGTGCCTGCTGCCCTTGTCCTTCTAGATGGTGGAGAATGTGGGTTTGGGAGGTGCTGTCGAAGAAGCCTTGGTGAGTTGCTGCAGTGCATCCTGTAGATGGTACACACTGCAGCCACAGTGCGCCGGTGGTGAAGGGTTTGAATGTTTAAGTTGGTGGATAGGGTGCCAATCAAGCCGGTTGCTTTGTCCTGGATGGTGTCGAGCTTCTTGAGTGTTGTTGGAGCTGCACCCATCCAGGCAAGTGGAGAGTATTCCATCACACTCCTGACTTGTGCCTTGTAGATGGCGGAAAGGCTTTGGGGAGTCAGGAGGTGAGTCACTCTCCATGGAATACTCAGCCTCTGACCTTCTCTTGTAGCCACAGTATTTATGTGGCTGGTCCAGTTAAGTTTCTGGTCAATGGTGACCCCCAGGATGTTGATGATGGGGGATTCGGCGATGGTAATGCTATTGAATGTCAAGGGGAGGTGGTTAGACTCTCTTGTTGGAGATGGTCATTGCCTGGCACTTGTCTGGCACGAATGTAACTTGCCACTTATCAGCCCAAGCATGGATGTTGTCCAGGTCTTGCTGCATGCGGGCATGGACTGCTTCATTACCTGAGGGGATGCGAATGGAACTGAACACAGTGCAATCATAAGCAAACATCCCTACTTCTGACCTTATGATGGAGGGAAGGTCAGTGATGAAGCAGCTGAAGAAGGTGGGGCCTAGGACACTGCCCTGAGGAACTCCTGTAGCGATGTCCTGGGGCTGAGATGATTGGCCTCCAACAACCACTACCATCTCCCTTTGTGCTAGGTATGACACAAGTCACTGGAGAGTTTTCCCCCTGATTTCCATTAACTTCAATTTGACTAGGGCTCCTTGGTGCCACACTCGGTCAAATGCCGACATGATGTCAAGAGCAGTCATTCTCACCTCACCGCTGGAATTCAGCTCTTTTGTCCATGTTTGGACCAAGGTTGTAATGAGATCTGGAGCCGACTGGTCCTGGCAGAACCCAAACTAAGCATCGGTGAGCAGGTTATTGGTGAGTAAGTGCCGCTTGATAGCACTGTCGACGACACCTTCTACCATTTTGCTTATGATTGAGAGTCGACTGATGGGGCGATAATTGGCCAGATTAGACTTGTCCTGCTTCTTTTGGACAGGACATACCTGGGCAATTTTTCACTGACGTGCTGCCTGACTTGCTGAGTATTTCCAGCATTTTCTGTTTTTATTTCAGATTTCCAGCATACGCAGTATTTGCTTTTCACCTCACTCAGTCCTTCCCCTCATAATGACATTACTCTTCTAACCATTGCCTTTTGTTTTCTAACCTTCAGGTTATGTCTTATCTGTATCCAAGTTTTGCCCTGAATCCCCACAGCTTTGAGCTTCAATGGTGACCTTTTGTGTGGAACTTTATCAAATTCCTTTTGGAAGTCTAAGTACAAAACATCATAGGGTTTATCAGTCAACTTGAGTTAGCACTCCCTCAAGATCTTCCCTGTCTAAAGCTGTGTTGACTGCTGTTTAATAGGTTGTTGTTGTACAGATAACCCTCGAGTTTTCTCCTGACAATTCATTCTATTATACTATTACAGAAGTAGTGGGGTAAAGGGAGTGGAGGATGCCAGAGATGGAGGAACGCAGGGTTCTCATGGGTTGTAGGGCTGGGGGAGGTTACAGAGATAGGGAGGAGCAAGGCCATGGAGGGATTTGAACATGAGGATGAGAATTTTAAATTTGAGGCCTTGGTGGACCTATGAGCCAATGCAGGTCAGCGAGCACAGGGCTGATGGCTGAGCAGGATTTGATGTGGGTGAGGCAGCAGAGATTTGGATGAGCTGAAGTTTATGGAGGGTGGAGGATGGGTGGCTGGCCAGCAGAGCATTGGAATAGTTGCATCTGGAGCTGTAAAAAGCATGGATGAGGCAGGGGATGCTAATGTTACAAAGATCGAACTAAGCAGTACATATTAGTTTTTTGTTTCCTATAATTTCATATTTAGACTGATGGAAAATTTAGCCACAGAAGGGGCTTTTGTTGTTTGCTTTGGTCCATTCCACATTTGTTATTGGTGTATGCATTACACACTGCTCAGACATTTGAGGAAGGCCCTCCTTTTCTAAGAAAGCTTTCTACCTGTGTCAAATTCCAGTTGCACTTTGCTGTCTGACTAACTGGCTTAGAAACTCAATCGCGCCTGCATATGGGTGCACAGGAGGCAGGGTGCGCGCTGAACACCCCAAAGTGTTGTCCCAGGCAGCACGTAATATCCGTGCCACCTGCTCATTATCAGTCAGGCTTGCTGCCAGTTCTACGCCACTGTGCCAAACTATTTTCATATCCTTTCATTTCAGAGTTCCAAAAACAATTGTTCTACCAGAAAATTGAAGCAACATATGTTTCTGAAAGCAGTTAATGAATTACTCATCTGACATACGAAATTCCATAGCTGGAACAAACTATTTTACCCATGGTATCCACTTGTTATGCAACACAAAGACTAATTTCACAAATGGTTAAACACATAGGCTGAGGTTTCCTGATGATTCTCTTTTTAAATATTTTCTTCCTCTCAGTTTTCTCTGCTCTGCCCTGAAGATGCTGATCCTCACTGAGACATAGTTCAGCAAGCACTGGCATCCTCTTGGAATCCTGCTCAAATGGCCATTCTTCACCTGTGAACCAATACAGCGGAGCAGATCTTCAACTTTCCGCCCTGGCTTAACACTGGCATTGCCGATTGACTGCCTGTTGTAAAAAGCGCCAATTTTCATTTTGTTACGCCTGGGCAGCGAGTTTCAAATCTGCTCCAGTAAATGTCAACAGGCTACACTATTTTAGGGGACATCAAAGGCCAACACCTGACCTGTTTGCTCCTCATGCGCACTTGCTATCAGGGGTCCCTGGACTGCGATCAGGAGTTGGAATCCTGGCTGATATTTCCTTCCCTACTCTGGTGAAGCTAATTGTAGCATTTCTATTGAGGACACAGATCTGCTGATTCTGTTCCCAGTGTCGACTTTCATTGTTGAGGGAGAAGTGTCACTGCTCGTATCCATCATGCTCTTTTTTACTTTTCCTTCCCTCTAGTGGTCGTTTCAGAAAATACATGGGAATAACAAGAATGTTTTCGAGCTCTTGTCAAGCAACACGACTGAAACGCTGGACTGTCAGGATAGTCTCAACCCACATTGTCAAGTTCCTGCTTCCCATGTCCTTTTTAAATTCCCACGCCCCATGTTTGTTTTAAAACCCCGCTCCATATGTTTCTGTTGAAATCTGCTGTCCGGCTGTTTGAGAGGCTTGTATTTAAATGAGCCCGGCATTCATTTCAGGCAGCCGCCACGGACGCCTAAGGAGTGCCTTAACCAAAATGGCGGTGGCCACTTTTCATGCACACATCTGGCGCGGGACGTCCGACTGAGAAATTGGTACGCTGACCGCCCATTTAGCGCCCGAAAGCTGGCCGATATGCCAATTAAATTTTACCCTTATGTCTATTATGAAAGCTACAAAGAAAATTCAGCTTAATAGAAACGTAAATTAGTTTATTAAAAATAAATCGAAAAGCAGAAATGTGGAGATCATTTCCCAGCGTTGCACTACACTGCTATTTCAAAAAGAACAGATTGGTTACTTTCAATTGTCGTTCTACTGAATGTTCCCTTCTCTGCACGTAGCCTCAGAATTCTTATGTTCTCCTTACACGCAGAAGATAATCTTATCACAGTTTGAAGATGCCTTAAAAAGCTTTTGAAAACCAATTCCAAAAAAAAAATAGAAGCAGGCCTTTGTTTCTTTAGATTTATTTCTTCTGCTTTTTCAATATCCCCATTTAAACAATGAATGTTGATTATGTCAGAGGAAATGGGTCGGAGAAGTAATGGGGGGGGGGGGGAATTTTAGCCCCCAAGGATGGGTGGGATGCGGGCGGGTGGGAAGGTAAAAGTCTTAAAATTCTCAAACCCGATCCCAACCCGCCCACTTCCAATTTTAGCGGAGGCGGGTAGGGGTAGGCGGGGCGGGGGGGCGGAGGGCAAACAATCCGCTCTCAGGAGGCGGGTTGGTTATTAAAATCTTTAAGAAGTCTATATGCCTCCATTTCAACTCAATTTTAATTTTTAACACGCGGAGGCCGAGATTCCCAGGCTGCAGGAATCCCGGCTGGTAAAAGGAGGCAAGAAAGGCCAAACCCATTTATTGCACTATTTGTTGCCAGGAGGAGCAGGAACGCTTCGCCCCAGCCCACCTAGCTAACCTCCATGTGCCTCAATCCTCCCATAGTGTCCGACTCCCTCCCGTAGTGTCCGACTCCCCCCGCGATGTCCGACTCCCCCCGCGATGTCCGACTCCCTCACACGATGTCTGATTCCTCACAACTTTCCCTGCGATCACCCACCCAATCTAATCGCCAAAGAACTCGACCTCACCCCGACCCCTCCATCAAAACCCCGAAGACCCCGATCTCTCCCCGAACCACCCTATCAAACCCCAAAGACCCAGATCTCTCCCCAAACCCCCCTCCCATCAAAACTCCAAAGACCCAGATCTCTCCCCAAACCCCCCTCCCATCAAAACCCCAAAGGCCTTGATCTCTCCCCAACCCCCTTGCCCCCCGCCCCCCAACAAAACCCCAAAAACCCGAATCGCTCCCCGGCTGCTTTCCCACCCAACAGGCAGTCTGGCTAGCTGTCGGGCGCGAAACCTGTTGAAAAAATTTAAAAGTCGTCCTGCCATTAAATTCAACAGGATGTGCAGGAAACCTTTAGTTTCGGGTTTCCTGTCCAAAATTCCTCCTCCACCCATCACCCCTCCACCCTGCTCTCTTCCTAGCTCCGAGTAAATATTGGGGCCATTAAATCTGACAATGTCAAGCAACAGAATTCACATCGGCAGAGATAAGCTCATTAAGCTTAAGCTTCATCCATGCATTTTAATGTCACATCACCAAAGTTCAGAAATTCAAGAAAAATAGATTCACAAAAGTAAAGTTAGAATATTAATGCTAATTTATTTTTTGTATTTTTTTAAGGAGTATTGATTTTGGCATTCATTCTTTAAATAATTCCCAAATCTCATTCTGAAATCATCATATGATATCCAATCGTATATAAAATGATCTAATGATCAGGTAATCCCAATTCAACCTTCACTAATGACAAATACGAGAGCAAAGATATGAGTTATGCACTGAGTAGTCGTCAGTCACATAAATGAGAATAATGGATAATCAATTCAAATTTCTTGGCTTACCCTTAAAATACCACTTGGAAAGTATGGCAAAGTAGCCTTAATAAATTGGTAATGACAGAAAATAATAAACTACCTTGATCTTGGAAGTGTCCTGGCAGTCATGCAGAAGATAATAAGCACTCTGCCTTACTGTGATGTAATGGCCAAACTAATCCAGGAAAGAAAGCATAGGGGTTATATTGGATAACCCCCGAAAATGGACGCAGGGACGGCGGTGTGCGATTAACCCGTGCCCGTTCATTGCGATGTGTAGGGAATTCCTTATTTTGTGTGATTCTTGGACACTGGACAAATAGTCAAGCAAAGAAAGGCACCTTCACAGTAGTTTTGTTAATCAAAAGTAATTATTTAATGATATTCATACAAGCATTCATGAAGCAAAATCAAACCATACATAGGCATTTCCTCTATAAAATCCTGTTATACACTGAATTATTTGCAACGTTATTATGTAATGCCTTACTTCATACACACATCAGGTAAATCATTAATACATATACAACCTTTATACCAAGGATTTTGCTCAACAGGCCTGAAGTTTAATCAGCTCTACAGAACCCGAGGTCCTCTTCTTCTTGCGTGATGTTCAACTGCAGTGTGTGTTCCTTGTAACTGCCGGGTTCTTCTCTCAAAGTTGTCTTTTTATGTTTTTTTACCAATAGGACGTAGGATTGGGGAGGATCATTTTTTTAACGAATCGCTCCCTGTTGCTATGACTCAATCATTAACATACTTAAATGATTGACAGTTTAGGCTTTGATCATGTGACTGGATTCCCTTTGATGTAGAAAAGACCATGTGCTCGAACGATGGGTTTTAAAGAGCCTTTTACTGTCTCTGTTTATGGACATTCATGTAGAGATAGAACCCTCACATTTCTACGCACAAACATTCTTAATGGTCCTTACATCTCCAATTTTGATTGCTTCATTGGCTTCAGTTCCATTCCTTATACCATTTGACCATATGCTGGGTGCACCACTGTTTGATGTTTACAAATCACAGGTCTTTTGAACAGATTACCAGATACGAATGAGAGGCCTATGTTTTTTTCACACCTATCATTGCCTTCCTGATCCGAAGCCTTTGATGTATGTCCTGTTGCCTTTTCTTACATTACCCCCTTCTGTGTTGAAAAGCTTCTGCTTCCAAAAGCCGATGTGTTTTGAAAACCTGACAATGCTTTAAGCTCCATATTATCCATCTAGCTTATTTATTTAATAATCTAGATATCTATCCACAGTACAATGTCCTCGATCCCGAAACTCATACTTCTCCAACGTCATCAGCGTCAGTGAGAGAAAAACAGGATTTTCGAGAACACAGTTTACCACATTACTGTGTTTCCAGATTTTCAAATGTCTTTGTTTAAAAGGGGTACAGTTAACCCTTTCCTTCAAATGTCTTTTGTTAAAGGGGTTTTGAACCCCCACAGCTGCAGGCAGCGCGTAACATTGGTGCTGCCTAATGATTTAAATGATTGCTGTGCGCAGTCAGCGCTATTTGGACTGTTGATTGGCTGCACGCATCATCAGGGCTAAGATATAAGGAGTGGCTAGCGCTACTTAAAGGCAGCCTGCACCTCTTGAAGGGGAGGTGCACTTTTGCTGCAGGAAGTGATGGAGGTCAATTGGGAAGTGAATCTGTGCTGCAATATATTGAAGAATGGCTGCACCGGCGAGAGTGCGTGCACCAAGGTTCTCTGATGATGCACTAGAGGCCTTGGTGAAAGAGGCGGACAGAAGGAGGGGCATCCTATATCCGCAGGTGTGGCAGAAGGCCCTCCAGAATTATACTCAAGAAGCAGTGGGAGGAAGTAGCGGACAAGGTCAATTTCAGGAGCATAGTGCCAAGAACATGGATGTAGTGCAGGAAGAAGTTCAATGATTTGATACGAATGGTCAAGGTGTGTGAGTTCAACTGTCAAGTGGCATATCCTACCAACTGCACCACTAACTCATCCACTGCTGCAAGCACTACATCCCCCATCACCCACCTACCAACAAACTCTTTCAATCAGTATTTAACTCTTCAAATCAGATGCTTCATCTCACCCTCACACATTACCACTGTTGCAAGCCGCACACCCACAGCTCACAGGTCACACACACTGGCAGCTATTCAACCATGACAGCCACATGACCCAAACATCTTGCAGGACACTCACTAACACATTTTCCTCTTTCTTGCAGGAGAAGGTGGCACCATAACAGTAGGCAGCAATAAAGAACTGGAGGAGGACAGGCGCGCCTACACATCCCAACTCCCATGGAGGAGACAGTGCTGGTCAACATTAGAAGGGCCATCATTGAGGCCCTTCTAATGTTGGAGGTATCAATGATGAGGGCCTTTGCATACCGAATCCTACTTCTTGCTTCCCACTTCTCCGTCATCCTATCACCTTTTCTGACTTATGTGCTGCAGATGGTGTGAGCACACACGTCTTACTGTCTCCTCTCCCCTCACCACAACTCAACCCATGTGCCTTTGTCATTTCAGATACCCAAGAACTGGAACCTCCCCAGTCAGAGGAGGCAGAGGCAGATGACAGTGATGATGCAGATACACCATCACTCAATCTTACACTCACAGCCACCAGTTTAGAGACTGACACTGAGCATAGTTTAGAGACTAGGATAGAGGAGGGATCTGCACATGGTGAGACACTGGGCACAAGTGCGCAGGAGCCAGGGTGGGGTGGACGGATAATACAGGTGCCAGCTCGCTGGAGGGCGAGGTCACACACTAGTTTTGCTGCCGAGGACTCAGATGATGACTTCGATGAGCCAGGCTACAGAAGAAGGCTGAAGGGCATAGACAACCAAATGCTTGGTGCACTGGAAAGCCTGCTAGAAAGCTTGTGCACAATGTCAAGGGGCATGGAGGAGTCCATCTCCAACTTGGCACAGGGTTTTGCACAGAGCTTGGAGCCCAACCTTTCTCACATGGAACGGGTGGTCACCTCCATCAGCACACCTGTGGAATCCATCATGATGCAGCGTCTGATGACCGCTGTCTCAGCTTCCATTGCAGCACAAACAGCTTCCATCAGAGGTCCGACTGCTGCATTTGGAGCTCAGACTGCTGCCTTGGAAGCTCAGACTGCTGCCTTGGAAGCTCAGACTGCTGCTTTACAAGCTCTTCTAGCGCAGCTCTAGGTACTACTGTTGAAATGGGATTCCAGGGCGTCACAGCAGTCCAGCAATCTGTTCTCCAGCAGATCACCAGGATTGCTGAGGTGCTGCCCCAGGTGAGTGGCAATGGCTCCATGGAAGACAAACCTGCCATCCTCTCTCAGGATGACAGCATTCCTGCTCCCACCCCTGCCACTCTGCCAGTGCTCTTGCTGTTGCCTGTCAACCAGCCAGGCCAGACTGCTGCAGCCCAGGCCGAGATGGTGCAGCCTGAAGCTGGGCCCTCCAGGCCCAGAGTTGCGTGAGGTCGTCCTCCAAGACCATCTACAGTCTCCTCAATTGAAGGTTACCAGCCTTCCACCACCCATATTCTAGCATCTCATAGGAGCACTAGGAATGGTAAAGGCATACGAACGACAGGCACAAAGGGACTGCACAAGGGTGAATAGTATCAGTTTGTTTGCATAATTTCATGTCTTAATTTATAAATTTGGATTTGAATTTTTATTTGGGGTGGCTTTTATTTCAGCGATGAGCTGAGGGAGGAAGCAATAAGGAGGACGATTTGATGGTCATGTGAGAGAGTAGAGGTAAGGAGTGTGGGACTGTTGGTGAATGGAGGGTTGTCGTTGAGGTTATTGGAATCGATCATTAATAATCTGATAATGCAGGGCCCTGGCAGACAGGGCCTGTCTATCTTGCAGCCTTCCTGCCTCTTCCTCCACTTCCAGCTGCACTTCATCCTCCTCCTCCTCCTCTTCCTCCACTGTCTCCTCCATCTTTTCCTCCTCCTCCAATACCTCTGACTCAGGTTCTCGCCTGATAGGCGGTGGCAAGGGCAGTTCCCTCATAATGGCGATGTTGTGCAGCATGCAGTATACAATGACAAATCGTGATACCCGCTCAGCTGAGTACTGCAGGGCTCCTCCAGAATGATTGCTTGAGGATGCCTATGGTGTGCTCTATGAAGTTCCCTGTGGCAGCATGGCTCCCATTATAGGCCTGCTGTGCAATGGGTGCGTGCATTCCGGACCAGAGTCATGAGCTATTTCATGATGGGATAACCCTTGTCGCCCAGTAGCCAGCCTTTGACTTGCCCGTTCTGGTTGAAATATAGGTGGCAGGTAGGACTGCCGCAGAATGAAGGAGTGATGACTGCTGCCAGAATATCGGGCTTTGACCTGCATGATGCGCTGCGTGTAGTCGCACATCAGCTGCACATTGAGGGAGTGGAACCCCTTTCTGTTCATGAACATGGCCGAGTTGAAATGTGGAGCACGCATGGCAATATACGTGCAGTCAATGGCACCCTACACCATAAGGAAGCCTGCAAGGTGAGCAAACCCTGGTGATCACTCCGACTGCTTGTCTCTGGCAATGAGATGTATCTGTTTCTGGGTGCGTACAGAGTCTGGGTGACCTCCCTTATACAGCAGAGCACTGATAACTGTGAAATGTTGTTTTTATCGCCAGCAGCAGCCTGAAAGGAAACAGATCCGTAAAAATTAACCGCCGCGGATACTTTGACAGCCACAGGCAATGCTGTCCTTGCCCTGCTCTGAGGCCGCAATTGTGGCTGCAGCAGCTGAAAAGCTTCAGTCACAACCTCTTTAGTGAACCGTCGTCATCTGATAAACTGGTCGTTGCTGAAGTTGCGGTAAGAGAATTAGTCCCTGAATTGGTCCTTGGATATGCTCCTCCTCCCTCTTCCAGCAGCTTGTCCTGCTCTACATGGCCTCTCTTCATTCTCCCAGTTATGCTCAATTCCCAAGGGAAGCCTTAGCAGGCCACGCATGTCTGAAAGCAATTTTTTTCAGCACACTATTTTAAATGCCACTAACAGTACTACAAGAACAGCCAGACTACTCTCTATAGAATATTGCAACTTTAGCCAAGTATTGGAAACTTCCAAAAACACGTACAATTGCACCAGCAGCCAGAATAAATAATCCAGCAAATAACCTGTAACTCCTGCATGATCCCTTTAAATATCGCTGGTGGGAGGTCCTTCATGCCGTTTAAGTCCTGTTCATCTATGTGAGGTTAAGACAATGGAGCGTGGAGGTCCAGGAGTGTGGAGTTCCAAAATGTCACTACTCTACATGCTGCCAGCGGTCGTTAGGTGCGTGTGCGCAAATGCCTTTACAAAGATGGTGTCCTGCGAACTTCACGCTATTTTTGGGGCGTTGATGTCCATGTAACTCTGCAAAGGGATATAGATAGGTTAAGTCAGTGGGCAAAAATTTGGCAGATGGAGTATAATGTGGGAAAATGTGAACTTGTCCACTTTGGCAGGAGGAATAGAAAAGCAGTATATTATTTAAATGGAGAGAGATTGCAGAACTCTGAGTTACAGAGGGAACTGGGTGTCCGAGTACATGAATCACAAAAGGTTAGTATGCAGGTGCAGCAAGTGATTAGGAAGGCAAATGGAATGTTGTCATTTATTGCAAGGGGAATGGAATATAAAAGTAGAAATTTTTGCTACAGTTGTACAGGGCATTGGTGAGACCACATCTAGAATACTGTGTGCAGTTTTGGTCTCCTTATTTAAGAAAGGACATAATTGCTTTAGAGGCGGTTCAGAGAAGGTTTACTCGACTGATTCCTGGGATGAGGGGGTTATCTTATGAGGAAAGGTTGGACAAGTTGGGCCTGTATACACTGGAGTTTAGAAGAATGAGAGGTGATTTTATTGAAACATATAAGATCCTGAGGGGACTTGAAGGGGTCAATGCTGAGAGGATGTTTCCCCTTGTGGGAGAGACTAGTAGAACTAGGGGACACAGTTTTAAAACAAGTGGCCTCCCTTTTAAGACGGAGATGAGGAGAAATTTTTTTCTCTCAGAGGGTCGTGGGTCTGTGGAACTCCCTTCCCCGGAGAGCATTGAATATTTTTTAAGGCTGAGTTAGGTAGATTCCTGATTAACAAGGGAGTCAAAGGTTATAGTAGGTACAAGGGAAAGTCGAGTTGAAGTCACAATCAGATCAGCCTTAATCTTATCAAACGGCAGAGCAGGCTCGAGGGGCCGAATGGCCTACTCCTGCTCTTAATTCGTATGTTCGTATGTAACGCCTACAAAACAGGCACTATGCGGTCCAATTTCGCCCCCTATATATTTCACCACATTACTGCTGTGCAGAGATCAGAAATAGGTACTGAGTAGAGATTATTCTAAAATTAAGTAATTTATCTTGCAACATGACTGTTTCAACCAGCTGCGGTAGAGCAAATATTGATGTTATCCAATGTACTTTATCAAATGAGATGAGGTTTGTCATGACACTGGACTGCTGGCATCTAAAAGCACTCGCAATCTTGCAGCTGCAAATTCATTCAAACCGACCTGGCAGACACACTGTGTCTTCCCAGATGCCAGTGTTAATATTGCAAGATTTTAAGAGGGCCTTTGATGTGTCTTTATAGTGTTTCACCTGCCCACTTTTGTTACAATATCTGGAGTGCAGCTTGCCATAGAAGACGGCTTTGGGAATTCTACAATTGGGCATGTGAATGAAGATTGTGTCCAGACGAAGGCAACTGGACCTTAATGATCATGGCCTCAATTCCAATTATGATGCAACGCTAGAGGACATCAGTGTCAGGCACCCTGTCCTGCCATTTGATGCCAACAATACGTCATAGACAGCGCAAGTGGAAATGGTCAAGTCACTTGATGTGACAGTGATAGCAGATCCACTTTAGAAGAATCTCCCACAGTACGTCACCCTTCACGGAATCAAATTACTTTGTCAAGTCAACAAATAACATGTAGAGGTTCTGGTGCTCTTCTCAACAATTTTCCTGGATTTGGCAGGCTGAGAAAATCATGTTGGATGTTACACAACCAGTTC
This sequence comes from Heptranchias perlo, assembly GCF_035084215.1. Classification (NCBI taxonomy): domain Eukaryota; kingdom Metazoa; phylum Chordata; class Chondrichthyes; order Hexanchiformes; family Hexanchidae; genus Heptranchias; species Heptranchias perlo. Next base: position 26,019,564 of record NC_090331.1, read on the forward strand.
GAAATTTGAATCGTCTTTCTGGGAGAATTTTTTCCACTATTTGTTCGTACATGAAAGTTAAGTACCATATTGCTACTTTTATCTGTTGATTTAACTTTGTATACTCTCGCCTCTGAGTCAAAAGATCATGGATTCAAGGCACACGCCAGAGACTTGAGCACATAATCTAAGCTGACCCTTCAGTGCAGTACTGAGGGAGTGCTATACTGTCAGAAGAGATGTGAAGCGAAGGTGTCTGTCCTTTCAGGTGGATGTAAAAGATCTGACGGCACCATTTGAAGAAGAGCAGGGGAGTTCTCCCATGTGTCCTGGCTAACATCTATCCCTCAACCAACATCTAAAACAGATGATCTGGTCATTTTTTTTTCATTGCTGCTTGTGGCACCTTGCTTTGTGCAAATTGACTGCTGCATTTCCTACATTACAGCAGTAACTACACCTCAAAAGTACTTTATTGGCTGTAATGTGCTTTAGAACGTCCTAAGGTTGTGAAAGGCGCTACATAAATGGAAGTTCTTTCTTTACTTCCTTCTTGAAATTACAATTCATGGATTAGCCTGAAATGTGTGGTCTGTCAGTTTAATGTTTCTCTGTCTATCGGAGAAATCAGCCAAGGTGGTTAAATTGTGTTACACCAAATCATACAACCTTTTTAATATGATTGGTGTTAAAGACAGTGTAGAATAATTCAATGAAGCTCTATATAGAAAATAAGAACTATCAAGGCCACTGAAGCACTTCCCTCTAGTACCTTAGTTCTCCTAATACATCCAAACAATTTTTCCTCAACTATCTGACCTGCTCCAAACAAATATTACCCTTTAAATAAAGTTTTTGCTAATGTCTGTTCTAAATTTCTTTTTCACTAATTTAAATTTATGTACTCTGGTCTTACTAAGATGTTTTACTTTGAAGTGATATTCTGGCAATACTTTTGCAGCAATGATGGACTGATTTGCCATCCAAATTCATGCTGATTCAATTTCTTTTCTGTCTTCTTATAGCATAGATCAATCTATGCAGGTGATAGACATGGTACAACTAAGAGTCTTTAGTTTTTCCTTTGGCTTACTGAATTTGTTTTTCTCCCCTTATCCATGATCACAAGGTTGGGGGGAAGATAGATGTTTATTCAATTGTAGCTTCATAAATCAAACTTTGGAATAACTTGATATCAGACTTCAAATGGAACTTCAAAGAGACATCAAAATGTTATTTCCACGCTTGTATTCCCAGTCTGCACTCAAGATGTTCTTCGAAACCAAACTCCTGTAGTGACATCAATATATGATAGAATGGGTTTCAGAAATAACCTGAGATGTTGCTTAACAGTCTATGGTTCCATATCTATTTTTAAAGCTTTGTTACAATTTGGTTAGGGCATACTTAGAATATTGTGTCCAGTTCTGAATGACTTACTTTGGGAAGGATAGTATGGGTATGGAAAGGGTACAGAATAGATTTGCTAAGATGACACCAATGCTTAGAGACTTTAGAGATTAGAGAAACTGTGATTCTTCACTAGAACAGAGACGGTTAAGAGGAAATCTGATACAGGGGTTTTGATAAAGGTAAATGGGGAAAACTTATGTCAACTGGTCAGTGAGTCAGTAAGTAGGAGGCAAATATTTAAGATCATCACCAAAAGAATGAAAGGAATGGTTAAGATGTTTTTATTTTACACAGAACATTCTTAAAACGTAGAGAATGACATACCAGAAACAGTGGTGGAAGAAAAATCCATATTAGCTGTAAAAGGAAAGCAAATAAATATATGAAAAAGCAAAACATAAATGGGTATTAAAAAATTGAACTATGTGGATAGCTCCTTCATGGAGCTTGTACAGTAAGTCAAATCACTTCTTCTATACTGTAAAATTCTCTGATGCTATCAACACAAACTAAGGGGCCAGTTGGTTGTCATCAATTGTTTATTTTACTTATGCTAGAAAAGCAAAACCTACTTCTTCAAGTTGTTGTTATCTCAAGCAAGTTTTTGTAGGTTATAGAAGTGCTGATTCTGTAATTTCAAGTATAATATCAAAACTGACACCTAACTACCATTCTTAGCTTTGTATCATTCAAGTATTTGGTCTTAGTTTCCAATGTTGGAATGATTCAAATGCAACTATTACCTTGTCTTGTGCTTATTTTTTCCAACCCATCTATCATCTAGATAAGGATTTCTTTGACACACAACTCCCAAATTGGAATTCCCCAACTTCAGAAGAGTACCTCCACTGTAATGGTATGAATTTTACCCTTTCTCACATTAGCTTTTCTGCATGTCTTCTGAGTGAGATTGCTAATTTGTGATGCCCATCCACTAGAAAATGAGTTGAGCTTGGCCAAATTCACATTCGTACAGACAGAAATCACATTGCTCCTAAAGTGCTGTATAAATTTTACCTTCTAAACTTCATTCATTATCCTCTATTGCTAAGCATTAATCTGTTTAATTCATACTGACATAGCACTTCCCCTCCAAAAATTGATGAAGGTGCAACTGAATAATGCAATGAGATTAATTTATTTAAGTTAAGGGTATGGCCTCTGACCCTCAATCATTATTTACTTTAGAGTGAAACTGAATTTTAATTAATCAATAAATGTATCTAATCTAAATTAAAGAGGAATAGCATTTCAAATAAAAATCCTCATCTCCATTTTTTATCAATTCCTACACGAAAAATCTTTAAACCTTAGCACAGTGATATTTATCCAGGCTATTCAAAACACATCCATATTGCCTGGCACACAATTGGAAATGGTAAATGTATAGTTCAATCATACCCAGACTAATCTGTCCATTCACATTTACAAGCTAACTCCTAATTATCTGTTTATATATGCCGATTTAGCTTTCTTACCTAACACCATTCTAACTTGGACTTATTATTAACTAAGGAAAATAAATGTAGATTGACCTGAAAAAATATGTAATCTTCCTTCAAATAACCTTCACTAAATACATATCACACAGGTACTTTCATGTTATTAAGCTAGTATACCCTTAACAGCAGCAAAATCTCAATGATCAACTCACTAGCATTGTTCTCTCCAACTCACTGAAGACAAACTTAACAGCACGGAAGAAGTTGCCAAGGAATAGCATTCCCACCCTTCCAATTTGGAGATAGTGATTATAGTTACATTTGCCTTCTGTGGATTAATCTGCCAGGTTTGAATAGGACGCTAAATCAGATGTTGCAAGTCATCAGCAAGTTGGCCATATACCTTTCTCAGTAACTTTTGATCTCTCTTGAAATATAAAAAAAAGAAAGAACTTGCATTTATATAGCAACTTTCACAACCTCAGAACATTCCAAAGCACTTTGCAGCCAATGAAGTACGATTCAAGTGTAGTCACTGTTGTAAATTAGGAAAGAACAGCAGCCAAATTGCACATGGCAAGGCCTCACAAACAGCAATGAAATAATGACTAGATAATCAATTTTAGTGAATGTCGATCGAGGGATAAATATTGGCCAGGACATCGGGGAGAACTCTTCTGCTCTTCTTTGAAATGGTGCCATGGGACGTTTTATGTCCACCTGAGAGGGCAGATGGGGCCTCAGTTTAATGTCTCACCTGAAAGACAGAACCTCTGACAGTGCAGTGCACCCTCTGAAGTGTTACCATAGGTTATGTGTTTACGTCTCTGGAGTGTGATTTGAACCCAAAACCTTCTGACTCAGAGGTGAGAGAGCTACCACTGAACCATGGCTGACACCTAAAAAGGTAAATCGACATTAATATAATTAATATAAAGGGAAAAAGGGAATACGAAAATGTTAGGAAAGACGGTTAAAAAACAATTTGGAAGGCAAAGAGAAACTACAAAATTAAATTTTCAAGGAATATAAAAAGAAATAGTTAAGTATTCTACAGACACAAAAGAACAAAATAAAAAAAGAAAAATCAGGATAAGGATAGGGAAACTAAAGGATACGCATGATAAACTCAGGCAATGACAGCGAAATGGCAGAAATATTAAATAATTACTTTGCCTCAGTATTTACCAGGGAGACTAACATGGTGGGCATGACATTAGAAGAAGAGATCAAAAAAGATATAAAGACATTTAAGATAGAAAGAGGGGAGCTAATTGATAAACTAATCAAACTTGGAGAGGATAAAACCCCTGGTCCGAATGGATTGCATCCGCGTATGTTAAAAGAAGTTAGAGGAGAGATAGCAGAGGCATGATTACATATATATAAAAATTAATTAGAAAAGGGAATAGTGCCAGAGGACTGGTGGACAGCTAATGTGATTCCTATATTTAAAAAGGGAGATAGAATCAGTCAAGGGAACTATGGACCAATTAGCTTAATATCGGTAGTAGGAAAGATAATGGAATCCTTACTCAAAAATGTAATAGAAAAACATCTAGAAACTGAAAATATAATGAAGAATTGTCAGCACGGATTTCAAAAGGGAAGGTCATGCTTGACCAACCTTATTGAATTCTTTGAAGAAGTAACAGAAAGAGTAGACATGGGTAATGCAGTAGATATTATATATTTGGATTTTCAAAAGATCTTCAATAAAGTACCACATGGTAGACTCATGACTAAGGTCAGAGTATGTTGAGTCAGGGTATAAGTAGCAGAATGGATAGCAAGCTGGCTACAAAATAGAAAACAGAGAGTAGGGGTTAAAGATAGTTACTGGCAAAAGGGAAATGGTGCTCCACAAGGATCGGTGCTGGGACCACTGTTGTTCACCGTTTATGTAAACGATTTGGACTCAGGAATCGGAAGTACAATTTCAAAATTTGCTGATGACACCAAATTGGGGGGTATAGTTTATACAGAGGAGGACTGTGACAAAATACAAGACGACATTAATAAACTTGCAGAATGGGTGTGTAATTGGCAAATGAGTTTCAATATAGGTAAGTGTGAAAACATAAGAAATAGGAGCAGGAGTAGCCCCCTCGAGCCTGCTCCGCCATTCAATCTGATCATGGCTGATCTTCAACCTCAACTTCACCTTCCTGCCTGATCTCCATAACCCTTGATTCCCCTAGAGTCCAAAAATCTATCTATCTCAGCCTTGAATATACTCAATGACTCAGCATCCACAGCCCTCTGGGGTAGAGAATTCCAAAGGTTCACAACCCTCTGAGTGAAGAAATTCCTCCTCATCTCAGTTTTAAATGGCCGACCGCTTATCCTGTGACTATGCCCTCTAGTTATAGATGAGGTATTACATTTTGGTAGGAAGAATAAGGGGGCCACATTCTGCTTGGATTATAAGGGTCTAAATGGGATAGAGGAGCAGAGGGATCCGGGGGTACAGATACACAAATCACTAAAAGTAGCAGCACAGGTTAATGAGGCCATGACAAAAAAGCAAACCAAGCACTTGGGTTCCTTTCTGGAGGGACAGAATTGAAAAGCGGAGAAGTTATGTTAAACTTGTACAGAACCTTGTTAAGACCACACTTGGAGTACTGTGAACAGTTCTCGTCTCCATATTATAAAAAGGATATAGAGGCACTGGAGAAGGTGCAAAAAAGATTTACTTGGATGATACCAGAACTGAGAGGTTATACCTATCAGGAAAAAATTGGGCAGGCTAGGGCTCCTTTCTTTAGAAAAGAGAAGACTGAGGGGTGACCTGATAGAGGTCTTTAAGATTATGGAAGGTTTTGATCGGGTAGATGCAGAGAAGATGTTTCCACTTACAGGGGAGACCCGAACTAGGGGCCATAAATATAATATAGTCACTAATAAATCCAATAAGGAATTCAGGAGAAACTTCTTTACCCAGAGTGGTTAGAATGTGGAACTCACTGCCACAAGGAGTAGTAGAGGCAATTAGCATTCGTAATTCTATGTAATTACCACTGACACATAAAACACATTCGTGATTGAGTGTGATGGGATTGACTGTACCCTTTGGGTGAGTGGGGGTATATTATCAGATAAGCAAGTTTCAGGCCTGTTTCTTGCTTAATGCACACAAGGGGTAAAATCGACCCTCTGCGGCCCAACCCTTGGATCACCTCCCCTCTTCCCTTTAACCTACCAGCACTGGCTGGGCTCCACGTTTGAGCTGTCAGATTTTCATCCCATTGCAGCTAGCGAGCTGCTCGAAATGCAAGAACAGCTCACTGATGATATGGAAATGAGGTTCAACTATGCTAATTGGTCAGGTCTTGGACCAATTCCATTGGGCAGGCAGCTGGCTCACACCACCCGCCTCCCACTTGAAGGAATTGGTCACTTGAAAATCGTTCCTAAACCTCAAATCAATCATTTAAGTCAATGGTCCTCCTTTCCTTTTCCATGGCTGGCAACAATCCATGGGCCACTAGCTTAGTTCCTCTATTCTTAAATTTGCTTACCATTCTCCTGTAATTATCCTTTTAGAGGTCGGATTTCCTATCCATTATATTACTTGTACCAAGTGTAAGGGAATTACCAATCCCTTACTTCCCCTTCACCAAACCATTCACCCTAACATCTATCTCCTTAACCAGTCACTGCCAGAAATTACAAAACTGCCCTATTGAAAGATTTCCCTCTGAACATCTTACATGTCTCACAATAGAGTCTCCAGCTACCAAGGCTCCGTTATTTAACTTTGGATTTACCTTAGTCTGTTTGAGGTTGTACTTGTTGTAACTCTGTCCTTCCATTCCTTTTTGGTTTTGTGAATGGTTTTTTGACTGGTAGAGGTAGAGATGTCAGGTGAACTGTTGAGAAGTTAAGAATTAGCCTCAGGAACCTGAAAGCAGTCAATCTGGCTCAAATCAGGAGAGCAGTTATTTGTAATAACAGAAATATTGTGTGATTTCGATATAGCTGCAGGAGGCAGCGAAATAGCCACAGACCTGCAAGGAAAGTATAGAAGGCAACCAAATATTTTAGGTCTTCCACCTCCTTACAAAGTTTAGCAAAGATTACTGGGGAGGCAATTTTTAAACAAAGAGACTAAAATATGTCCTTTCAACCAACTCATGGAACTTTAAAGGTATACATACCACAGTCACTGCACTGGAGCCATTCTCTCTTTTTAGTGGAGTTCACAACTGAGAAGTGAGGCCAGGCCCATCCTGTCACTATTCCTTATCATATGGTTTTAGTCCAGTTTTGGCGATGATATTAAGCAAAACCTCCCATTCCCAGCTGCTCTGAGAGATTGTATATTTTTTTCCTTCCAAAGTCCTCTTCAAACAAGTTAGAATATATTCAAAATGAGAATAAGGAACTGACCTCATGAAATGATACAAGGTCAGCTCTGCAAGCTGCTTCAGCACAATGCAAGACTTTTAAAAATGCTATTATATAGGAATAGGCATAAACACAATGTAGAACTCAGCTTCCTTAGCCACTACATAAGTACATGCATGTAAGATTCGAATTTTGTTTCATCAAAAGATCAAAAAGGTTAATTCCTTCATTTCAATGTAGACGAAATGGATTGTTCTTTTGTATGTGATGCTTTCATGCAAAATGTTCATATCTTTAGGAATTATTATATTTGGGATATCTGTTCTTCATTGTAATTGATATTTTATGTATGCGTGTGCATGTGTGCGTGTGTCTAAAATTTGATTAAATTCATTTGAGATTCTTTACTTTGAAGGGATTAGCAGAAGTGTCGAATTTGACACCCAAGAGGTTGTAAGCCGGAGTTTGAAACTGGACTGAAGTTTTTTTCAAATGCTATTGTTTCATCAGACATAAAGCTTCATTTCTCTCCTTGCTTGAGGGTTACAAAAAGTGCCGGTATACAAGACAATAAAATAACACAAAACTGTTAAGAGAAGACTTACTGGCTAAGCTCACCAGGTCAGATACCAGAACTTTGTTAATTGCAGTTACCAAAACTTTACATTGCATCCAAAGAAATGTCTTATAATGAGAAATTGACCCATTATAGGTGTATATCTGTTATATATTAAAAATATTGAATGCTGGCAACATTTTAATGGTAGTAAGTTTGTTGGTGGTGCTGTGAGCAAAGCATATGCCACTTAATGTTATGTGACCATCAATCAACTCAACTGAAGCCCTTTATGTCAGTTCTAAGTGTAATACATGGTGGCACTATAGCAGTGCATTTCCCAGAGATTGACGGACATTTAGGTAAAGGAGAAAAAGGACCTCTTCCCCACTTTCTTCCACTTCTCCCTGACCTCTTCCGCCTCTCCTGAACTCTTTCCCCTCCCCATTCTCTTCCCCCCTCTTCTTCCCCACCTTTTCCTTGATGTTCCTTCCATCTCTTCTCCTTTCCCCTACCCCTCCATCCCCTTCCTTAAGGTATTATGTCACTGGTTTCAACAATGCAACCGCTTCCTTTAGCCTCCAATCCCTCCCTGGCGTACTCTGGCGACCTTCATTTCTTCTGTTTCACCCGCCCCCCCACCACACCCCTACAGACCTCTAAATCTCCTTCTCTAGCCTCTCATTATACTCTATTCTCTCCCTTCCTCACCCTCAAACTCTGCTCTACCTTCCTTTCAGCCTCTAACCCACTTCTCCCACTCTACCTTCCCCTTCTGCCCCATTCTCATCCCCTATCTTCACAGACCTACCTCAGCACTACTCTAATTATTTTCCACCATCTAATCTTCCTTGACTTGAAGGTTGCACTGGGTCTTAACTCCTCATGTGCAAGGCCATGACTAGTATTATTTATAAATATGATACCAATTTTGTGTTTTATATTACCATTTAATAATAACATCTGCCATTTCAAAGACAGCAGAGGGTACATACATTTTTAATATTTTCTTGTTTTCTTATTACTGCATCTCTTATGAGATAAATTGGGTCAATCATCATTTAATATCCTTCCTCCCTCCCTGTGGGGAAGCAGCTGGCCTCTGCTCAATGCTTCCCCACAGCAGCATTGCTGTAATCAGAAACTCATTAGAGTTAGGGGCTGAACTTGTGTCCCAGCACTCCATCATGCCACGTGTTAGCGTTCCAGTGCACTGAGACAGCCAAGAAAAAGCTTGCTTTATTCCGATGATTTTTCTTATCAAGAATTCATTTGTTCTGAGGGGAAAGTACACTCATAAATGGCAACGTTGGAACATTGTGCAGATTAAGCCACGTGATCAAAATTCCATATTCAGTAATTGAACACTTGGGCATCCTTTCACTAATTAATTTTGTCTAAAATGTTTTTATTTTAGCTATTAGAAGCATTTGCACATTAAGCAACTACAGATAACTCATGGTTGTTGAATACAGAATAATATGAAAATAATGAACTGTAATATCAATTTTATCCAATATAGATACTGAATAACAAAATTGTGTCCTTTTGGCTATGCACACAGATTTGAGGTGTAACCCTAGACGTACCATCCTATGGCTGTTAGAATACTTTGTTAGTGGCCATATTTCGTCTTCCAAGATGAAACAATTTAAGCATGTTAACAACACAATAAACAGTCAGAAATATTATTTTAAAAAATCAAAATTAAAATAGATCTTGGAATTTTCTTACAGAATGTAATAGTAGCATTGTCCAGTATATTCTAAGCTATATTTTTTCCCTTGAGGAGTGGCCCTTTTTCTCAGCTTTCTGCTCAAAATTACATAAAAGTTGTGTTGATGTTAACAGAAAAAAGAAAGTGTCAAAGTGTACAGGTTGCACAGCATTAACTGTGCTCTAATATACGTATCACGTGCATACCATATGGAATTTGGGCAGGAAGCATTCATATGATGAATGTACACTATTTATAGGATTTGCTACACCCATTTGAGCTGCTAGAAAAAAAAACCTCCTCCATCACCGACACATCTTGACCTACTATCAAATACTTACTCCTCTGCTTTGATGGATATGCAACTTGCCCTGCTTGCAGCACACATGTAAAGGTATTAGAACAGAGGCACACACTTGCCATCAAATATCAGATCTCAGTTAATTGTTACCTTCCATCCAGGCTGCAGAAACTTCAAGTAACATCTAACGGTTGTTTATTGATGTGCAAGATGTGTAACAATTAAATAATTATTTACTGAAGCTGAAACAGATGTTCATTAGCGTTAACACAGCTGTGTTCAATTGTTACTTAGCTGCAATGCCAATCTGTTGGAATCAAATTTCCAGGACAACTTTTGATCAAAAAAGTAGAGATTGGCAGACCTGGTGAATGATGGTCCCATTCCTTTCCCTGGATGAGGGTTATGATATGATGATAAATAGGGCATATGTTGTGTTATGAGAAGACAAAATCATCTGAGTTCCTCGTGGCAGAACCCAAAATTTGTTTATTGCACCTATCAAGACTTTTGTATTGCACCCGAAACTTTTTCAAAGCTTTCTAGTGAAAAAAGTATAAAGTTCTGTGGATGCTAAGAATGAAGAAAGATGTGTTAATAAACACAGAAGAGTACTCACCCATTGTACTCACACTTGTGTGTGTCTATATGTATAATGGGGTCGGGTGTTTCCGCTTGTTTCCACTAGTTTTGTGCCCAGATTCCAACACAATCGGCCAAACCAGCGCAAAAGATCAGGGAATTTTAAACGCAAGTGAGTTATGCTCAAAACCACTTACTTCTGAATTTTCCACGATCTTTTACGTTGGTTTAAGATTCAATTCGCCCGGATCAGGCACCGCCCACAAAACTGGCCAAGTCCCCAGGTCAACATTGCGAGTTTCTGTTGATTGCGCTAGTTAGGGAAAGCTCTTTGAATTGCATTAATTTTCTTAGGTGCACAGACAGTAGTGGGCACCTTTTAAAAGCTTATACATATTAAAAAATATTTAATTTACAAAGAAACTGACTAGTGTACACCAATGAAACTAGTAAATGGTTCAATATCATTTTTTAAAGTCATTTTCAGTGATTTAAAATCAGGTTACTCACAGATAGAGAACTAGACACTCATTAAAAATACTTATTTTTTTGTGATAAACCCATTTTCAGCTGTATTAATAAAACTGCAACAGGTTACCACTCTTGAATGCATCAATGAATATTTTTTAATGCAAAGAGAAAAAAATAATTCTGTTCTATTACGCTGGCTGATTGCACTGGTTCATGGACGATTTTACGTTTGTGATTATGTAAATACATTTTAGCGAAGAAACTTGAACTGTAACCTAACCAGCTCAATTTTAGGCGCATTTTGGGCACAATTTCCCGATTGCGCCCAAAGTGAAAACTTTACCCCAATATATGTAGCAGAGCTAATATATGTGGCGTTGCTTATGGTAAGTGAAGAGAACATGCTCTTTTATCCCATGTAACTCACAATATATTATAAGGTCAACTGATTTTGCTGATTGAATGAGTTGAAATATATTTTTATATGGAATGTATTGTGGGATATTGTAATTGTATTTTCATCTTCACATTCTAGGTTTGAGTGATATTTGCATATAATGTATTGTTTGATAAGGAGAGGATTATATCGTGTAATGAAAAATATATTATTGTGCTGGTTTAGTTTAGGTTTGTTGGGAATAAAAGCAATATTGGTTAAAATAAAGAAAGTAATATAAAATAGAGTATTTCATGAAGAGAAATTATATAAAAATAAAGGCTTGCATTGTATAGAGCCTTTTACAACCTCAGGACGTCACAAAGCGCTTTACAGACAATGAAGTACCTTTGAAGTGTAGTCACTGTTGCAATGTAGGAAACACAGCAGTCAAGTTGCACACAGCAAGGCCCCACAAACAGGAATGTGCTAATGACCAGATAAGCTGTTTTTTTAGTGATGTTGATTATATCAAATGAAACTTTAGTTCTCTGCTGACTTAAGGAATGACTTTCTTAGTTTTTATCAATTACTGGATTTTTAATTTTGTTTTGATCTGGCATTAGAATAGTTCTGTTACCTCTCATTTACAATTTTATGCCCTGAAAGTATGTAAAACTGATATTTTTTGAGTGAATGATGAGAATATTATTCATAACTTGCTGCTCTGTGTCTTCAAGCCACAAAAGATTGAAAATTACACATAACTCTCACAAGATGGCACCCTATTCATGAGGACATGATTATTTATAAGCACCAACGACCTAAATAAAGATAAAGGTACTTATAAGATAATGCTAAATACAATTTACTATGCATAGCCACATTTGATTCCTCCTAAAATTATGGACAAAGTTAGAGACAGCAGCACATTAAATGATGGTTTATTGCACAAATCACACAGAATCACTCCCTAATTGAACCTCAATTCACTTGACAATCAGTGTTTTAATCAATTCCTAATCACCTATCTGAATTTGTTTTCCATTCTAGGCAACCTTAGAAAACATGATCCATAAATGCTTTATTGTGAAGCTGTCAGATTAAAACTGAGTGCCAGCACGTTATCAACAACAATTAAAGTGGCAGCACGTGCACAAAGGAAGAGAGGTGCCGCACCTCATGGAGAAAAATATGCCAGAACTTTAAATTGGCAAATTAGCAGATTAAATTGGCAGGTTATGATGTAATGTTGATAATAGCTGCTGAGAAATTTGCAAGCAAGACAATTGTAATCTCTCAATGAAACAAAGTGGGAACCAATGAAAAGTGGCATACCCCAGAGTTCTGTGCTGGCTCCTTCACTGTTAATGTTTTTTTTAATCGGTGATCTTGAGCAGTGCATAAATAGACAGTTAAGTTTGCAGATGAATTGAAAATGTGTGCAAGGGTTAGTAAGAAGAAGGGGAGTAGGTGGCAAACTGATTTCGATAAAGGGGGAAGCAGTGCAAGAGTTGCTGTACATCAAGCATCAATACCCTGGATTATGGACCCTGAAGTTTGAGACCTGCTTAACCCCTGGTACATATAATATAGGACTGGAAAAGACTCTGCAGTTCATCTGACCGATCCCAAAAACCACTACCTTTCAGTTTTTCATTACCTCAAATGTCTATCTAATTTTCCCTTAAATTTTTCCACACTATCTGCCTTCGTTTGTTCTATGGGCAGTCCAATCCATACGTTCAACAACCTCTGCATAAAGTATTCTAAGCTACTTGTGCATTTTCCTTCTTCTAACCATCTCCCTTGCTTCTGGAGTTCGCAGAAATTTTGATCATATTTTTGGAGTTGAACTATTAAATACTTGAATATCTTCTCTGATTCCAAGAGTTGTACTGGTTTAAAATGTATGATCTGGATACTACTTAATAATATCATGCCATCTTTCCTTAAGTCAGCAGAGGACAAAAGTTCCATCCGCTATAGCACAGTGGGAGCCATTATTGGGCAATGGTAATGGTCTGCGGGGCTTCAGGGCTCCATTTGTAATCGTGGATCAGCAAAGCAAGGGGTGCCAGTTGGCCAAAATACCTCAGGGAGTTATTTAAAATAGTGGTACACTGAAATAAAAAGAAGCTGAGGGAGCCATTAATGGATAATGGCAATAGCAAGCACATGCCATTTTTACAGTGTGGTCGCAGATTAAAGGGAACTATCAAAAGGCCTATTTAAAACCATAGTGTATTCAACTGAAAAAGGCTTAGAGTACCATTACTAGGCAAAAGGTAACAGCCATCAGGTAACAGAGAGCCATTTTAATAGTGATGCAGCAAAGCAGTAGAGCTACAGGGCAAAAGACCCAGAAAACCATATTAAAATGCATTTTTAATGAAAACTGGCTAAGACAATCTTTTAAAAGTGGTAATGTTTCCCTGGCTGTGTGTCCTGACTGTACAACCTTTCTTCCAGTAATTCCAGTGACTGTAGAAGTTAAGGACACCAGAATCTGCTATGCTCCTTCCCCATGTAATGACATCGCCATGGGGCAACTGGGCATGAGTGCTAATAAGGTTAAGAGGTGACCTGATAGAAGTATTCAACATTAGTAAGGGCTATGATTAGGTAAGTGGCGATAGATTATTTCCACTGATTGGCAAGGCAGTAACAAGAAGACAGAAATTAAAGCTAGTCACAAAACAACTTGCATTTATATAGCACCTTTAATGTAGAAAACCATTCCAAGATACTTCACAGTAGCATAAGGAGAAATTGAACGCCAAACCAAAAAAGGTTATATTAGAATGGATGACCAAAAGCTTGGTTGAAGAGGTGGGTTTTGACAAGGGCCTTAAAGGGGGAGAGGGAGATGGAGAGGCAGAGGATGTTAGGGAGGGATTTTCCAGAGTTTGAGGCCTAGGCGGCTGAAGACACAGCCACCAGTATTGGGGCATAGAGAGGTGAGGATGCACAAAAGGCGAAAGACAAAGGAACAGAGAGTTGGGGGTTGGGAGGGGGCGTGGTTGGTGGGTTATAGGGCTGGGCTATGGGAAGCCTAGCAGGAGAGCATTAGTTAAGTTTGGAGGTGACAAAGGCATGGAGAGAAGCTACAATGATTCTTGAGACTCTTGCTGGGCTATATTCTATGCCTCCACCAGATTTATCCAGGCAACTGGACAAGGGCAGCAGGCACATGGGAACACCACCACCTGCACATTCCCCTCCAAGTCACACACCATCCCGACTGGAAATATATTGTTGTTCCTTCGTTATCGCTGGGTCAAATCCTGGAACTCCCTTCCTAACAGCACTGTGGGAGAACCTTCACCACATGGACTGCAGAGGTTCAAGAAGGCGGCTCACCACCACCTTCTCAAGGGCAATTAGGGATGGGCAATAAATGCTGGCCTTGCCAGCGATGCCCACATCCCATGAACGAATAAAAAAAAACTAAAATGGGACTTGAGAAATCCTATAGTCTGCTCTATGACACTTCTTGTAGTGGCATGGGCTTCATTGTATCTATTGTCCCCATCTGTCTGGAGAAGCCTTATTGGAATCATTAGCCATGACTGCAAAGCATAGCCTTGTTCACCAATCAATCATCTAGCTATATGGCTTCAGGTCCTTACGGTTCAATGGTGGGTTATAACATTTTTGAAAATGTTATGGCAGTTTCCAGGGATCTGAAATTGATAAGATTAGGATAAGGTGATTGGCATCGCATACTAGCTTGACATTAATAAAATAAAAGCCTTTCTTGTTCATAAAATTGTGAGAGTTGTCATATGGGGCTTTGAGACCAATGGGAATCCTGCCAGTCTGTAGAATTGGACAGCTTGCTTTGTATAGTTCCATTCAGAAGTCTATGAATTGCTCAGCCCTCCTGAATAGAGCATCATTGACCTTCTTGGTGCATTTGTGAGCATTTTAAGTAACTGGTGCTGCCTGGAAGAATCAAAGACACAAAGAAATTCAAGACAGTGGTGACCTTGACGGTACAGATGATGCTATCACCTGGTGGAAGTGGGATTTAGGTCCACAGCCATTAGTTTACAAATTTCTCCAATAACCTTCAAGGGAAAGCGCAGCCTTCTGAGACACTGATATTCAGAAAAGCCAGCAAAAAAATATTCATCAAGACCTCTTGCTCTATAGACCCTAGTGAGTGGGAATAAGTTTGTAGGGATGAAACAATTTCTATAATGCATGACTCTAAGACCCTCTAATATACCCTCTATCATAGAATCATTGAATCATAGAAAGGTTACAGCACAGAAGGAGGCCATTTGGCCCGTCGAGTCTGTGCTAGCTTCTGCAAGAGCAATCCAGCTAGTCCCACCCCCCTGCCCTATCCCCATAGCACTGCAAATTTTTTCCCTTCATGTACTTATCCAATTCCCTTTTGAAATCCACGATTGAACCTGCCTACATCACCCCTTCAGGAGTGCATTCCAGATCATAACCACTCGCTGTGTAAAAAAGTTATTTCTCATGGCACCTTTGGTTCTTTTGCCAATCACTTTAAATTTATGTCCTCTGGTTCTTGACCCTTCCGCCAAAGGGAACAGTTTCTCTCTATCTACTCTGTCTAGACCCTTCATGATTTTGAATACCTCTATCAAATTTCCTCTCAACTTTCTCTGCTCCAAGGAGAACGAGCCCAGCTTCTCCAGTCTATCCATGCAACTGAAGTCCCTCATCCCTGGAATCGTTCCAGTAAATCTCTTCTGCACCGTCTCTAAAACCTTCACATCCTTCCTAAAGTACGGTGCCCCGAACTGGACACAATACTCCAGTTGTGGCCAAACCAGTGTTTTATAAAGGTTCATCATAACCTCCTTGCTTTTGTACTCTATGCCTCTATTTATAAATGATGTGGAGATGCCGGTGATGGACTGGGGTTGACAATTGTAAACAATTTTACAACACCAAGTTATAGTCCAACAATTTTATTTGAAAGTCACAAGCTTTCGGAGGCTTCCTCCTTCCTCAGGTGAATGTTGTGGAAATGAAATCCTCGAACCCTTCGCATTTATAAATCACAGAACAATACCTGGTGATTACAGATAGTCTTTCCAACTGCCCGTTGCCAAGGCAATCACAGTGTGCAGACAGAGAGGTGTTACCTACAAGGCCACCGAATATACAAACAACCAAAAAAAAAAGAGAGAGAGAGAGGCAGAAACATAGAAACATCCGGAAGGAAAAGAAAGACAGCAAATGACCCGTTATATTAAAAACAGAGAACATTTGTTCGCTGGTGGGGTTACGTGTAGCGTGACATGAACCCAAGATCCCGGTTGAGGCCGTCTTCATGGGTGCGGAACTTGGCTATCAGTTTCTGCTCGACGATTTTGCGTTGTCGTGTGTCTCGAAGGCCGCCTTGGAGTATGCTTACCCGAAGGTCGGTGGCTGAATGTCCTTGACTGCTGAAGTGTTCCCCGACTGGGAGGGAACCCTCCTGTCTGGCGATTGTTGCGTGGTGTCCGTTCATTTATAAAGCCCAGGATACCGTATACTTTCTTAACTGCTTTCTTAACCTGCCCTGCCACCTTCAACCTTTTTGTGCACATATACCCCCAGATCTCTCTCTTCCTGCACCCCTTTTAGAATTGTACCCTTCAGTTTATATTGCCTCTCCTCACTTCTATCACTTCACAATCTATCACTTCACACTTTTCTGCGTTGAATTTCATCTGCCATGTGTCCGCCCATTCCACTAGCCTGTCTATATCCTATTGAAGTCTACCACTATCCTCCTCACTGTTCACTACCCATCCAAGTTTTGTGTCATCTGCAAATTTAGAAATTGTGTCCTGTACACCCAAGTCCAAGTTATTAATATATACCAAAAAAAAGCAATGGTCCCAGTACTGACCCCGGGGAACACCACTGTATACCTCCCTCCAGTCTGAAAAACAACCGTTCACCGCTACTATCTGTTTCCCATTACTTGGCCAATTTTGTATCCATGCTGCCACTGCCCCCTTTATTCCATGGGCTTCAACTTTGATGACAAGCCAATTATGCAACACCTTATCAAACACCTTTTGTAAGCCCATATACATCACTTCAACCGCATTGCCCTCATGGACTCTCTCTGTTACCTCGTCAAAAAACTCAATCAAGTTGGTTAAACACGATTTGCCTTTAACAAATCCGTGCTAGTTTTCCTTTATTAATCCACACTTGTCCAAGTGACTGTTAATTTTGTCCCCGATTATCATTTCTAGAAGTTTCCCCACTGCTGAGGTTAAACTGACTGGCCTGCATTGCTGGGTTTATCCTTACACCGTTTTTTGAACAAGGGTGTAACATTTGCAATTATAGGAACATAGGAACAGGAGTAGGCCATTCAGCCCCTCGTGCCTGCTCTGCCATTTGATAAGATCATGGCTGATCTGTGATCTAACTCCATATACCTGCCTTTGGCCCTTATCCCTTAATACCTTTGATTGCCAAAAAGCTATCTATCTCACATTTAAATTTAGCACTTGAGCTAGTATCAACTGTCGTTTGCGGAAGAGAGTTCCAAACTTCTACAACCCTTTGTGTGTAGAAATGTTTTCTAATCTCGCTCCTGAAAGGTCTGGCTCTAATTTTTAGACTGTTCCCCCCACTCCTAAAATCCCCAACCAGCTGAAATAGTTTCTCTCTATCCACCCTATCTGTTCCCCTTAATATCTTATAAACTTCGATCAGATCACCCCTTAACCTTCGAAACTAATTCTCCGGCCCTCTGGCACCACCCTCATATCTAAGGAATCATATCGTCATCCGCCTTCTCTTCGGCATAAGAATAGAGAGATTCTCATTTGGGAATGCATATCCCCAGTGCAAAGCAGTACTTTGAGCAGAACTGAGTAAAACGAGCAGCAGAAGTTCTGACTGAACCTCCAAAATACTAAAGAGAACTATATACAGGCAAAGTGACAACAACCTTTATTAGCATCACACAAAATGGTCTCCTCAAAGTGATATCCACATCAGTGATAGCTTTCCGTAGCTCCACTTATATAGTGGTGATAATTATTTGGGCTGGGTTTGGGGCAGCTTTGTAGGAAAATGGGTCGGAGGGGTTAGCAATGCACCTTTGACCCCATTTATGTGAACTGGAATGGCACAATATGTCATGTATCATGTATAATATATAAATTCATCACTTGGTTGAAAATAAATGCTTTCAGAATTCGATCTCCAGTTTCTTTTAAAGTCTTTGGGAAATGCAAAGGAACTCTCAAATCATCATAGGATAAGAGGACACATCCTTCTACGTTTCAACTCTTTTTGATGTACAGATTGCATTCTGAGAATTTCTGAAATTTGCACATGCTCAGAAAGCACATGTGGTTGAAAGCTCTGTCTTAACTGTTGTGAGATAAAAAATATCCAGTCAAAGCCAAGGCTTTTGGGAGAGGCTGAGGCCTTCAAGTAAAAATGTTAATGAAAAGACATTGAAAGGCAATTCAATACATAACTTTAATCGTGTTATTGTGAAATATGTAATTTTTTGAATTATGTTGATTTGTTTAAACCCTTATTTAGTTCATTAGAAATTTCAGTTGCTGAGATAAAATAGCAGGTGAGAACAATTTTCAAAAATCGTTTTTGAGTGATTTGCAGGAAACAGGTGGCCAAATTGTGCAATGACAGGGTAAGGTACTCTCATAGCTTCTATTGTGTGTCACACAATAGAAGCTATGAGAGTACCTTGAAATACCTATTACATTGCACCTACACGAGCAACAGGTACAGCGAGTACTTATTTCGAGTCTTCAATGAAATGCATACCCCACATACTAATTTTAATATATAATAAATAGATCACTAGTGGTTTTTGAATGGTGTTGCGTGAATCACCATGTGTCAGGGGATATGCTTGTTACTTTGCCTATGTGCTCAATTTTTATTCTTTTTTGAAGCTCAGGACATGCGGCAAGATGGTATTCAAGATGTTACCATGTGAGAGATAGATACATGGCTACCTGGCATTTAGGAGCACAGGGTGGAATCTTGCAGGTTCATAGTATGGGTGGGGGAGGGGTTTGGTGGTGGAGGTGAATAGATTTTCGCAGCACTGAGAGATTTAAAATCCTGAGAGGGATAGTAGTGTTCCAATCCCAATCTCATTTACTCACCCAGTGGACCTTCGTAACCCATTGCATGCAGCCAGACCCCAGATTCTCTCCACCTCTCCCAATTTGATCTCCCAACCATCCCATTCACCACTGGACCTCCTGCTATTGTCCTTTTGTGCTGCTTACTGATGCCTGGTGCCGAGTAATTTAAAATATAAACAGCCAATTTTCTCGGTGCTGGAAAACTAGCAAAAAAGATGGCAGCAGGCTCGGAGATGGAAGTTGCGGGAGGGGCAGTGGATGGAAGACAATGGGAATGTTTGGGAATTAAGAGCATAGGTGGAACAGATCGCGGAAGTGGGAAAAGATGGGAGGTCCCCAACAGTGCCTGCAATAGGCTGGGGCCATCAAAAAAATTACAATATTTAAAACTTGAGATCTAAGCTCAAAAACTGACCTGAAAGCTGTAAAACTTTCAGGCAGGTGTGCTTTGCACCACTTAAGTTGGAGATGGACCTTGGAGGTCTCAGATGTAAATAGACAACAAGCACTACCAACCTTGGAGACCAAATGTGGAGGCAAAGATAAACAATAGGTATACAGTAATATGTTGGAAAAGTGTGATGGAAGTAAGCGTTATACTTATATCTTGTGAATTGACAAATGAAAGCTTGAGATTAGCAATTAATATTTATAACATTCCATCTGTTTCTATCCATCTATAATATATTAAAAGTCTTCTGTAGATATAGATATAGCTATTAGTTGCTTTAGTCTGTAAACTTCAAGGGCTGTGTGGTAATATCTGCCATTTCACAGTAGAGTGGCCTGAGACTACATTAAATTACAGCAGGTTGAGTGATTGTTAATCTCTTGCTTTAATTCGTCAGTTCACAAGATATACGTAGAATCCATGGAAAGTTAAGCAGCTCATTAACCTAAATCAAGGTAACCTAGAATTTATAATTTGGCCCTGATTTATAATGTTGTAGCTTTAATGTCATACAGTACACTTTTGAGTGAATTATAAGAGATTATTCATCATCATATTCTGTAACTTTGACAGGTGTCTCAAATACAGATTATTTACTGCTCCGATAACTGGAAGATCTGACAAGACTGCACCCTACTTATGAAGACATCATTATTTCTGAGAACTTATGAGCTAAATAAAAATAAGATACGTATATAACAAGACAATGCTAAATGCCTTGAAATTTACATAACCAAATTAGATCCTTAATAAAATTATGGTCAGAATTAGAGATAGCTGCTCAATATTTAATAGTTTCCTTGCATAGATCACACCCTACCTAAATCTTAATTCACTTGACAATCAGTGTTTCAATCAGTTCCTAATCACCTACCAGGATCTGTTTGCCATTTTAAGTAACATTAGAAAGTACGATCCATAAATGTTTTATTGTGATGCTGACGCATTAAAACTAAGAATGCCAGCAAGTTATCAGCAACATTTAAAGTGGCTGCATATGAAGACAATCACTTAGAACTACAACAAGTAATCACTATGAGGCAACAGCTCTTATTCTTGCTATAACATTGGGATATCTTGCGAAAATTCCCAGACTGTCCGAACTTGGGGTTTTCAGGTTAGTAGCTCTATAAGCGGTGATTTCTAAGGCCTGAGGATGTTGGTCATTGGCAACTTGTTCTCCTTGGAGGACTAGCCCCATTTTTAACACAGGGTACATACAGGGCAGGCAGGGTGCGGGGCAGATAGGAAAACCCCCATGGACTCCTAGGCATGAGGATCGGGCTACTTTAACTGCTGGGCCTCATTGAAATAGTCCATCTCTGTCTCCCGCCCAAAACTGGTGGGAATGACGTCACGGCCGGTGGTGGGAGCAGTAATTGAGGTGGGAGCTAGATGCTGCCGGAGACCGAAGGAAACAGTGCCCATCAAGGTAAGTCAAATAGTGATGGTGAGGTGGGTGGGGTGGGGGGAGGGGGGTCCAGGCCGATCGTGGTCAGAGAAGGTTGGGGGGAAAAGCCCGGGACAGAGAAGATCCAAGGTTTCAAAGCTTTCAAAAAATTTAAAATTAAACACTTAACTGGGCATTTCCTGGCCTGATGCTGCTTGCCGCCAGCTTTTGCAGGAGGATCCGAGACTGCTCAATTCGTGCCTTTCAAGATTAAAATGACATGGGGGCCCATAGTACATCATTATACCCAGACATTTCAATATTTATGAGACCCATGTCTGCCTGTGGCAGACAACCTCCATATTCCCCAAAACCAGAGAGTTAAAATCGGGGTGGTGAGGGAGCAGAGGGCGGGAATACGTCTGCAATGTGGTGCAGGCACCCTGACCCCCATTTTAACTACCCACCAACCCCATTCGTGCTGGGTGGGTAGGTTTAAAATTGGGGCGACTGTGTTTTGGCTGGATCAAACACGGAACCACCACAAGACAAAATTGGCCTGTTAACTGCCTGCAGGCGGTACATTGCAAATTCGTGCTGCATGAAGACGAAAACCTAGCAGAGCTTTAACTCTAACTGAGAAATATTGTACAGTAATCAAAATTCAAATGTATTTCAGAATTCCTTGTGGACTTTAGTGGCAGCATTGCCCAGTATTTTCGAAGCTATATTTTTTTTCCCTCAGGGAATGAATCTTTCTCTCAGCTTTAAGAATATAAGAACATAAGAAATAGGAGCAGGAATAGGCCATACGGCCCCTTGAGCCTGTTCCACCATTCAATAAGATCATGGCTGATCTTTTACCTCAACTCCACTTTCCTGCCTGGTCCCCATATCCCTTGATTCCCTTAGTGTCCAAAAATCTATTGATCTCAGTCTTGAATATACTCATCAACTGAGCATCCACACCCCTCTGGGGGAGAGAATTCCAAAGATTCATGAACCTCTGAGTGAAGAAATTCCTCCTCATCTCAGTCCTAAATGTCCCACCCCTTATCCTGAGACTATGTCCCCTAGTTCTAGACTCTCCAGCCAGGGGAAACATCCTCTCAGCATCTACCCTATCAAGCCATGTCAGAATCTTATATGTTTCAATGAGATCACCTCTCATTCTTCTAAACTCCAGAGAGTATAGGCCCAATCTACTCAATCTCTCCTCATAGGACAACCCTCTCATCCCAGGAATCAATCTAGTGAACCTTCGTTGCACTGCCTCCAAGGCAAGTATATCTTTTCTTAGATAAGGAGACCAAAACTGTACACAGTACTCCAGGTATGGTCTCACCAAAACCATGCACAATTGCAGCAAGACTTCCTTACTCTTATACTCCAACCCCCTTTCTGTTCACAATTACACAAAATTGTGTTGATGTTAAGAATAGAGAAAGACGTGTCAAACTGGACAGGTTGCATAGCATAAACACATGTCCTACTATATATGCTGCAAGCATACCATATGGAATTTGGCCAGGAAATATGCACCATTCGTATGATGAACGTACACCATTTATATGAATTGTTGGACCCATTTGGACCCACTAATGCATCTTGACCTACCATCAAATATTTGCTCCTCTGTTTTGATGCACATACTGTAAAGGTAAAAGATCAGAGGCATACACTTGCCATCAGATATCGGATCTGAGTTAATGGTTATCTTTCATTCATGCAGAAGAGCCTTCAAATAACTTCTCATGGTTGTTTATTGATGTGCGAGATGTGTAACAATTGATGAAGAATTATTTACTGAAGTGGAAACAGATGTTCATTAGTATTAACACAGCTGCGATCAATTCTCAGTTGCAATGCCAATGTTGTGAAGACAACTCTCCAGGACAACTTGTGCTCAAAAACATAGAGTGATTGACAGACCTGGAGTATGATTGAAATATTTCAATAGTAATAATTACGTACCCTCTGTTTTGCCAACTGACATTCAGGTTGACAAGTAAAAGGCAGGACTAAGCTTGAGTGTCTCAATTTAGCAAAGCAATAAACACAAAAGTAAATTAAGGACTTTTAAATTTAAATTCCATATTTGTTTGAACTTTTGGGCAATTATTTGGACACCTTGACAGCCATAATCAGTGTGCAGATGTGTTATCTGTAATATAGACAAAATAGAAAGAATTATAACAAATTTAACTGCCTGTCACACAGTTTTATGGGAGAACAAAAGATTAGGGCAGTTATTACAGCCTGTAAAACATTACTAACTATTCTTTAACGGACTTGTGTGAGTTTATGTGCTCAATGAGATTGGTGCTAGGGAATAGAACATTTTCATTTCAGGCACTCAGTGTTAGCAGCAAGAACTTCCAGGTCAGGTAGAATGCAGTTAGATGCTGAGCAAAGCTACCTCTATTCTGCCCCAGTCCATAGCTTGGTGGAGCACCCACTCATTCACCAGTTGTTCACCTTCCCATATAGTTTATCTTATGGCTCCTCCGAGTGAGATTGCTTGCATAGTACCAATTTAGAGGCAGTGATTGAGGCTGCCCAGACTTATTTCACAAAGGAACCCACAGGATACAGTAGTTTAGTTGTTATGTTACTGGACTAGTAATCCAGTGGCCTCAACTAATAATACAGTAGAATCATAGAAATTTACAGCACAGAAGGAGGCCATTCGGCCCATCGTGTCTGTGACAGCCGAGAAAGAGCTATCCAGCTTAATTTTACTTTCCAGCTCTTGGTCCATAGCCTTGTAGGTTACGGCACCTCAAGTACCCTTTAAATGCGATGAGGGTTTCTGCCTCTACCGCCTTTCAGGCGGTGAGTTCCAGACCCCCACCACCCTCTGGGTGAAAAAATTTCTCCTCAACTCCCCTCTAATCCTTCTATCAATCACTTTAAATCTAATGCCCCCTGGTTATTGATCTCTCTGCTAAAGGAAATAGGTCCTTCCTATCCACTCTATCTAGGTCCCTCATAATATTATAAACCTCAATTAAATCCTCAGCTTCCTCTGTTCCAAAGAAAATAACCCCAGCCTATCCAATCTTTCCTCATAGCTAAAATTCTTCAGTCCTGGCAACATTCTCGTAAATCTCCTTTGTACCCTCTCTAGTGCAATCACATCTTTCCTGTAATGTGGTGACCAGAACTGTATGCTGTGGCCTAACTAGTGTTTTATGCAGTTCTAGCATAATCTCCCTGCTCTTATATTCTGTGCCTCAGCTAATAAAGGAAAGTATCCCGTATGCCTTTTTATCCACCTCATCTATCTGTCCTGCTACCTTCAGGGATCTGTGGACATGCACTCAAAGATCCCTCTCTTTCTCTACACTTCTCAGTATGAGTATAGTGAGTTCAAATTCTCAGTATCAGTAGAGTGAGTTCAAATTCTCAGTATCAGTAGAGTGAGTTCAAGTCCATGGCAGTTTGAGAATGTGATTCCAATTTTGTTAAAAAGCTGGAAATAAAATAACCATGAAGTTGTCAGATTGTTGTAAAAACCCAACTGGTTCACTAATGTCCGTTAGGGAAGGAAACCTTCCGTCCTTACTCAGTCTGGCCTACATGTGACTCCAGTGATTGACTCTTAACTACCCTCTGAAGTGGCCTAGCAAACTGCTACAAAGTACAGAGTTCAAGAAGAAGGCAAGGGCAACTAGAGATGGGCAATAGGGTGAGTCTGGTGAGGGAGGCAATTGGGAGGAAGGCGAGCAGCCCATGGTTTTAATGCGGACCTGGGAGGAGCACTCCTGCACCTCCCCGCTCCACATTCACATGGGTACTTTTTTTTTAAACTACCTTTTTCGTGAGGCCTCCAGTGATCCCTTTAAGGACTGCTAATTAATCTGCGTGTAGACCTGGTGATCCTGATCACAGCAGTCCCAACGCCTGCAGCATTCCGGATAAACCAATTTCCAGACTGGTCCCAAAAACAGGCATTAGGCCTCTTATTTGCATATTCAAGGGGCTTAACGCCTGTTTTAGGCAGCTGCTAGGGAAGCATCTGCAGCGTTCGAACCAATATGGCATTGGAAAAGTTAGACTCAGAATCGTAGAAAGGTTACAGCATGGAAGGAGGTCATTTGGCCCATCGAGTCCATGCCGACTCAATGCAAGAGCAATCCAGCTAGTCCCACCCCTCCGCCCTTTCCCCGTAGCCCTACAAATTTATTCCTTTCAAGTACTTATCCAATTCCCTTTTGAAAGCCATGATTGAATCTGCCTCCACTGCTCCCTCGAGCAGTGCCTTCCAGATCCTAACCACTCGCTGTGAAAAAAAGTTTTTCCTCATGTCACCTTTGGTTCTTTTGCCAATCACCTTAAATCTATGTCCTCTGGTTTTTGACCCTTCTGCCAATGGGAACAGTTTCTCTCTATCTACTCTGTCTAGACCCTTCATGATTTTGAATACCTCCATCAAATCCCCTCACAACCATCTCTGTTGCAAGGAGAACAACCTCAGCTTCTCCAGTCTATCCACGTAACTAAAATCCCTCATCCCTGGAATCATTCTAGTAAATCTCTTCTACACCCTCTCCAAGACCTTCACATCTTTCCTGAAATGCAGTGCCCAGAACTGGACACAATACTCCAGTTGTGGCCGAACCAGTGTTTTGTAAAGGTTCATTATGATTTCCATACCTTTGTACTCTATGCCCCTATTTATAAAACCAAGGATTCCGTATTCTTTTATAACCGCTTTCTCAACCTGCCCTGCCACCTTCAATGATTTGTGCACATATACCCCCAGATCTCTCCGTTCCTGTACAACTTTTAGAGTTGTGCCCTCCAGTTTATATTGCCTCTCCTTGTTCTTCCTACTGAAATGTATCACTTCGCATTTTTCTGCGTTAAATTTCATCTGCCATGTGTCCACCCATGCCACCAGCCTGTCTCTATCCTCTTGAAGTCTATCACGATCCTCCTCATTGTTTACTACCCTTCCATGTTTTGTGTCATCTGCAAATTTTGAAATTGTGCCCTGTACACCCAAGTCCAAGTCATTAATACATATCAAGAAAAGCAGTGGCCCCAGCACTGACCCCTGGGGAACACCACTGTACACCTCCCTCCAGTCCGAAAAACAACCGTTTACTACTACTCTCTGTTTCCTGTCCCTTAGCCAATTCTGTATCCATGTTGCTACTGCCGCCTTTATTCCATGGGCCGCAATCTTGATGATAAGCCTACCGTGGGGCACTTTATCAAATGGCTTTTGAAAGTCCATATACACCACATCAACTGCATTGCTCTCATCTACCCTCGTTGTTACCTCATCAAAAAACTCTATCAGGTTAGTTAAACGCGATTTGCCTTCAACAAACACGTGCTGGCTTTTCCTAACCAATTCACCCTCGTCCAAGTGACTCTTAATTCTGTCCCAGATTATCGTTTCTAAAAGTTTCCCAACCATTGAGGTTAAACTGACTGGCCTATAATTACTGGGTTTATCCTTACATCTTTTTTTGAACAAGGATATAACATTTGCAATTCTCCAGTCCTCTGGCACCACCCCCGTATCATCAGATGTTTGGAAGATTATGACCAGTATCTCCGTAATGTCCACCCTCACTTCCCTCAGCAACCTAGGATGCATCCCATTCGGACTGGGTGACTTATCTACTTTAAGTACAGCTAGCCTTTCAAGTGTTTCTGATACTGTTCAGGCACGGGAGGTTGGCACCTAAGTTGGACCTGCTTACACTCATTTTCCGCCTGGCCCCATCTGCCTGTTCAGCTGAATATAAAAGATTCCATGACCCTATTTGAGGTAAAGCAGGAAATTCTCTATGTGTCCTGACCAATATTCTTCCATTGAGGGGTCAAAGACAGAATCTATTTGGTCAGGATTAAGGAACAATAGAGGAGCTATTATGCTATCGGGTGTATACTATAGGCCACCAAATAGTGGGAAGGAGATAGAGGAGCAAATTTGCCGGTAAACTACAGAAAGATAAAAGAACTATTGAGTAGTGATAATGAGGGACTTTAATTATCCCAATATAGACTGGGACAGTGACAGTGTAAAGGGCAAAGAGGGGTCGAATTCCTGAAATGTGTACAAGAGAACTTTCTGGAACAGTGTGTTTCCAGCCTAACGAGGAAGGAAACAGTGCTGGACCTAGTTCTGGGGAATGAAGTGGAGCAGGTGGAGCATGTTTCAGTGGGGGAGCATTTGGGGAACAGTGATCATAATATTTAGACTAGTTATGGAAAAGGACAAGGAACAAACAAATGTGAAAATACTTAACTAGAGAAGGGCCAATTTCAGTGAGTTAAAAAAGGATCTTGCCCAGGTGGATTGGAATCAAAAATTGACAGACAAAACAGTAATTGAACATTGGGAGGCCTTCAAGGAGGAGTTGGTTCAGGTACAGAGTAGACACACTCCTACAAGGGGGAAAGGAAGGGCATCCAAAGCTATAGTTCACTGGATGACTAAAGATATAGAGATTAAAATGAAACAGAAAAAGAAGGCTTATGACGAATGTAAGGCTCATATAAATATTAAAAAGGTCTTCAAGGGAAGGGTGGGACCAATTAGGGACAAAAAAGGGGATCTCTTGTGGAGGCAGAGGGCATGGCTGAGGTACTAAATGAAAACTTTGCATCCGTTTTCACTAGAGAAGAGAGTGCTGACATTGCAGCAGTAAAGGAGGAGGTTGTAGTAATATTGCACTGGATAAAAATAGATAAATAGGAGGCATTTAATAGATTGGCAGTACTCAAAGTAGAAAAGTCACCCAGTCCAGATGGGTTGCATCCTCGGTTAATGAGAGAAGTAAGGGTGGAAATTGTGGAGGATCTGGCCCCAATCTTCCAATCCTCCTTAGATATGGGGACGGTGCCAGAGGACTGGAAGATTGCAAATGCCACACCCCTGTTCAAAAAGGGGAGAGGGATAAATAATTACAGGCCAGTCAGCCTAACGTCGGTGGTGGGGAAACTTTTAGAGACAATAATCCAGGACAAAATTAATTGGCATTTGGAAAAGTATGGGCTAATAAATGAAAATCATCACAGATTTGTAAAAGGAAAATGGTATTTGACTAACTTGATTGAGTTCTTTGATAAAGTAACAGAGAGGGTCGATGAGGGTAATGTGGTTGGTATGGACTTTCAAAAGGCATTTGATAAAGTACCACATAATGGACTTGTTAGCAAAATTAAAGCCCATGGGATTAAAGAAACAGTGGCAGCATGGATACAAAATTGGCTAAGGGACACAAAGCAGAGAGTAGTGGTGAATGGTTTGTTTTCAGACTGGAGGGAAGTATACAGTGGTGTTCCCCAGGGGTCAGTATTAGGACCACTGCTTTTTTTGATATATATTAATGACTTGGCTTGTGTATAGAGGGTATAATTTCAAAGTTTGCAGATGACGCAAAACTCGGAAATGTAGTGAACAATGTGGAGGCTAGTAACAGACTTCAGGAGGACATAGACAGACTGGTGAAATGGGCAGACACATGGCAGATGAAATTTAAGGCAGAGAAGTGCGGTGATACATTTTGGTAGGAAGAATGAGGAGAGGCAATATAAACTAAATGGTACAATTCTAAAGGGTGTGCAAGAACAGAGAGACATGGGGTGCGCACACACAAATCTTTGAAGGTGGCAGGACAAGTTGAGAAGGCTGTTAAAAAGGCATATGGGATCCTGAGCTTTATTATTAGAGGCATAGAATACAAAAGCAAGGATGTTATGCCAAACCTTTATCAAACACTGGTTAGGCCTCAGCTGGAGTATTGTGTTCAATTCTGGGCACCACAATTTAGGAAGGATGTCAAGGCCTTAGAGAGGGTGCAAAAGCGATTTACTAGAATGGTACCAGGGATGATGGACTTCAGTTATGTGGAAAGATTGGAGAAGCTGGGGCTGTTCTCTTTAGAACAGAGAAGGTTAAGGGGATATTTGATATAGGTGTTCAAAATCATGAACGGTTTTTATAGGGTAAATAAGGAGAAACTATTTCCAACGGCAGATGGGTTGGTAACCAAAGGACAGATTTAAGGTGATTGGCGAAAAAGCCAAATGCGACATGAGGAAACATTTTTTACGCAGCGAGTTGTAATGATCTGGAATGCACTGCCTGAAAGGGTGGTGGGAGCAGATTCAATAGTAACTTTCAAAAGGGAATTGGATAAATACTTGAAGGGAAAAAATTTACAGGGCTATGGGGAAAGAGCAGGGGAATGGGACTAATTTCAAAGAGCCAGCACAGGCAAGATGGGCCAAATGGCCTCCTCCTGTGCTGTACCTACTATGATGCTATGAACCAGCACCAACAAAAACAGATTAATTTGTCTTCTCATTGCAGTTTGAAGGACCTTGCTGTGTGCAAAATTGACTGTCAGGTTTGCCTATGTAACAACAGTGCTTACACACCAAAAGTCATTAATTGGCTCTGAAGGACTTGAGGCCAATGTAGGGATTAAAGAAATGAAAGTTTTTTCTTTGTTTAAAATCCTGTGCAGTGTTTAATCTGGCTAACAAAATGCGTGGGAATCCATTGGACTTTCTGGCCAATTTTTAAACCTAAAAAACCTCAATTTAAATGTTTATAGAGTAGAGATTATCCCTTGCAGACATGCACAGAGCTTTCTCCTGGGCAGGATAGTTGGAGTTCCAGGCAGATAAAATCCAAACATTGTGAACACTTTACTGCCTGGCTGAATCCAATCCCAGACCAGTAGATGCAGTGTAAATGCAGCCTAAACATTTCTCTGCTTAACTATCCAGTTTTGATTGGAAATTGTTACCATGTTTGCAAACCAGCAATTAAGATGAGCAGAAATGAATGGACTGTCAGAAACAATTACATTTACTAACTTACTATTTGACAAAAATTGGGATTCTGTATATTTTTGATGAAATGCCATTATGGCGTTGAGCGCACTTTCAGTGCCGTTCCAGTGCAGGATGTCATACTGCAAAATTTGTCATCCAATAGCCCCTTTCAGGCCCCAAAAAGTGAGAAACACATTACAATTTCTCCCCCTTTTACTGTTATTGGATAAGCAGCTCCCTTTTCAACTGCATCAAACTTCTAACAGACTGACCATTTTGAGGAAACATTATTATCTTAAAAACATCAATAGACCCATGAGTTTTCAATTCTTTTTTATACAATTTAACAAACTTCACATGCTTTTTCCATAAACATTGTTTGCATTTTTTTATTGTCCCTGTCAGTGATGTCTCATATCACTATCAAGATCACATTACACACATGAAATATGACCTAACAGCTTGGTCCTTGTACAATAATCTAAATTCCTTTGATTCCCAGCCCATCAGAGGTGATAGAATGAGAACATCACAGTGGGTGACAGTCTGATGTTCAAAGAGCTGCTATCGAAACAATTAATCTCTTTGGCTTTCAAAGTGATATCTAAAATAACTCACCGCTAACTTGGTCCTGACAGTAATAATGAGAAATTACATTTGTAATATGATAATACATCATCAGAAACTTTATTAAAGTATTAAAAAAGCTTAATTCAGATAATTCTGATTCTATAACATGCTAAGACAGTTTGCATATACTTGCATTGGTTTTTAGTCCATTATTTGAAATTATGCTGTGCAAAATTAGAAACAAACATGTTAGCGCATTCATATGAAATTCCTTTGTATGTTATTTTAATTAAGCTGTTAAGTCATTTAAAGTACAAGTTCATACGTTTGTTAAAATACCAGACAAGGGAATGTCATGTTAATGTGCTCATTACTAATATTGCATGGCACAATTTCATCCCAGTGAAGTCTCTACTGCAATCGTCAACATTAAAAGCTTTTATGACATTACTGGCTTAGTAAGACAGAGATACCAATTGGGCATTATTTGTTGAAGTACATATAATGATCTTGATAACATTATCAAACAGCCAAGCAGTGGGACTCTCATGGCCTATCGGATCAAGATATGGCCTTATCTCTTCAGTGGCTCAAGCATAAATAGTTCAAACTTAATACTTGAGACACACTTTCTTTACATTTAAGTCCAGGTAGTAACGCTTACCGAATAATTGTGCGGGTTACTCCAAGATGATGCAAAGGTTCCAGGATGTGGGCATCTATCCATTAGCATTAGTGTAAAAAACATCACTTTTACAGCATTCTAAATTAATGCAGATTACAGTGGCATTCCTGGACATTTACCTGCTTCAAGTTTTGAAATTGTAACTTCACATAGAAAAAAAATTAATTGAAAAAAAAATAGCCTGAAGGGAGGAAAGCTATTTGTCCTACAACAAAAATGATGCTTCACTAGGGAGTCTGAATTCAGGAGCTCACAAATATGAAGCTCAGTATTAATAAAAGAGTAGGTGAAGCAAAGGAGGATATTGGCCAGCTTTGTTAAAAAAAACTAAAACCATCTCCCAGAGCTTAATGCCTGCCAAGTAGAAACAGAAGAGAGCCTTGGGATGACACTTAAAAAAATTGTTTCCCTGGAAACCACACTGACAAATGTTGAGAAGTGGAATGACCTTGAAAATCTCTCATGCAAGAATAATTTGCAAATAATCAGGCTGCCGCAAGCAACAGAGGGCAGGAAAAATGTTGCATCTGTTCCTGAGTTTACCTGAATTTTTATCAGTTTAAACTGATAAACGACATTATCATGTATGGCCCCTGCACTGTTAAAATGAGCACCCAGGAACTATAATTTTTAGGCTTTTAAGTTTTACGAACAAAGGTAGTATACTACTCAATCGTGGATAAAGGAAGGGCAGCTACTCTAACACCCCCTGAAGAGCATCTGCTGATAAATTACAAGACTTGCAGCAGCCTCAAACAAAATTTAACCGAGCTGAGAAAAAAATTCTACTCATTTATTGGTTAAAGAAACAATTACGGCTGTGAGGAGGGATGATATGTCAGAAGGATCATCAAATGGGGCCAAATGGATTGAGCTAAAGAACAAAAAAGGTATAGAGGGCGCAGAATTCTTAAATTGCATTCAGGAGAACTTTTTTAGCTAGTACGTAGCAAGCCCAAAAAGAGGGGGGATGGCAGTTCTAGATTTAGTTATAGGGAATGAAGATGGGCAGGTGGAAGGAGTATCATTGGGAGAGCAGTTTGCTGGTAGTGATCATAATTCAGTTAGATTTAGCATAGTTATGGAAAAGGACAAAGATAGAACAGGAGTAAAAGTTCTAAATTGGGGAAAGGCCAATTTTACTAAGATGAGAAGTGATTTAGCAAAAGAAGGTAAATCAGTGTCAGAGCAGTGGAAGCATTCAAGGGGAAGATTCAAGGGATTCAGAGTAAACATGTTCCCACAGAGAAAAAGGGTGAGACAGCTAAATCTAGAGCTCCCTGGATGACAAGGAGCATACAGGATAAGATAAGGCAAAAAAGGAACGCTTATGTCAGACAACAAGAGCTCAATACTGCAGAAAACCTAGAGGAGTATAGAAAGTGCAGGGGTGAAATTAGAAAGGAAATTAGGAAAGCAAAGAGAGGGCATGAAAAAATATTGGTAAATAAAATTAAGGAAAACCCAAAATGCTTTAGAAATACATTAAGAGCAAGAGGATAACTAAGGAAAGAGTAGGGCCTATTAGAGACCAAAAAGGTAACATATGTCTGGAGGCAGAAGATGTGGGTATGGTTCTTAATGAATACTTGAATCTGTCTTCACAAAAGAGGGGGACGATCCAGAGATTGTAATTAAGGAGGAGGATTGTGAAATATTGAATGGGATAAACATAGTGAGAGAGGAAGTATTAAGGGAATTAGCATCTTTGAAAGTAGATAAATAGATAAATCACCAGGCCCAGATGAAATGTATCCCAGGCTATTAAGAGAAGCAAGGGAGGAAATAGCGGAGGCTCTGACCATCATTTTCCAATCCTCTCTGGCTATAGGCATGGTGCCGGAGGATTGGAGGACTGCTAACATTGTACCGTTGTTTAAAAAGGGAGAAAGAGATAGACTGAGTAATTACAGGTCAGTCAGTCTAACCTCGATGGTGGGCATATTATTGGAATCGATTCCGAGGGACAGCATAAACAATCACTTAGAAAGGCATGGGTTAATCAAAGACAGTCAGCATTGATGTGTTAAGGGAAGATCGTGTCTGACTAACTTGATTGAATTTTTTGAGCAGGAAACAAGCAGGGTCGATGAGGGCAACGCGTTTGATGTCGCGTACATGGACTTTAGCAAGGCTTTTGACAAGGTCCCACATGGCAGACTGGTCAAAAAAGTAAAAGCCCATGGGATACAAGGGAAAGTGGCTAGTTGGATCCAAAATTGGCTCAGTGGCAGGAAGCAGAGGGTAATGGTTGACGGGTGTTTTTGCGACTGGAAGACTGTTTCCAGTGCGGTTCCGCAAGGCTCAGTACTAGGTCCCTTGCTTTTTGTGGTATATATTAATGATTTAGACTTGAATGTGGGGGGCTTGATCAAGAAGTTTGCAGATGATACAAAAATTGGCCGTGTGGTTGATAGTGAGGAGGAAAGCTGGAGACTGCAGGAAGATAGGAGGGGAGAAAAGTGGCAAATGGAATTCAATCCAGAGAAGTGTGAGGTAATGCATTTGGGGAGGGCAAACAAGGCAAGGGAATACACAATAAATGGGAGGATACTGAGGGGTTTGGTTGAACAAAGGGACCTTGGAGTGCATGTCCACAGATCCCTGAAGGTAGCAGGACAGGTAGATAAGATGGTTAAAAAGGTATATGGGATACTTTCCTTTATTAGCCAAGGCATAGAATATAAGAAAAGGGAGGTTATGATAGAACTGTATAAAACATTGGTTAGGCCACTGCTCGAGTACTGTGTACAGTTCTAGTCACCACATTACAGGAACGATGTGATTGCACTAGAGAGGGAACAGAGGAGATTTACGAGGATGTTGCCAGGCTGGAGAATTTTAGCTATGAGAAAAGATTGGATAGGTTGGGGTTTATTTCTTTGGAACAAAGGAGGCTGAGGGGAGATTTAATTAAGGTATATAAAATTATGACGGGACTAGACAGAGTGGATAGGGAGGACCTATTTCCCTCAGGAAAGGGGTCAAAAACCAGGGGGCATAGATTTAAAGTAATTGATAGAAGGATTAGACAGGAGCTGAGGAGAAATTTTTTCACCCAGAGGGTGGTGGGGGTCTGGAACTCACTGCCTGAAAGGGTGGTGGAGGCAGAAACCCTCGGCTCATTTAAAAAGTACTTGGATGAGCACTTGAAGTGCCGTAACCTACAGGGCTACGGACCAAGTGCTGAATTAAGCTGGATAGCTCTTTTTCGGCTGGAATGTACACGATGGGCTGAATGGCCTCCTTCTGTGCCATAATTTTCTATGATTCTATGATTCAATAGCTTATTATACACAGTAGGACTGAAGATCAAAGTCAGCAGGAAAGTTAAAATATTTGCAATTGTGGTTGAAGTAGAAATATTTCAAACTAAGACCTGAGGGACACTTTTTTTACATTTAAGGTTAGGTAGTGATGCTTACTGAGAAGGTGTGTGGGCTACTCAATGCCGGAGAGCTACTTTTCTAATGTTAGTCCAAAAAGCAACAATTATCCCCTGATGTCTTCAGGTGGCTCTCAGCCGGCTACTTGGTGGTGAGACTGCAGCACTGATTTTAACCCAGCTCATCCAGTGGGAGTAGTTAAAATGGCAGTAGTGGACGGGGTGGGGAGTTTGTGCTGCATTCCCGCCCCACGCTATTTGAACTACCAGGATTCTGGCGGCATGGAGACTGCCCGCCCCAGGTAGGCAGGGTCCTCATTAAAATGGGAAATTACCAGGCTATCATTTCTCTATCTATTTGTACATATCTTCACTCTATATTCCTCAGAATTCATGCAGAATCATCTACTGATCATCAATGTCCTGCTTGTGATTTTTTCAGCAAAGCTTCATCAAGGCCTTAAAATGAAGCATGTTCAGAGTTGCAGGTCTCTCTCTAGTCATAAAGTGCCAGCGTTGGTGCACTGCTCAGTGTATTTCTTTATTATCCCTGTAATATTTGCTGTTGAGCACAATTCCCAGTTGAAACATTGGGTACAATTTTAATGCTATCTGTCCATTGGAAGCTAGGCAGTTAAAATCGCCTGGGAGACGCACCGACTGATGTACCACACCGTTTCCGCCGTCTTCTATTTTAATCTGCAGCAAGGACACCCGCCTCTGATGCCAATGGGGTGGTTCTTTAAATATACAGATCGAGATCCGATGATGTGATTAGGCATTTTAATTTTTACTGGTGGTCTGATTAGGGAAGCCGTTGTGACTTTCCTGACGATAATTTTACGGCATTGTCCGCTGTGGTAGACTGTCACATGGGTGGGAGGTCAGACGCCCACACTATCCCACAGAACCACCGCTCAGCTCAGCCCACATGCACTGTATACTTAATAAAAGCTCACTTTCTGCTTTATCACTGAGTTCTCCTTTTCTTTTGTTTGTGACCTTATTTTGTGTGTCTGTTAAGGGCACGTACACTAAAAGCTGATCAGTCCTTTCATATAATCCTGAGTGAGATACAGCAACAAATGCAAGGGAGAGGATTTCAGGTTTGTCACTGCATTGAACGGAGTCAGGAAATTTAACACGAGTCCTGATTTTAACCAGGGACGGGAATCAGGCATGCAGCCTGTTGGCCAGTTGGGCGGCAAACCATCCTGACCTCGGCAACATGAGGCTCCGGGGGATTTGAACTTAGCAGCAGCTGAGCGGTGGGAGGGAGTGCAATGTCGGGCGGTCAGGGTCCACTGCCGAAGAAGCGGAGGAACAGTCCCCGGTACTAAAGGTGAACTGCAGGATGTAGTTTTGTGATGTCTCAGTGATCGGTGAGGGGTGGGATGGGAGAGCCCAGTGCAAAGGAGGCTTAAACTTTCCTACGCAGAGCAGCAGGTTAAAATTGTAGCCTATAGAATTGGTGCGGGACATCGACGGGTGAGTCATATGTGCGATTTTAACTGTCCTCTCGCCCGGTTTCTGCCAGGCAGGCAGAGTTAAAATCGTCCCTGTGGTATTGGAAGGAAGATGTAGCGAAAGAAAATTGTAGTGTGATTCTATAAGGGCAGACTACATTTTTGGAGGAAAGGTGTATATTTTTATTGGCTGTTTTACCAGGGGCTCTATTTTAGCACCCGCTATCGGGTGTGTTCCTGGCAGGGGGGGCTCCGAAAATCGGAGAATCCCGGCGCGGTACCGGAGCCCGCCCCGAACCCGCGCACTTCCGGGTTCCCCGCTGACGCGCCGGCGTGCGCGCGCAGCCCCCGCTGGTGGGAATCCCGCAGGCAATTAAAGCCAGCGGGGTTCCACTTGAAGGTATTTATTTTGCTTGTTCAGGTCATTAACTGACGTGATTAAAGGATTATGTGGGATTTTAGAGCAACCTGGGACCGAAACACTCCCAGGTCAAATGGACATGTTGCAGCTGTCAGCCTGTGGCAGCTGCAAAGGTCCATTTGACAGGTTGGGGGGGGGGGGGGTGGGGGGGAGACCCTCACCCATTGCAGGAGGCCACTCTGTCACTTGGGACAAAGTTTGGCCTCCACCACCCTCCTCCTGACAGTCAAAGTCACCAACTTGCACACTTACTCCAGGGTCCGGAGACATGTACCAACCTTGCTGACCCCCTCAGATGTACATCTTGCGGATGGGGGCCGCCGTAGCTGCAGTCATGACCTCCTCGGAGGGGAAACAGCATCACCAGCCTCACCAGCCTCGCCGTCCATCTCTGACACGTGGAGCTCCACAACAGAGTGCTGTGACACATCCACCTGTACAGCAGGAGGGAGGGGTACCGCAGAGAGAGATGCGTCGCAGAGGGCACTACCCTCACCACAGGGTCCACAGACTGAGGCTCAGCTACCTGGACCTCTCTGAGCAGCAGTGCACACGGAGGCTCAGAGTCACTCGACATGTAGTCGTGGACATCTGCAGCCTCTTTCATGCCGAGCTGCTCCTGGCTGGCCCGAGCACCATCTTCTTACCTGTCGCTGTCAAAGTTACCACTGCCCTCAACAACTTCTCCTCCGCATCCTTCCAGGGTGCCACCGGGGTCATCGCCGACGTCTCTCAGTTGTCTGCACAAAAGAGCCCTGCAAATACACCTACACCCACTCTGCAGTGACACAATGGGTGGCATCAGTTGTGGGTCCTCATAGTGATCCTCAGGAGAGGGCATTATTGCACAAACCAGACAGGATTCGCGAAGACATGGCAATAGTGGTG
Source organism: Heptranchias perlo (assembly GCF_035084215.1). NCBI lineage: Eukaryota > Metazoa > Chordata > Chondrichthyes > Hexanchiformes > Hexanchidae > Heptranchias > Heptranchias perlo. Next base: position 26,056,941 of record NC_090331.1, read on the forward strand.
ATAATATAATATGTAATGTGAGTTGGTCAGAAATTAAATATAAGTAACACCCATGACAAACCCTCAGACACCCTTGTGCATCCCCTTCATGCTCACGACACGTTTGCCTTATGCTGCCTACTGCACATATGTGATGCATGCCCTGTGGCTGCAGCACAGGTAGTGGCAGGTTGAGTGAGGCTGGCCGTGAAAGAGATGCACGAGAGGGTGAGTATGAGAGAAAGCCATGAGATTGTATGAGGATTGGGTTGAGTGGTAGTGGCGGGATGAGTACTGGCGAGGTGAGTAGGTGCAGGTAAGATGAGGATGAGGTTTGAGTGGGTATGAGGGGTGATGTGACAGAGTTGTGTTGGCAGTGCTGAAGGAGATGTGGGGTGGGGGCAGTGATGTGGCAGATGGAGTGTAGGGGAAAGACTACGTGTACTCACTTTGGCTGACCTACTGAGGTCGTTGGAGCGCCTCCTGCACTGTATGCAGGTGGGCGATATGTTGGTTGCGCTGGTGACCTCCTCTGCCACCTCGAGCCAGGCCTTCCTCGTGGCAGAGGCAGGCCGCTTCCTCCCGCCCGCCGGGAGGAAGATCTCTGTCCTCCCCCTCCTCCTCACCCCATGTATTGGTACCTGGAGTGAGGCATCATTAAACTGGGAGCAGCCTTCCCCCTGGGCTGCTCCATGCTGTAATTTTTGCTATTTGTTGCAGCATCTGTCAGTGGAGGACTGCCCCTTTAAATAGAGCGCCTCCAGCTGACAGATCTTACTGCGCATGCACAGCCCGCCCGACGCACAGGTCAGCAGTGGGGAACCCGGAGGAGCAGGTAAGTGGATCCAATTAGTGGATTGGATCCTACAATCGCGCGGGAAACTGACTAATTTCACCGGGCGCGTTACCCACGCGCCCGATAGCCCCCCCGCCGAGAACCCGCAGCCCTGCTAACATCGGGCCCCAGTTCTCAGCATACAACTGTAATATCAGCCATGAACAGATGCATCTGTACTAGTTACGGGAGTGATATTGGGCGGGGAAAATGTAGAGTGAAGGGATCAATGCTGGGGCATCTACTGTTTTCAAATAATTTCAACCTACTTGGATTCAGAAACACAATGTAAGTTGTTCCAATTTTCAGATCATAGTGAACCTGGGGGGTGGGCAGTAACATCTGATGAAGCAGCAAGAAGTTATAAGGATTAAAGGGGCAGTTGCTGAGAGGATACGAAATTGGCTAAGGGACAGAAAGCAGAAAGTAGTGGTGAACAGTTGTTTTTCAGATCGGAGGCATGTCTAAAATGGTGCCCCCCAGGTGTTGGGACCACTGCTCTTTTTGATATATTAATGAGCTTGACATCGGAATACGGGACATAATTTCAAAGTTTGCAGATGATATGAAACTCAGAAATGTAGTAAACAGTGAGGAGGGTAGTAAGAGACTTCAGGAAGACAAAGACAGACTGGTGAAATGTATAGCGTTGTTAGTAAAGGAGGAAATCAATGCAATAGTGAGGAAGGATATTGGCTCAGGAAATCACGATGTGGAATCTATATGGGTGGAGCTAAGAAACACCAAGCGGCAGAAAACATTGGTGGGGGTTGTCTATAGGCCCCCAAACAGTAGTGGAGATGTCGGGGAGGACATTCAACAGGAAATTAGAGACACATGCAAGAAGGGTACAACTATAATCATGGGTGACTTTAATCTACATACAGATTGGTCAAACCAAATTAGCAATAATATAGTGGGGGAGGAATTCCTGGAGTGTGTACGTGATGGTTTTCGAGACCAGTACGTTGAGGAACCAACTAGAGAACAGGCGATCCTAGACTGGGTATTGTGCAATGAGAAAGGATTAATTAACTATTTTGTTTTGCGGGGTCCCTTAGGGAAGATTAACCATAACATGATAGAATTCCTCATTAAGATGGAGAGTGAAGTAGTTGAATCCAAAACTAGGGTCCTGAATCTAAATAAAGGAAATTACGAAAGTATGAGGTGCGAGTTGGTTATGATAGATTGGGGAACTTTACTAAAAGGGATGACGGTGGATCGGCAATGGCTAATATTTAAAGAACCTGTGCAGGAATTACAACAATTATTCATTCCTGTCTGGTGCAAAAATAAAACAAGAAAGGTGGCTCAACCGTGGCATACAAAATAAATTAGGGATAGTATTCGATCCAAAGAGGAGGCATATAAAATTGCCAGAAAAAGCGGCAAACCTTAGGATTGGAAACAGTTCAGAATTCAGCAAAGGAGGACAAAGAGATTGATTAAGAGGGGGAAAATAGGAGTATGAGAGTAAACTAGCAGGGAACATAAAAACTGACTGTAAAAGCTTCTATAAATAAGTCAAGAGAAAAAGATTAGTGAAGACAAATGTAGGTCCCTTACAGTCAGAAATGGGGGAAATTATAATGGGGAACAAAGAAATGGCAGAACAATTAAACACATACTTTGGTTCTGTCTTCACAAAGGAGGACACAAATAACCTCCCAGAAATGTTAGGGAACCAAGGGTTTTGTGAGAGGGAGGAACTGAAGGAAACCAGTATTAGTAGAAAAATAGTGCTCGGGAAATTAATGGGGCTAAAGGCTGACAAATCCCCAGGGCCTGATAATCTACATCCCAGAGTACTAAAGGAAGTAGCCCTGGAAATAGTGGATGCATTGGTGGTCATCTTCCAAAATCCTATAGACTCTGGAACAGTTCCTACAGATTGGAGGGTGGCAAATGTAACCCCACTATTTAAAAAAGGAGGGAGAGAAAAAACAGGAAATTACAGACCAGTTAGCCTAACATGAGTAGTGGTCAAAATGCTAGAGTCTATTATAAAGGATGTGATAACAGAACACTTGGAGGGCATTAATGGGATTGGACAAAGTCAGCATGGGTTTATGAAAGGGAAATCATGCTTAACAAATCTACTGGAGTTTTTTTGAGGATGTAACCAGTAGAATAGATAGGGGAGAACCAGTGGATGTGGTGTATTTGGATTTTCGGAAGGCTTTTGATAAGGTCCCACTGAAGAGGTTAGTGTGCAAAATTAAAGCACATGGGATTGGGGGAAAAGTACTGGCATGGATTGAGAATTGGTTGACAGACAAGAAACAGAGAGTAGGAATAAACGGGTCTTTTTCCGGATGGCAGGCAGTGACTAGTGGGGTACCGCAGGGATCAGTGCTTGGGCCCCAGTTATTCACAATATATATCAATGATTTGGATGAGGGAACTAAATGTAACATTTAAAAGTTTGCAGACAACACAAAGCTAGGGTGGAATGTGAGCTGTGAGGAGGATGCAAAAAGGCTCCAATGTGATTTAGACAAGTTGGGTGAGTGGGCAAGAACATGGCAGATGCAGTATAATGTGGATAAATGTGAGGTTATCCACTTTGGTTGTAAAAACAGAAAGGCAGATTATTAATTGAATGGTGATAGATTGTGAAAAGGGGAGATGCAATGAGACCTGGGTGTCCTTGTACACCAGTCGCTGAAAGCGAGCATTCAGGTGCAGCAAGCAGTTAGGAAGGCGAATGGTATGTTGGCGTTCATTGCAAGAGGATTTGAGGACAGAAGCAGGGATTTCTTACTGCAGTTATACAGGGCCTTGGTGAGACCACATCTGGAGTATTGCGTGCAGTTTTGGTCTCCTTATCTGAGGAAGGATGTCCTTGCCATTGAGGGAGTGCAACGAAGGTTTACCAGACTGATTCCTGGGATGGTAGGACTGACGTATAAGGAGAGATTGGATCGACTAGACCTATATTCACTCGAGTTTAGAAGAATGAGAGGTGATCTCATCGAAAATAAAATTCTAACAGGACTAGACAGACTAGATGCAGGGGGATGTTCCTGATGGCTGGGGAGTCCAGAACCAGGGGTCACAGTCTCAGGATATGGGATATGCCATTTGGAACCGAGCTGAGAAGAAATTTCTTCACTCAGAGGGTAGTGAACCTGTGGAATTCTTTATACCACAGAAGGCAGTGGAGGCCAAGTCATTTGATGTATTCAAGAAGGAGATAGATATATTTCTTAATGCTAAAGGGCTCAAGGGATATGGGGAAAAAGCGGGAACAGGGTACTGAGTTTGACGATCAGCCATGATCAATTTGAATGGCAGAGCAGGCCCGAAGGGCTGAATGGCCTACTCCTGCTCCAATTTTTTATGTTTCTATGTTTCAAAGAGCCAGCACACGCACAATGGGCCGAATGAGCACCTTCTGTGCAGTATCATTCTATGCTTCTATGATTCTATAACCTGAGCAATATTTGCAATTGGGCAGAATTATGGCAGATGAAATTCAATATAGATATAAGTGCAAGGTCTTAACCATTGAAAGAAAAAAATGAGAGACATATTTATTTAATGAATGGTGTCAAGGGACTGAAAGTGATCTGGGAGAAATGATAGGCTCATTATTGACCATCTCCAGCCATCACAAATTGGCAACATTCTATTTGCTTTGTCAATTTGCTGCTTTGTGATGAATGGAGATGATCAGTACTGAGCCTGTAAAACACTCGAGTCACTAAAGAGACATTTAGATGCTGTGATGGGTGTGGGCGGTTTGAATTCTAGGTTTTTATGGAGGGATGCTTGAGATGAGTCAACTGGCTTCCCTCCTCTGCGTGAATCGTTGTGATTTAGATGGGATTGTTCCTTTAAAAGAAATGTCACTACAGTGAAACACTATTCTAACAGTAGCAGTTTTCATTTATTGACTCATGAAATACTCCTGTTGAATCCTGGAAGTTGATTTATAGCAGAAGTGATTGTTCTACAGCAATTTAGTGTTACTATTCGAATATGTAATAATTTATCGGCAAGAATTGCTGAGAATAAATGACTACGTGTACCAAAAGTCAAATCTTTGTATTAACTGCTAAATGGCTTTGAGCATCAGTGGAGTCAATCCAATTCAGGTAAAATGGGGTTTCAAATATTGCAGTACAGACTTCACATATATTACTCAGATGTCTTTAAGGGATTAAATCAATCAGGAACGAGCAGGTAAAAATGATTAAAACTTGTTTTAGGTCACTTAAAAAATTTATGTGCCAGTCACATTAATTAAAACATCAACAATGCAGTCAGCTCCTAAAGTTCAAGGTCATGCAACCTGCAAAATAACCATGAACTCTTCTTTTATAAAAAATATTACTAAATATTCAGATTGAAGGTATACATCTCCACCAGTAAACTATCACACAGATACACTATATCCTGAAGTACTCATTTAGTCTTCTTAAGCAACATCTTATGTTCTTATGTTCTTATCGAGCCTGCTCTGCCATTTAGTAAGATCATAGCTGATCTTTGCCCACAGCCCCACTTTCCCGTCCTATCCCCATATCCCTTGATTCCCTTAGAATCTATCGATCTCAGTCTTGAATGTACTCAATGACTGAACATCCACAGCCCTCTGGGATAGAGAATTCCAAATCTTCACAACCCTCTGAGTGAAGAAATTCCACCTCATCTCAGTCCTAAATGGTCGATCCCTTATCCTGAGGCTATGCTCCCTAGTTCTAGACTCTCCAGCCAGGGGAAAAAGCCTCTCAGCATCTACCTTGACAAGCCCTCTAAGAATTTTATATGTTTCAATGAGATCACCTCTCATTCTTCTGAACTCCAGAGACTATAGGTCCATTTTACTCCATCTCTCATAGAATCATAGAAGTGTTACAGCATGGAAGGAGGCCATTTGGCCCATCGAGTCCATGTATAGGCCCATTCTACTCAACCTCTACTCACAGGACAACCCTCTCATCCCAGGAATTAATCCAGTGAATCTTCATTCCACCGCTTCTAAGGCAAGTATATCCTTCCTTAGATGAGGAGACCAAAACTGTCCGCAGTTCTCCAGGTGAGGTCTCAACAAAGCCCTGTACAATTGTAATAAGACTTACTTACTCTTGTAGTCCAACCCCCTTGAAATAAAGGCCAACATACCATTTGCTTTCTTAACTGCCTGCTGTACCTGCATGCTAACCTTTTGTGTTTCTTGTACCAGGACACCCAAGTCTCTCTGGACACCAACATTTAATAGTTTCTCACCATTTAAAAAATATTCTGTTTTTCTATTCTTCCTACCAAAGTGAATAACCTCACATTTCCCCACATTACACTCCATCTGCCACCTTCTTGCCCACTCACTTACTATGTCTATATCCCTTTGCAGACTCTGTGTCCTCCTCACAGCTTACTTTCCCACCTAGCTTTTTATTGTTTGCAAACTTGCATACATTACACTCGGTCCCTTCACCTAAGTCATTAATATAGATTGTAAATAGCTGAGGCCCAAGCACTGATCCTTGCGGTACCCCACTAGTTACAGCCCACCAACCTGAAAATGACCAGTTTATCCCTCCTCTCCATTTTCTGTTCAATAACCAATCCTCTATCCATGCTAATATATTACCCCCAATTCCATGAGCCCTTATCTTGCATAACAACCTTTAATGTGGCACCTTATCAAATGCCTTTTGAAAATTCAAATATACTACATCCACGGGTTCCCCTTTATCTATCCATATTGGTTTAGTGGATCCAACCTCATTCAGATTTGATTCTTTATTCAATTATATTTTAACATTTAAATAAATGAGTTCATATCTTTCTGGTTTCAATTGATGAGCTCAGCACTTGTGAGTTTTTGAGAAAAGAGCTGCACAAATATTTTTCTTTTGAAAATCACTGTGACACTTACATTTCCCACAAAATCCATACTTAATGGCCTTGTTCAGCATGGTTATTGAATTTGCATTAAATTAGATTGAGGTTGTCCAAACTTATTCTACTTAAAGCTCTTAACAGCCATCAAAGAGAAGAGACTTTAATCTCCTCCGTCTGGGCTGAATTTAAACTCTGTTCCCAGAGGTGAATGGATAGTATTCAAACTCACTGTACTGCCCAGTTCTCTGTGAAATAATAGACAGCTGCTATTATTAGATTGTCTCGATTACTTCACACAAGGCACTGGGTCGTACATTGGACTAGAATATTATCCCTTCACCTCTGGGACTACAGTGTACACAGATATATGAAACATTAAAATCTTTTCTATCTAATGCCTGTCAAGGGGATATTTAAAATGAGGTTAGACAGCACCAAAAATGCAGCACTAAGTTGCACTTCATAGAATATTTCTCAACTTCAGAGTACTAATCTTCCCTTAATGGGCTTCTGATAACATGTGCTCAGTATAAGATAGTGAGTGTTGATAATGATAATGATCGTTGATTTGTATTTTTTGAGAAATGTTTAACAAATGCTTATATTTTAAAAGGTGGATAAAGATATTTTTCAATTTGATATTCATTTGTAAACTGCAAAGGCTCGATTATAGAACAAGGCAGTTCGGTTGAATTTCAAAGTTCTTGACTCCTACTGGTGATAAACGTGTCAGCTCACATTGGCTCAGCTAAGACCTCACTGCCTTTTCCACACCCAATATTCTATTCTTCCAGAAAGTATGCTTCACTGCTTTTAATAATTTACAGCGAACTGAGTAATATTCTTTTACATTAGCAGGTTTAGATAAGCTTTTATCTGAATCAAGTGATCTTTCCCTTATTTATCATTTCTCTGTATTCTTTACTTTAATTCTGTCCAAATAGGAAATGGTTAACAGGAATTAGACTTATGCCTGAAGCATTCCCTGATAAACTGTGAGCAGTTCAGTTTCATTGGATTCACCCTTAGCAAATGTTTCTGTGCAAGATTTTAGGGGAATATTGCTATATATAAGAGTATAAGACACGGGCATGATAAGACATAGTTCACAGCCCCGTATTCCTTTGATTGAAGTGGAACTAGAACTCATGAATGCAGAAGAAGGAAGATCTTCAGTGCTCCTGTAGCAGTAAGATCTGAAGTAAATAGAGCAGGGTCTGGCAGTGACTGAAAAGTGACACAAGGGAAATGCTGCAAAAGGATAGAAGTGAGATGTGAAGTTAGCTGTGGAGGTATGGATAGAGTTTGAATAGCGGGTGTCCTTAAAATGCTGCAGGTGAAGGTTGCCTTGAAGTCACTTGCAGAGCTGATAAAACTGTGAAATGACTTTTTAAATTGTTTATTACATTTTTTGACGTTTATTTTTTGTGTATTAATAAATACATTATCTTCACCTTAGGTGATCTGAAATAGTTTTGAGCACCAGAATTCAACTTACTGAGAGGCGCATATTTCAATTCATTTTCAGTTTCACTTTCACCATATCAAATTACAGTTAAGAAAACTCCTTTTAATTTGTGTGAGGTGATAAGGATAGAGAGCGGGCCAGAAATTACTCACCCGAGGATGCCGCTCCATAATGGCGTCCTCTCCAACCGCCGGCAAATCGATTATGCAAGTTCGCGAATGCACACATGCACAGTAAAACCCCGAAATCGCAAACTTGCTCCCATTGGTTTTCCAGCGGATTGACAGTTACGAATTAAAGGGCCACCTACACTACAATCAATAAAATCAGGAAACATTCGTATATTTATCCATCTGACCAGCTGGAATGAAGATACGTCACCAAAAGGTATGCTGGAAAATACCAGCCCTACTCAACTTTATAAAAGTGTGGCGACTGTTAATGACTGTGAAACAACAAAAAAAAAACTTTAAAAATGTGGAATGTCAACTTACTCTTACTTTAATATTTTTTGATCATTAAAAAAAACTTTAAAAATTAAAAATGTAAATTTTTTTAAACTTTTAACTTCTGTAAGTTTAATTAAATTAAATCATTTGCTTGGCTTTTTATAATAAGCTATGTTAAATTTTTATTTACGCTAACATAGACAAGTTCACTTTAAATGAATGAGTTTTACTTGCCTGCTTGTGGGCGTGACTTCTCTTCTTGACAGATTCGGTGGGCTTCCACTTCCACAGAGTCTATCGATATGAAGAAAGGTGCGTTGATATCACAGCGCAGAACTGAGAAAAAATTTAAAATGGAGCAAGTGGATGCCGGAGACCACGAGGTAAGTATTTTCGTAGTCTTCGTCCGCAGGTTGTGCGGACAGCCTTGCCACTCTAGTTGGAGCAAGTTCCAGCCCACTGTGTTATGCATGTGCAATGTAAATAAAGACCAGCAGAGGGAGTACTGAATCATTGTAAAAATAAAGTGGGTATAGTCAGATATGGAGCGCTGTGTAGTTATAGAGTTTTCCGATCCTAGCTGAAAGCCAGAAAGCTCCTGGAAAATATGTAAATAAAGTTATTTCCTGGAGATCTTAAGTGTCTGTGTCTATTTGAAAAGAAACCAATGTTGTTGTTCTTAAAAGAATCATCTGGAAACTGAAAAACAGAATAAGCTGCCAGATACCAGACAGGAGAAAGGTTTTGGAAAGATAATGCCAATTAATCGAAGAGGTTTAAAAGCACTAAGTAACAGCTTCTTTCCACATTAGCACACCAAATGGGTTTGACTTCAGTAAGCCAACAGAATGGGCAAGATGGATAAAGTGATTTGAAAATAAAATTGCTTCAGGCTTAGAAAAGAAAGATGAACTGAATCAGATTAAAATACAGATATACTCAGGAGAGGAAGCAAAAGATATTTGGTGCTCTTTCAACTGTTTGAGAATAACAGGGGGTATTCACGAAACAGGTTGAGATTGCTTCAAAAAAACATTTAGTCTGCAGAAACCCGGTTTTTGAAAGAGCTACATTTAATCAAAGGAGACAAGAATAAACTATAACAATCTGATACTGTCTGGCCAAACACTGTTCCCATGTTCTGCATGACAAAATGATTCGTGACCATGTTATAATGGGACTATGAGGTGAGAGACTTGCTCAGAGATTTTGGTTAGCACCTGGGTTAACACTTCAAAACTCAAGCAAGACAGAGTGACGCTATTAATGATAACAAGTAGTAATCAGGCCATGAGGCTGAACAAATATCAACAAGTTAGAAAAATGGGGAAGACCACAGCTGACTCGAGAAATACAGCTTAAAAGTATACTCACAGATAGCATTATAGAAAGTGAAGGACCCAGAAGAATAGAGATCCAGTGATTGATGCTACAGATTCTCAGGACTTGTCTGGCTAGAAAAGCAAAGTGCTGTAATTATCACCAAAATGGACATTTTCAGGCTGTGTACTGGAAAGAAAAAGCAGTTGCTGGTACTTCAAATATGGCCCAGAACAAATGATAAAAAGATAGGGAGAAAACCCATGGATTGTAAACCTATTCCTTCATCAAAGTCCCATTGACACAGGGTAAATGTCTCTGGTAAGAATTAGCTCCTATTATATAGAAAATCAAATGGAACCAAGTAACATTCTATATGGCCCAGGGCATAATGCTCCCTCTGTGAAAAAGATCAGTGTAATTCTTTGCAAAATGCCCAAACACCCATCATGCGTTTGCATCCAGTTCATCATTAAGGCATTCAATAGGATGTGTAATCATTGATAATATTGTCTCATTCTGATTTGAGGCCAGTTCAGAGTTTCCCATCTATCGTTACACAAATCATGGAGCCAGAGTACATATCACAAGATTTGACCATAAGTTCCTAAAATTTCCAGATTCTTTACACAGATTTGGGAGACTGTGGTATTCATTTCAAGGGTCAGTGGCCAAGGCAGAAACTTTGTCAACATTCAAGATTACATTGGATAGTTGGACATAGAAAAAAGGGTTGAAGGGATATGGGAACAGTGCGGGGTAAATGTGATTAAAACTAATCGCTCATGTGGAGGGTAAACCCCGACATGGACTAGTTAGGCCGAATGGCCAGTTTCCGTGTTGTAACTTTGTTGTATTTCTTCACAAGGGCTACGTGAGACACTAGTTCAAAATTGTTAACAGCAAGGGCTTGCCTTGAACCTTATGACACTTCATGCTCTCATATAAAACCAAAACATACTTTACACATTTGTAGATGAAACCAAAATCCTGCCACTTCCTTAGTAATTACTCCAAAGGCCTATGAGGTGCCATTATAAGCCAAATAGTTACCTTAATAGCCACTAATATCAGCAAGATTCCTTAATAGTTTTTTGAATCACTGAGATTCTCCTTATTGTAGCAGAACTGACAGTTGCAGTTTGGACCATCATTGCAACTCAAACAGAATTCGATTCAACAGTTTCGAAAGGGCAGCTCAAAAGGAAGTTCACCAAGATAATTGCCATTTTGCCCCTCATCTCAAACACTTAGAGCACCAATTAAATGCTGATGGTTGCCATGCATGTATCCATTCACAAGGTAAGGTGAAAGTACCAGTTTAATGTCTAACCGACAAAAACAAAATACTGGATAGCTCTGTGGGTATGGTGGAGACAAAGTTCATAACATTTCTAGCGTTGTTACCTATATTGTTCCCACATTTTTACCAATGTTGTAACTTTACCATAAATGCAGTTTACAAACTCAAAGGACCTGCTGAAGAAATCAACAGACCCATAGTTTCCATTTTTCTATGCTACACCATCAACAAATGGTTATTATCTAGTGGAAATATTAATGGGAAGAAAACTGACAACAACATTGTCAGTATGGGCAGTGATCTCATTCCTCAGAGGCTATGTTTTGCCAACTACCAGAAAAAGATGCAGGAGTCTAAGTCCTGCCAGGTGGGAAACTATAATTTCAGACACAGTGTCAGAGTGTTATTGAGTAGAGATGACCAAGTATGGGTGAAAGATTCAAAGACCGGGGGAATAGTCCATCAAAAAGCCTCAATACCTCGAATACACGTTGTATCAACACCAAGTGGTTGCATATCCCAAACCAATAGAAAAGGACCCACCTGAGAGCCTCAACCTAGCATTCTGGAGGATATGAAAAACTGAAGCAAAGGAGACAAAATGTTCTGGAGCTGGATCACAGGCTACTGCATAATCCTAAGGAACAGGAAGACAAGTTACCAGGACAAGATCTGAGAGAACATCCATCCCTCCAAAAAAAAGGACTTAGAATTGTAGTTCTTAGAGGGTGAACATTTATGGGAATACAGCTGTTTGAATTGATTCAGGCAAATGTACCAACATCAATTAAACCCAGAAGGTACTATTTCCTTTAAAGTTTATGACAGAGAATCTGAATTATATGAAATATTTCTTAGACGGGGTGGTGTAGGATTTAGTACTAAGTTACATATATTCAGTGTAAATAAAGAACAGTGATGGAGTGCTGAGTAACTGTGATAATAGAGAAAGTGGGGATAATCCAGGGTGCTGTGCAGTTGCAGAGTTTTCCAAGCCTATCTGGAAACTAAAGGGCCCTGGAAAACACGTAAATAAAGTTATGTTGTGGAGATAGCTTGCTTCATTAAGGTGTGCCATCAACTCTTGCATCTGTTTATAGGTCGTGGGGATATCGAATAGAGCACTCAACCTGGCCACCAGTTCCTGCCAGGCATACTGCACTGCTGTCCTTTGGGGAAGAGTGTTCTGGAGTGTGAAGCAGGGCATCCGTCCTCTCACACGCCTCATGCACCAGTCTTCAAACATGGGGTTTGGCTTCTCCTACATCACTTTCCCACAGACTCTGTTTCCTACCATCATGGTTATTTTGCCAGCCACTTTTCTTGCCCTATTCAGTCTTTGTGAAGACTGAAATGTACTTTTCAAATATTTACAGCCATAATTTATCCCCGTTTTTGGCCACATACCTTTGGGTTTTGAGGACTGTTGGACGCATAATTTCCTTCCATCCCTCCCAATGTTTGGCTATGTGGATTGAGAGCTCATCGTGAATAATTCATAGTGCTGACCCAGAAAATGCTGACACTTTAGCACTAGGAACAGAAAGTATACCTTACATTTCCCAAAAGGTACCTTTGTAACAAGTTGAAAACAATTCCAATTAAAAAACTTACAATAATGCATCTTATGACATTCATTATGGCACTGACAATTACAAAATTCATGCACCTTACTTATAAAACAGTAAATCAATCTCAATACAAAATATTTTTCTTTTGAAGAATGGAAAATGTGGAACTTGTGGTTACATTCATTCATTGGATTTATGATGAATGGACTCGGTATTAATCTTCAAAATGGCAAGCAAATGGAAAATCGTCCGATCAATAGGATTTTATAATCTTAACTTGTGCTGAAATACTTTTCTGGGAAGGCAGTGTAATCTGTTGCCCTGGTGCTCATGAAAAGAATGGCTTAGCTGACCCCTTTCGTTTTATGCATCAGTATTGTAGATTACACTCTAATCTCATCAAGGAAGACAATTTCTGATAGAAGTGGAGTCTCTTTTCTTCCTAATTTTCTCCTCTTAACTCTTCATGGTCCCTTAGGCGTGGCAACCCTTATTGCAAGGGTCCTGTCGACCACTGTTAAGGGAAAAGCTTAGCTCGGAAGGAAGGAAGACATTTCAAAAGCTTGGTGCAAAAAATTCAGTCATCAGAGAAGATACACTAGAGAAGCTGAGAGAAAAGGATGGAATCTTTGTAGGAAGAAGGGTAGCCGTGTAGCTGTGCGAGTGCTGAGCTTGTAATAAATATAAGTGAAAATCCCATTGCCAGAGATTGAGAGAGAAACCCAGGAAGGGAAGGAAAAAAGTCAGAGATAAACCATATAAAGGTATGAGAATAGGTCAAAATGGAAATTAGAGAGAGTGCAAGAAGCAGCACTTACACAACCATCAACGTAATGGAGGGAGTGGTCAGGGAGGGGATCAGAATAGCTTTAGAGCAAGAAGCATTTAAAAAAAGACAGCACTACAGGGATTCATGTCGGTTCACATAGTGACATCTTTTATCTAGAGAACATGAGTGCAGTTAAGAGAAGCTGTTCAGAATGAAAATAAGTTCAGCCTAATGGAGTAGGGTGATAATGGGCCAGAACTTCCTGAAAAAATAATGGTGTGTGAACGACACACACCGTTATTAATGTGTAAATTGGCCAGCAAATGTAGGGGATTAAGTGATATGCCATGAGTTGTGAATCTCCAAAACTTTCTGGTTGATTTAGGCCACTCGCCCAGAGCCTCCCAGTCATTTTTAAGAACTAGCTGGATTTGTAGGTTAATTGCCCATTAGATTTGCCACAGAAAGTTAAGTCTAGTAATTAATAGCGTTAAATTCCTTTTTAATGATGTAAAAGTTGTTAATGACTGCCAATCAACCTCTCTGACCCAGAAAGTAAACAATTTAAATGGTGGAGTCTCATTCCTTTAGGTAATGAATTGTTGGGAGATTTTAAAAAATGTCAAATATTGCATTTTAAATTTTTTTTCTTACTTTTCCTTTCTGTCTTTTTTCTCTCTCTCTTAATCCAAACGTTCTTTCCCTCTCTTTATTTCTCTTTCTGTGCCTGATTTGACTCTAATTCACCTATTGTAATAGAGAAAACTGTCCTGAACACATTGCAAAATATTTCAATAGAAACAAATCACTTATCTCAGTCTATTTTTGGATGACTAAGATCTACTATAATTATAACTCTATTTTTACTACATGCTTCTCTGTCTACAAAACTACTCCTTGATTTCCTTTCCACAGATCAACAGTCTACAATATGCTCCTCCTAGTGTGACCAACACCTTGTTATTCCTCAGCTCAATCTAAAGGGACATTGTTTGGACTCTTTCTCTATTTAAATCCTTACACACTAGTGCTATGATTTTGTCACGAACTAACACTGATACCCTTCCTACATTTCTTCCCTTTCCATCCTGAAAATGTTATATCCAAGAATATTTAATTGGCAATCCTACATTTCAGTTATTGCTATTATGTCATGATTTTCTATTTTAATCAATGACTGGAGGTACTCAATCTTGTTTCTTATGCTCAGCACATTAATAAAGATACATTTTAGTTTGGATTCCATTGATTTTGTAATTGTTCCTTTTTATCCTGATATTTTTTTCCCAGTGTCTTGTCCTATTTAGTTTTCCACGTAACTTATTTTCTGTATATGTAAAGCTTAGTTTTCCTTTAAAACAGCATCTCTTATTTTATCCCTCTTCCTCTAATTATATTAGTTTAAACCATTCCCCACAGCTCAGGTTAACCTCCTCATGAGGATATTGGTTCCAGCTCTGTTTCCAATGCCCCAAGAATATGAATCTTTCCCTCCGACATCAAGCTTTTAACTACACATTTTCCTCCTTAATCTGTTCTTACTCCTGCTCCTATTTCTTATGTTCTTATACTGGCACTAATAGAAATCCTGAGATTGCTACTTTTGAGATCTTTAACTACTTCCTAACTCCTGGAACTTTCTTGAAAGCATCTGAATCATATTCTTCCCTAAGTCATTGGTACCATCATGAACCATAACTTCTGGATGATCCTCCTCTATTTCCGAGAGCTCTGCATCTGCTCCATTATGCTGCTTACCCTGGCACCTTCTGCAGAGGTTCAGGAGTGGGATGCTGCCGCCTGAAATTGGTTCCCCAACCCTGATTTTGTGCTCAGAAATCAGGCATGTGCATATCAATTTCTACCCCGAATGTTCACCAAACCTATGACATCCATACTGGTCCCAACCCAAGTCAACCATACTGGTCTTGTAGTGAGCAAGTGGTTTTAAGTTTTTGGTACCATTGCCAGTCCTAGTACAGTGGCACCTGTTGAAGGCTATCTTCTACTGCAAAGAAAAGAATAGAATTTATTGCTTAGCATGTAATTTTTAAGAGAGATGTAAAGGCTGCACAACAATGGCCTATCATCTATTCTAATAGAAAGATTTGCAAAGTATTTTGCTAACTGAATATAAAAAGTAGAATGAGTACTTTTCTGGTCAGTTCCAGCTATGCATGAACATTTTAAGTGAACAATCTTTCTGAATTACTAATAAGCAGGTCTGCCATTTGTAACGCTTCTGAAATACAGTATGCTCAACTCTCTTTTGTGTTCAACTTATAGAAAGAAAAGAAAGAACTTATTTATATAGCACCTTCCACGACCTCAGGATTCCCCAAAGCGTTTTACATCCAATGAAGTACTTTTGAAGGGTAGTCATTGTTGGAATGTAGGAAACATACTAAGGTAGCAGTTAATTTTAAGTCAATACATCACTCTTCCATGAAACTTTTCAAACAAACATTATTAATACATACAACCTCTGGTAATAGACATTTCTACCAATGTAACATAATTGGCACTCACCCATATATAGCAATATAAAGTAATTGACAGTCATAGTATATGCAGCAATGCAACATGATGAACAGTACTCCTTGCTTACCTTAGTGTTTTGCATCTAATCAGACACCTTTTTCCACAGTTCTTTCCAAGCATGGCAGTTTATCTGTTAAAGGCTAATTAAACCTCTGAAAGATTTGTTTCACATCGACATTATTTGAGTCTATTGTGTTTGAACTACTGAACACTATTACAGATGACGATTAAATAATAGCAGCATCTTCTTTGGCTCGCATTTTTATTATATTAAAAGAGGTTTAATATTAATTTAAGTCACTGAATATGAAGCACTTCTGTTAACAAATGTGGCTGTACCAAACTTGAACCTGAATGTTATAAACTTTAGATGCCAGAAACATTAAGCTTGCAATGCAACATGCTTGTGTATGGTCTGCATATTTGATACAACTGCCTTATTCAATTTTTCATTGCTTTCCTAAATTATAAATCATTATGTCAGCTGAATCAATAACACAGCAAAATCAGTGCTATTAAAAGACTTTTTAGATGCAGTATAAAGTGTGTTTATTCACTGCAATATTTCTATAGAAAAGTAAAAACAAGAGGTAGAATGCGGCTTAAATTAATTTTCATCATTGCATTAATGCAAGGTCTGCATTTCTAAATGCAGTATGTAAATCTGCTTATTTCCAAAATGCCACGGGCATTTAAATTGGAGTATTTTTTTAACTAAAATTAATTACAAATATGTGACTCACAGGTAATGTAAAATTAAAAACAAAATCAGTGACTTAAAAATAATTGAACTAATCTACTGCAGAAAGGCTTGATACTTTGGCATGCCATTGGGACAGTCTCAGAGTGAAGCTAACTCACAGTCCCTCACATGCTGGGTTGCCATTCTCAGCTCGGTCATCAGATGGCATTTTTTTTTATAGGTCAGCTAGTACGTTTCACTAACCTCAAAAGCTCTAAACTCAAGGATTGTAAATTTTTGATGAGTCTGTGAGACATTTATATTTCAAACACAGAGTGCATAGCATAAAAGCAACTTAGATTGTTCAAAATAGAAAGCTACAGTGGTAGATTGATGATAAATTTGAATTTGCAGCATTCAAAAGTCTGGAAACTGTTATCTCTGGAGGACTGATTTAAAAAATACCCATCAAGTCTGCATTGAAATATTTACTATGTCTTATGTAACAGAGGTCAAACTCAGACAAAGCACCATCTCAAACTGTAATAATACATTTTTGAAGCTTCTGGCCAAACAAGAGTTAAAGAATACATATGTAAATTGTAGATCTTTGATGAACAATGGAATTTTAATCCTTTTGCTGCTACATTAAATTAATTTCCATGCAACTATAAATAACCATGTTAAGAGGGCGGTCAAGTTCTCCATAGGTTAAATTTAGATCAAAATAATATGGAAGAATAAATAAAAGAAAAAAAACGGCACATGCTGTCAACAATCCATCTTTCTATTCTCCTTCTGTAACTTGTTTGCTACTCCTCAGCTTAATTTTATATGGCACTCAGTCCTCAATACCTCCTGATTCATTTTATCTTTTAAACTACCGTCCTCCCTCAGCTGATGAATCAGTCCTCCTCCATGTTGAACACAACTTGGAGGAAGCACTGAGGGTAGCAAGGGCACAAAATGTACTCTGGGTGGGGGACTTCAATGTCCATCACCAAGAGTGGCTCGGTAGCACCACTACTGACCGAGCTGGCCGAGTCCTGAAGGAAGCAGCTGCCAGACTGGGCCTGTGGCAGCTGGTGAGCGAACCAACACGAGGGAAAAACTTACTTGACCTTGTCCTCACCAATCTACCTGTCGCAAATGCATCTGTCCATGACAGTATTGGTAGGAGTGACCACCGCACAGTCCTCGTGGAGACGAAGTCCCGTCTTCGCACTGAGGACACCATCCAACGTGTTGTGTGGCACTACCACCGTGCGAAATGGGATAGATTCAGAACAGATCTAGCAGCTCAAAACTGGGCATCCACGAGGCACTGTGGGCCATCAGCAGCAGCAGAATTGTATTCCAGCACAATCTGTAACCTCATGGCCCCGCATATTCCTCACTCTACCATTACCAACAAGCCAGGGGATCAACCCTGGTTCAATGAGGAGTGTAGAAGAGCATGCCCGGAGCAGCACCAGGCATACCTAAAAATGAGGTGCCAACCTGGTGAAGCTACAACTCAGGACTACATGCATGCTAAACAGCAGAAGCAACACGCTATAGACAGAGCTAAGCGATTCCACAACCCAACGGATCAGATCAAAGCTCTGCAGTCCTGCCACATCCAGTCGTGAATGGCGGTGGACAAGTAAACAACTAATGGAAGGAGGAGGCTCTGCAAACATCCCCATCCTCAATGATGGCGGAGTCCAGCACGTGAGTGCAAAAGACAAGGCTGAAGCGTTTGCAAACATCTTCAGCCAGAAGTGCCGAGTGGATGATCCATCTCGGCCTCCTCCCAATATCCCCACCATCACAGAAGCCAATTCAATTCACTCCACGTGATATCAAGAAACGGCTGAGTGCACTGAAAACAGCAACGACTATGGGCCCCGACAACATACCAGCTGTAGTGCTGAAGACTTGTGCTCCAGAACTAGCTGCGCCTCGAGCCAAGCTGTTCCAGTACAGCTACAACACTGGCATCTACCCTACAACATGGAAAATTGCCCAGGTATGTCCTGTCCACAAAAAGCAGGACAAATCCAATCCCACCAATTACCGCCCCATCAGTCTACTCTCAATCATCAGCAAAGTGATGGAAGGTGTCGTCGACAGTGCTATCAAGCAGCACTTACTTACCAATAACCTGCTCACTGATGCTCAATTTGGGTTCCGCCAGGACCACTCGGCTCCAGATCTCATTACAGCCTTGGTCCGAACATGGACAAAAGAGCTGAATTCCAGAGGTGAGGTGAGAGTGACTGCCCTTGACATCAAGGCAGCATTTGACCAAGTGTGGCACCAAGGAGCCCTAGTAAAATTGAAGTCAATGGGAATCAGGGGGAAAACTCTCCAGTGGCTGGAGTCATACCTGGCACAAAGGAAGATGGTAGTGGTTGTTGGAGGCCAATCGTCTCAGCCCCAGGACATTGCTGCAGGAGTTCCTCAGGGCAGTGTCCTCGGCCCAACCATCTTCAGCTGCCTCATCAATGACCTTCCCTCCATCATAAGGTCAGAAATGGAGATGTTTGCTGATGATTGCACAGTGTTCAGTTCCATTCGCAACCCCTCAAATAATGAAGCAGTCCGAGCCTGCATGCAGCAAGACCTGGACAACATCCAGGCTTGGGCTCATAAGTGGCAAGTCACATTCGCACCAGATAAGTGCCAGGCAATGACCATCTCCAACAAGAGAGAGTCTAACCACCTCCCCTTGACATTCAACGGCATTACCATCACTGAATCCCCCACCATCAGCATCCTGGGGGTCACCATTGACCAGAAACTTAACTGGACCAGCCATATAAATACTATGGCTATGAGAGCAGGTCAGAGGTTGGGTATTCTGCAGCGAGTGACTCACCTCCTGACTCCCCAAAGCCTTTCCACCATCTACAATGCACAAGTCAGGAGTGTGATGGAATACTCTCCACTTGCTTGGATGAGTGCAGCTCCAATAACACTCAAGAAGTTCGACACCATCCAAGATAAAGCAGCCCGCTTGATTGGCACCCCATCCACCACCCGAAACATTCACTCCCTTCACACCGGCGCACAGTGGATGCAGTGTGTACCATCCACAGGATGCACTGCAGCAACTCGCCAAGGCTTCTTCGACAGCACCTCCCAAACCCGCGACCTCTATCACCTAGAAGGACAAGAGCAGCAGGCACATGGGAACAACACCACCTGCACGTTCCCCTCCAAGTCACACACCATCCTGACTTGGAAATATATCGCAGTTCCTTCATCGTCGCTGGGTCAAAATCCTGGAACTCCCTTCCTAACAGAACAGTCGGAGAACCGTCACCACACAGACTGCAGCGGTTCAAGAAGGCGGCTCACCACCACCTTCTCAAGGGCAATTAGGGATGAGCAAAAAATGCCGGCCTCGCCAGCGACGCCCACATCCCATGAACGAATAAAAAAAACTATACTTTCTTAAATTTTAGATTATTTAAACATTCTTATCCATCCACTGCCATTTCATTCTTGTAATCTTTCTCATTTTTTTATATCTGTTAAAATAATCTGAAAATAAATTTCCATTTTTCCTATGACTGTGATTTGCAAGCCATATTTCAAATTGAGATATGCATAATACTTAACCACAGTAAAGATGGAGTGATACCCATGCAAGAACCGAGGATCTCACTGAGGAAACTTTCAGGGTGCTCAGCTGAAGCCTTGTCATAGTCCCTTGTGGAACTTGGAGAAATTGTTAATGTTGTGCAGCATGCCATATCCTATCATTGAGAGAGGCCTGACATTGCAGCGCCATGAGGGACAGCAGAAAGAAAGGACAAAGAATATGGCAAAGAGTCAACAACATAATACTAGCCACTGCAGGCTGACAGTGAGGAGCAGGGGAGCATCAGAGCTGCTTCTTTTCAGGTAGGTTTTTTTTGTTTCAAACCAAATATCTTCTTTTGTTTCTTAACAGCAGCATTTTTTCCCCTTTTGGAATAGTTAAGGTCAGCTTCATTTCTTTGTAATAAAACCACAGGATGCAGCATTTAATGAAAGGACATATTTTTATTGATCTTTTTATGAATAGAGTCTGAATGCTTGCATCCCCAAGTACACTAATATTGTGTCGTGTATCTGTGCTTAAGTTGACTAAAGAAGGAAAGCACTTGCATTTATATTGTGCATCCTTTGACTGTTACAAAATGCTTTACAGCCAATGAATTATTTCAAAGTGCAGTCACGAATATTATGTAGGCAAATTTGGCAGTCAATTTGTGAACAGCAAGGCCCCACAAACGGTAAATGACTCGATACTATTTTTTTTGGTTGAGGGAAGAATTTTGCAAAAAACGCAGACGAACTCCCTCTCTTCTTCAAATAACACCTAGGTGACAGTAATTTTTGCAGGGGTCTTCCTGACCTCCTGCTGTAGCTTCAACGGAAAGTCAGTGGAAACCTCAGAGAAATGGCATAAAAAGCCGAAGATCAGGAAACCCCATGGAAATTCTATCTCAGGATCTTTCACGTCCATCTGAGTTGGTAGACAGAGCCTTAGTTTAACATCTTGTCTCAAAGACCAGACTTGTGATCACCCCTTAGTGCCAAGAGACTTCTGTTCTTGAGTTGCTGCTTCATGGAAGTCATTTGGCAGGGATTGGTGGCATTATCTTGCTTGCTAGCCTACTTTCTCACACCATTACACACCCTTTTGGGTTTCTCGGTCAGTTTTGATACACTCAGTAATCTACGTCCAAGCAAACTGAACCCAATTTTGATTGGAGACCATTCGGCACGGGCTTGACGGGCCGAATGGCCTCCTTCTGTGCTGTAACCATTCTATAATTCTGTGATTCTCTGCTTCCAATAAGGTCACGTCATTTCTCAGATATGCCACCAATAAGGACGATGATATTCTAGTCAAACAATTCAAATTTCCTTCTTCCACAGCTATGGTTAAAGCTTGTTTGGAGGTTTTGGTGATTAAGCAGGTTGTTAATTGCGAGAGAAGTGTGAGAATAAGCATTTGTGCAAGTATGTTCTGATTGGTCGATTTCCAGTAGGCAACATTATTGAATCTGTGAGGCACAAATTTGACTGAAGGAAACCCATTTGCATCCATCCATTTGATGGACAGACCCCACTCACAAATCGAAAGGGGTGACCTTTAATACTTATTTCTAAAGGAAGAAAATATACCCAAATATTAAAAGGGCCAATTTCAAGAACTCCACAGGAACCACCTGCAGAACAAACAAGAACGGTAAGTAGCCTCCAGGGTGACACATCTTGAAAATAAAGCCTATCAGAAAAAAAATGAAATATCCTTTGGAAAAGAAAAATATTCCAATTATGGAACAACTGGAAATATTCATGTCTTTAACTTATAGCTGCTTCAGAGACAGAGAAAAAAAGTAGACACACTTCCTAACTCTTGTACCCTGCTGTTTGCAAGAGAAAATGCAGTATGACTACACTTCACCACCACCTGCGGCTGCACAGTTTCTTTTCCCTTCTGTACTGCCACTGGAATTCTTGTTGATCATTAAGAACATACTCATTGCTTACTCCGTAACTCATTGGGTTTACATTGAATGATAACATTCAGTATTCCCTGGAAACTGCATTGACGGTCATCAGGGTAAATTGCTGAAATTGGCACACCGTTAAGTTCGGCAGGACCTCTGTGTCTCCCCCGTACTGTTCCTGTAAATATCGGGACCCAAGGTAGTCTGTTGCACCTCTGTGAAATGTCCTGAGACATTTGTACATTAAAGACGCCATACTAACATAAAGTTGTTGTACAAGCTGATTCCATGAATACTTCCTAAAATCCCATCCTCCATTGCCCACTTGTTTTTTATTCGTTCATGGGGTGTGGGCGTCACCAGCGAGGCCGGCATTTATTGCCCATCCCTAATTGCCCTTGAGAAGGTGGTGGTGAGCCGCCTTCTTGAACCGCCGCAGTCCGTGTGGTGAAGGTTCTCCCACAGTGCTGTTAGGAAGGGAGTTCCAGGATTTTGATCCAGCGACGATGAAGGAACGGCGATATATTTCCAAGTCGGGATGGTGTGTGACTTGGAGGGGAACGTGCAGGTGGCGTTGTTCCCATGTGCCTGCTGCTCTTGTCCTTCTAGGTGGTAGAGGTCGCGGGTTTGGGAGGTGCTGTCGAAGAAGCCTTGGCGAGTTGCTGCAGTGCATCCTGTGGATAGTACACACTGCAGCCACTGTGCGCCCGTGATGAAGGGGTGAATGTTTAGGGTGGTGGATGGGGTGCCAATCAAGCGGGCTGCTTTGTCCTGGATGGTGTTGAGCTTCTTGAGTGTTGTTGGAGCTGCACTCATCCAGGCAAGTGGAGAGTATTCCATCACACTCCTGACTTGTGCCTTGTAGATGGTGGAAAGGCTTTGGGGAGTCAGGAGGTGAGTCACTCACTGCAGAATACCCAGCCTCTGGCCTGCTCTTGTGGTTACAGTATTTATATGGCTGGTCCAGTTAAGTTTCTGGTCAATGGTGACCCCCAGGATGTTGATGGTGGGGGATTCGGTGATGGTAATGCCGTTGAATGTCAAGGGGAGGTGGTTAGACTCTCTCTTGTTGGAGATGGTCATTGCCTGGCACTTTTCTGGCGCAAATGTTACTTGCCACTTATCAGCCCAAGCCTGGATGTTGTACAGGTCTTGCTGCATACGGGCTCGGACTGCTTCATTATCTGAGGGGTTGCGAATGGAACTGAACACTGTGCAATCATCAGTGAACATCCCCATTTCTGACCTTATGATGGAGGGAAGGTCATTGATGAAGCAGCTGAAGATGGTTGGGCCAAGGACACTGCCCTGAGGAACTCCTGCAGCAATGTCCTGGGGCTGAGATGATTGGCCACCGACAACCACTACCATCTTCCTTTGTGCTAGGTATGACTCCAGCCACTGGAGAGTTTTTCCCCGATTCCCATTGACTTCAATTTTACTAGGGCTCCTTGGTGCCACACTCGGTCAAATGCTGCCTTGACGTCAAGGGCAGTCACTCTCACCTCACCTCTGGAATTCAGCTCCATTGTCCATGTTTGGACCAAGGCTGTAATGAGGACTGGAGCCGAGTGGTCCTGGCGGAACCCAAACCGAGCATCAGTGAGCAGGTTATTGGTGAGTAAGTGCCGCTTGATAGCGCTGTCGACGATACCTTCCATCACTTTTCTGATAATCGAGAGTAGACTGATGGGGCGGTAATTGGCCGGATTGGATTTGTCCTGCTTTTTGTGGACAGGACATACCTGGGCAATTTTCCACATTGTCGGGTAGATGCCAGTGTAGCTGTACTGGAACAGCTTGGCTCGTGGCGCAGCTAGTTCTGGAGCACAAGTCGTCAGCACTACAGCTGGGATGTTGTCGGGGCCCATAGCCTTTGCTGTGTCCAGTGCACTCAGCTGTTTCTTGATATCACGTGGAGTGAATCGAATTGCTGAAGACTGGCTTCTGTGATGGTGGGGATATCGGGAGGCGGCCGAGATGGATCATCCACTCGGCACTTCTGGCTGAAGATGTTTGCAAATGCTTTAGCCTTGTCTTTTGCACTCACATGCTGGACTCCACCCTTGTTGAGGATAGGGATGTTTACAGAGCCTCCTCCTCCCGTTAGTTGTTTAATTGTCCACCACCATTCACGACTGGATGTGGCAGGACTTCAGAGCTTTGATCTGATCCGTTGGTTGTGGAATCACTTAGCTCTGTCTATAGCATGTTGCTTCCGCTGTTTAGCATGCATGTAGTCCTGAGTTGTAGCTTCACCAGGTTGGCACCTCATTTTTAGGTATGCCTGGTGCTGCTCCGGGCATGCTCTTCTACACTCCTCATTGAACCAGAGTTGATCCCCTGGCTTGTTGGTAATGGTAGAGTGAGGAATATGCGGGGCCATGAGGTTACAGATTGTGCTGGAATACAATTCTGCTGCTGCTGATGGCCCACGGTGCCTCATGGATGCCCAGTTTTGAGCTGCTAGATCTGTTCTGAATCTATCTCATTTAGCACAGTGGTAGTGCCACACAACACGTTGGATGGTGTCCTCAGTGCGAAGACGGGACTTCGTCTTCACGAGGACTGTGCGGTGGTGACTCCTCCCAATACTGTCATGGACAGATGCATTTGCGACAGGTAGATTGGTGAGGACGAGGTCAAGTAAGTTTTTCTCTCCTGTTGGTTTGCTCACCACCTGCCGCAGGCCCAGTCTGGCAGCTATGTCCTTTAGGACTCGGCCAGCTCGGTCAGTAGTGGTGCTACCGAGCCACTCTTGGTGATGGACATTGAAGTCCCCCATCCAGAGTACATTCTGTGCCCTTGCCACTCTCAGTGCTTCCTCCAAGTGGTGTTCAACATGGAGGAGGACTGATTCGTCAGCTGAGGGAGGGTGGTATGTGCTAATCAGCAGGAGGTTTCCTTGCCCATGTTTGACCTGATGCCATGAGATTTCATGGGGTCCAGAGTCAATGTTGAGGACTCCCAGGGCCACTCCCTCCTGACTGTATATCACTGTACCGCCACCTCTGGTGGTTCTGTCCTGCCGGTGGGACAGGACATACCCAGGATGGTGATGGAAGAGTCTGGGACATTGGCTGAAAGGTATGATTCTATGAGTATGGCTACGTCAGGCTGTTGCTTGACTAAGTCTGTGGGACAGTTCTCCCAATTTTGGCTGAACTATTATAGACCAAGAAGATCCAAGATTCAATGCCAGTCAGTGTTTAGCTAGCTGATCTTAGCTGAGATAGGTGTAATTTGAGGGAAGCAACATGATCCTACAAGACTGGAGTATAAAAAACTAACATCCTTAATATATTAATGGAGGCCTCACCAACAACAGTATGTCATCAATGCTCCTTCACAAATCAAAAGAACCAGTTACTCATGTGAGAAACAATGGAAACTCACTTTCATCTGCAGCACTCATAAGTGAATGAAACCAAAACTGACCATTGCAGAGATTAAAAGACTAAGGACAAAAGAAAGACTGCATTTGTAAAGCACCTTATCGCATCTCTCAGAAATGTCTCAAAATACTTCACAGACAACGAATTACTTTGAAGTGCCGCCACTGTTATATAGGTAAACACGTCAGCCATTTTGCGCACAAGTCCACAGGTTGCAATGAGGTGAATGATTAGTCAACCTAATATTCAATGGTACTGTTTCTCGGAGGGCATGGGGAAAGAGATCTCCATGCCTCTGTTCCATGCTTATTTCCATTTCATTGGGCTTCTCACCCTCTCCCCCGGTCCCCCATGATGTACCTGATTTCTAGTATAGGAACATAGGAACAGGAGTAGGCCATTCAGCCCCTCGTGCCTGCTCCGCCATTTGATAAGATCATGGCTGATCTGTGATGGAACTCCATATACCTGCCTTTGGCCCATATCCCTTAATACCTTTGTTTGCCAAAAAGCTATCTATCTCAGATTTAAATTTAGCAATTGAGCTAGTATCAATTGCCATTTGCAGAAGAGAGTTCCAAACTTCTACCACCCTTTGTGTGTAGAAATGTTCTCTAATCTCACTCCTGAAAGGTCTGGCTCTAATTTTTAGACTGTGCCCCCTACTCCTAAAATCCCCAACCAGAGGAAATAATTTCTCTCTATCCACCCTATCCGTTCCCCTTAATATAGAGTCATAGAGTTATACAGCACGGATAGAGGCCCTTCGGCCCATCGTGTCCGCGCCGGCCATCAGCCCTGTCTACTCTAATCCCATATTCCAGCATTTGGTTCGTAGCCTTGTATGCTATGGCATTTCAAGTGCTCATCCAAATGCTTCTTGAATGTTGTGAGGGTTCCTGCCTCCACAACCCTTTCAGACAGTGAGTTCCAGACTCCAACCACCCTCTGGGTGAAAAAGTTCTTTCTCAAATCCCCTCTAAACCTCCCGCCTTTTACCTTGAATCTATGTCCCCTTGTTATAGTACCCTCAACGAAGGGAAAAAGCTCCTTAGTATCCATCCTATCTGTGCCCCTCATAATTTTGTACACCTCAATCATGTCCCCCCTCAGCCTCCTCTGCTCCAAGGAAAACAAACCCAATCTTCCCAGTCTCTCTTCATAGCTGAAGCGCTCCAGCCCTGGTAACATCCTGGTGAATCTCCTCTGCACCCTCTCCAAAGCGATCACATCCTTCCTGTAGTGTGGCGACCAGAACTGCACACAGTACTCCAGCTGTGGCCTAACCAGTGTTTTATACAGCTCCATCATAACCTCCTTGCTCTTATATTCTATGCCTCGGCTAATAAAGGCAAGTATCCCATATGCCTTCTTTACCACCTTATCTACCTGTTCCGCCGCCTTCAGGGATCTGTGAACTTGCACACCAAGATCCCTCTGACCCTCTGTCTTGCCTAGGGTCCTCCCATTCATTGTGTATTCCCTTGCCTTGTTAGTCCCTCCAAAGTGCATCACCTCGCACTTTTCCGGGTTAAATTCCATTTGCCACTGTTCCGCCCATCTGACCAACCCATCTATATCGTCCTGCAGACTGAGGCTATCCTCCTCGCTATTTACCACCCTACCAATCTTTGTATCATCAGCGAACTTACTGATCATACCTTTTACATTCATATCCAAGTCATTAATGTAGACCACAAACAGCAAGGGACCCAGCATCGATCCCTGTGGTACCCCACTGGCCACAGGCTTCCAGTCACAAAAACAACCTTCGACCATCACCCTCTGCCTTCTGCCACTAAGCCAGTTTTGTATCCAAAGTGCCAAGGCACCCTGGATTCCATGGGCTCGTACCTTCTTGACCAGTCTCCTGTGGGGGACTTTATCGAAGGCCTTACTGAAATCCATGTATACCACATCCACTGCGTTACTCTCATCCACACGCCTAGTCACCCCCTCAAAAAATTCAATCAAATTAGTCAGACATGATCTTCCCTTGACAAAGCCATGTTGACTATCCCTGATTAATCCTTGCTTCTCCAAGTGGAGACTAATTTTGTCCTTCAGAATTTTTTCCAATAATTTTCCTACCACTGATGTTAGGCTCACTGGCCTGTAGTTCCCCGGTTTTTCCCTACTCCCCTTCTTGAATAATGGTATTACATTAGCGGTTCTCCAGTCCTCTGGCACATCCCCTGTGGCCAGAGAGGTTCTGAATATATGTGTCAGAGCCCCCGCAATCTCCTCCTTTGCCTCACACAGTAGCCTGGGATACATTTCGTCCGGGCCTGGGGCTTTATCCATTTTTAGGCCTGCTAAAACCGCCAATACCTCCTCCCGCTCGATGTTAATATGTTCGAGTATATCACAGTCCCCCTGCCGTATTTCTATGTCTACGTCGTCCTTCTCCATAGTGAAAACAGATGCAAAAAATTCATTTAGAACCCCTCCTACATCTGCCGGCTCCACACATAGATTGCCATTTTTGTCCCTAATGGGCCCTATTTTTTCCCTAGTCATCCTCTTACCCTTAATATACTTATAAAACATCTTAGGATTTTCCTTTATTTTGCTCGCCAGTGTTATTTCATGGCCCCTCCTTGATCTCCTAATTTCTTTTTTAAGTATCCCCCTGCACTTTTTGTACTCCTCTAGGGCTTCCTCCGTCTTTAGCCTTTTGTATCTGCCAAAAGCCCTCCTTTTTTTCCTAATCCATTCTCGTATATCCCCTGACATCCAAGGTTCCCTGGAGTTCTTGGAACCACCCTTGACCTTTACGGGAACATGTTGCCATTGTATGGTCTCAATCTCCCTTCTGAAAGACTCCCATTGCTCCGATGCGGATTTTCCTACAAGCAGCTGATCCCAGTCCATTTTGGCCAGATCCTGCCTTATCCTATTAAAATCGGCCTTCCCCCAATTTAGAACCTTTATTTCCGGCCCCTCCCTGTCCTTTTCCATGACCACCTTAAATCTCACCGAATTATGGTCACTGTCACCAAAGTGCTCACCTACGAGCACTTCTTCCACTTGGCCGGCCACATTCCCTAGAATTAGGTCCAGTACCGCCCCCTCTCTTGTAGGACTTTCTACATGCTGGCTCAAAAAGCTCTCCTGGATGCACGTTAAGAATTTTGTACCCTCTAAGCCTTTTACACTCTGAGTATCCCAGTTAATATTGGGGAAGTTGAAATCCCCCACTATTATTACCCTATTATTTGCACAATTTTCTGAGATTTGCCTACATATCTGTTCCTCCATCTCCCCCTGACTGTTTGGGGGCCTTTCGTACACTCCCATCAAAGTGCTTGCCCCCTTTTTGTTTTTAAGCTCCACCCATATGGCCTCATTAGAGGAACCTGCTAATATATCATCACTCCCTATGGCAGTAATTGATTCTTTAATTAATATTGCGACCCCCCCTCCTCTTATACCTCCCCCTCTGTCTCGCCTGAAGATTCTGTACCCCAGAATATTGAGCTGCCAGTCTTGCCCCTCCCTCAACCATGTCTCTGTGACAGCAACAATATCATACTCCCATGTGTTTATCAACACCTTCAGTTCATCCACCTTATTCGCAAGACTCCTTGCATTAAAATAGATGCCATCCAGCCTTGCCCTCACATATTTGCCCTGTCTTCCAAGCTGACTTGTTTTTTTCTCTATATTTGGCTGCACATCACCCCCTATTGTAGCTCCACTCTGTATCCCATCCCCCTGCCAAGTTAGTTTAAACTTCGATCAGATCACCCTTTAACCTTCTAAACTCTGGAGAATACAGCCCCAATTTGTGTAATCTCGCCTCGTAACTTAACCCTTGAAGTCCGGGTGTCATTCAAGTAAACCTATGCTGCACTCCCTCCAAGGCCAATATGTCCTTCCGAAGGTGCGGTGCCCAGAACTGCTCACAGTACTCCAGGTGCGGTCTAACCAGGATTTTGTATAGCTGCAGCATAACTTCTGCCCCCTTGTACTCCAGTCCTCTAGATATAAAGGCCAGCATTCATTAGCCTTCTTGATTATTTTCTGCACCTGTTCATGACACTTCAATGATCGATGTACCTGAACCCCTAAGTCCCTTTGGACATCCACTGTTTTTAACTTTTTACCGCATATATAAAAACCGCATAACCATCCTTTCTTATTTTCCATTAGACACATCCTTGCTCTTCTCTCATCGCGCCCTATTTGCTGAAATACTTCCTGCACCAAAAGAATAACTTAAAAAAACCTGATGACAATCTGCAACATAAGTAATGTACACATAGTAAAGACATTATATGATTAAGATGATTAAACACAGTTTTCACCTTCAGCTGGCCTGAATGTATCATCTCCCTGTTACAGTGAACAGTTGGGGTTGGACAGTTGGCGTGACTCTCATAATGCCCCAAGCTATTTGGGACAAGGCCCCACTTCTGCAAATTCAAATTCTCCTCCAAGAGCTGGGGGGGCATCAGTGCAGTATCATTCTCTGATAGCTGTTGAAAATTGTGCATATAAGTTTGGATAACCCTGCCCCCACCTCTGGGAATTTGGGCACCAAAGTTAGTATGTCCAGCAGGAATTCCTGTCCATTAACTTCCTGCAGGACCTGCTAATCTCCATGCCAGAATTCCCAGGATGGACTTCCAGTGGCTGAAGCCAGGAGCATGATTTCAGAAAATTTATCCTATTAAGTTGTTTTTCCTCTTTTCAGATACTGACAGACCTGCTCTATATTCCCAGCATGTTTTCAAATTTGCAGCTTACCTTTTATTCATATAATGGGGTGAACTGCCTTGGAGGATTTTAGCTAACAGAATAAGGGTTCTGAATTAAGAAAAGAAAAAATAGAGTCATGAACTTGGGTTGATTAGGCTTCAATTATTTACATGGGGCCAGGTTTTACTGTCAAAATAACGGTGAGGTTAATGGCACTCGCCTTTATTTATGTGCAAATGCTGCAGCAACTTCAGACAAGGGGCCATTCCGCAGTTCAATGCCAATATCCAGAAGTTGCTGTCCGAGTTGCGCTACTCCGCCATTAGCTTCGCAAAAATAGCATTTCACTGGCTGCCTCACCATTGACATGCATTGAATGTCATGAAGCTGCTGTATTTACGCGGTAGAAATGAACTAAACACACCGCAGAAAGTTAATTCTAGTCATTACAAATGTATGTACCCTTAATTACTGCTAATCAACCTCTTTCAATTTTTAAATTTATAAAAAATCTTTTTCTTTTCCTTTGCCTCTTTTTTCAGGCTCTCTTACTCTAATCTTTCTTTCTCTCCCTTCATTTCTCTTTCTGTACTTGATTTAACATTGAATTCACCCACTCTAATTTACACTTCCTTCTCAGCCCTTCCGCTATTTATTTCTCAATCCTTCAATCTGATTATTTAAGTAGATGCACAGTTGGTTGCCCTGTTCACTAAGGTCCCAGATGCCCTGTTTGCTCAGGTCCCAGATGCCCTGTTTCCCTCACTGCACCATTATCAGCTCACATTTTCAGCAATGTAGTGGGCAAAAATGTTTTGAGCTGAAGAGTGAAGAGGCAAGTCGAACGAATGCCAGATGCTGTTCGATGCCCTGCTGCAGCAAAACTTGGCCCATTAATTCAGTTCCTTCAAACTGTCAGGCGTAGTTAGTCTTCCAAACCAGCTTCATACTGATGCCATGTGCACTTATTGTCTAACCACAATTACTCAAAATGAAAATCAACAGAAGGACAGAAATAAATAAAAGGGTATGAAGGCAATTGGAGTTTTGTTTGATTTTAAATGAGGAGGACTGATGATGAGCTTACTTTAAAAAATACATCTGCATCTGGCAAGGAACAAATAACTTATGAATAATGGGCACTTGGAATCATAGAATCATAAAATCTTACAATGCAGAAGGAGTCCGTTCGGCCCGTCGTGCCTGTGCTGGCTGTTTGAAAGAGCAGTCCAATTTAGTCCCACACCCCAGCTTTTTCCCCATAACCCTGCAAATTAGTCCTCTTCAAGAACATGTCCAATTGCCTTTTGAAAGTTCCAATGGAATCTGCTTCCACCACCCTTTTAGGTAGTGCATTCCAGATCTTAACAATACTCTGTGTGAAAAAAAAATTATCTTCATTTCTCCTCTAGTTCTTTTGCCAATGATTTTAAATCTATGACCTTTGGTTACCGACCCACTTGCCAGAGGAACCAGATTCTCCCTATTTGTTCGAACAAAACCCCTCATAACTTTGAATACTTCTATTAGGTCTCCCCTTAACCTTCTTTACTCTAAGGAGAACAATCCCAGCTTCTCCAATCTCTCCACATAACTGAAGTCCCTTATCCCTGCATTATCCTGGTAAACTTCCTCTGTACCCTCTCCAAGGCTTTGACATCCTTCCTAAAGTGTGGTGCCCAGAATTGTACACAATACTCCAGCTGAGGCCTAACCAGAGATATATTAAAGCTTTAGCATGATTTTCTTGTTTTTGTACTAAAAGCCAAGTATCTCACTTTACCACTTAATCTTATAATCAGCATACAGTTATTATGCTCATTAATATGGTTTGGGCTTCATAATGAGTGGGGGAACTTCAGAAGCCAGTGCTTGATTTATTTTCTATGCCATACAGATTTGTTGCTCCTATGTGCTCTGTAAAAACATTCCTACCTATTTTATATTACGTATAAAGGCAACGCCAAATGAAGAAAAGAGCTTATTCCCCCCTCCAGAAGAAATCTGTTCTTCTGGAAAGTTGCACATGTAAACATTGTGCGAGAACAGAATCGGGCTCAGTTATAATTCACTCCTCAGTAGAATATCTGGCAGGCACTCACTGTTAAAAAATACACATGAATAATGGGCTCTTGGGCCCATACCCCAGAAAGAATCTACATCTTTAGGAGTGGGGGGGGGGTGGGGGGGGGGAGAAGTAAGGAAGAAAATTGGCAATAAAATGAAAATAAAAACAAAACTTACTCTTTGAAGTTTGTAAACTATTTTACAACACCAAGTTATAGTCCAGCAATTTTATTTTAAATTCACAAGCTTTCGGAGACTTCCTCCTTCCTCAGGTAAATGTTTCAGGAGCTCCTTGAAGCCTACGCATTTATACATATAGAACAATACATGGTGTTTACAGACTGCCCCTGCAACTGCCCGTTGCCAAGGCAATCACCGTGTTCAGACAGAGAGGTGTCACCTGCAGAACCCCCGAATACACATTCAACAAAAAAACAAACAGGGAAAAAAAACAGAGAAAAAAAAACAGAGAGAGGCAGAAACATCCGGAAGGCAGAGAGAGCCAGCAAATGACCCATTATATTAAAAACAGATAACATTTGTTCGCTGGTGGGGTAACGTGTAGCGTGACATGAACCCAAGATCCCGGTTGAGGCCGTCCTCATGGGTGCGGAACTTGGCTATCAATTTCTGCTCGACGATTTTGCGTTGTCGTGTGTCTCGAAGGCCGCCTTGGAGTACGCTTACCCGAAGGTCGGTAGATGAATGTCCATGACTGCTGAAGTGTTCCCCGACTGGGAGGGAACCCTCCTGTTTGGCGATTGTTGCGCGGTGTCCGTTCATCCGTTGTCGCAGCGTCTGCATGGTCTCGCCAATGTACCATGCTCTGGGGCATCCTTTCCTGCAACGTATGAGGTAGACAACGTTGGCCGAGTCACAGGAGTATGAACCATGCACCTGGTGGGTGGTGTCCTCTCGTGTGATGGTGGTATCTGTGTCGATGATCTGGCATGTCTTGCAGAGGTTACCGTGGCAGGGTTGTGTGGCGTCGTGGACGCTGTTCTCTTGAAAGCTAGGTAATTTGCTGCGAACGATGGTCTATTTGAGGTTGGGTGGCTGTTTAAAGGCGAGTAGTGGAGGTGTGGGGATGGCCATAGCGAGGTGTTTGTCCTCATTGATGACATGTTGAAGGCTGCGGAGAACATGGCGTAGTTTCTCCGCTCCGGGGAAGTACTGGACGACAAAGGGTACTCTGTTGGTTGCGTCCCGTGTTAGTCTCCTGAGGAGGTCTATGCGATTTTTTGCTGTGGCCCGTCGGAACTGTCGATCGATGAGTCGAGCGTCATATCCCGTTCTTACTAGGGCGTCTTTCAGCGTCTGTAGGTGTCCATCGCGTTCCTCCTCGTCTGAGCAGACCCTGTGTATTCGCAGGGCCTGTCCATAGGGGATGGCCTCTTTGACGTGGTTAGGGTGGAAGCTGGAAAAGTGGAGCATCGTGAGGTTGTCCGTGGGCTTGCGGTAGAGTGAGGTGCTGAGGTGCCCGTCTTTGATGGAGATTCGTGTGTCCAAGAAAAAACTGATTCTGAGGAGTAGTCCATGGTGAGCTTGATGGTGGGATGGAACTTGTTGATGTTATCGTGTAGTCTCTTTAGTGATTCCTTGCCGTGGGTCCATAGAAAGAAAATGTCGTCGATGTATCTGGTGTATAGTGTTGGTTGGAGGTCTTGTGCAGTGAAGAAGTCCTGCTCGAACTTGTGCATGAAAATGTTGGCGTATTGGGGTGCGAATTTGGTCCCCATGGCTGTTCCGTGTGTTTGGGTAAAGAACTGGTTATCGAAGGTGAAGACATTGTGATCCAGGATGAAGCGGATGAGTTGTAGGATGGCTTCCGGAGATTGGCTGTTGTTGGTGTTGAGTATTGATGCTGTCGCAGCGATGCCGTCATCGTGGGGGATACTGGTGTATAGTGCCGAGACGTCCATCGTGGTGAGAAGTGTTCCTGGTTCAACTGGTCCGTGGGTACTGAGTTTTTGTAGGAAGTCTGTAGTGTCGCGACAGAAGCTGGGGGTTCCCTGTACGATGGGTTTCAGG
The DNA here is from genome assembly GCF_035084215.1 of Heptranchias perlo. NCBI lineage: Eukaryota > Metazoa > Chordata > Chondrichthyes > Hexanchiformes > Hexanchidae > Heptranchias > Heptranchias perlo. The sequence continues at coordinate 26,091,406 of NC_090331.1, forward strand.
ATGCCCTCGATGTATCCAGAGAGGTTCTCACACAGGGTTCCGTTGCCTGATACGATGGGACGTCCGGGTGTGTTGGCTTTGTGTATCTTTGGGAGGCAGTAGAAGTCTCCCACGCGGGGATTACGTGGGATGAGAGTGCGTAGGATGCTTTGAAGGTCTGGATCGAAGGTCTTGATCAGTTTGTTGAGCTGGTGGGTGTGTTCTTTGGTCGGATCTGCGGGCAACCGTCTGTAGTGTTCCTGGTTGTCCAGTTGTCGGTATGCTTCTTTGCAATAGTCTGTTCTGTTCTGTATGACTATGGCTCCTCCTTTGTCCGCTGGTTTGATGACGATGTTGCGGTTGGTCTTGAGAGCGTTGATGGCGTTGCGTTGTGCTCGGGTGACATTCTGGACTGTCTTCTGAGTGCGGCTGATGAATCTGGCATTGACGCATTTCCTGACAGCTTGAGCATACATGTCCAGCTGAGGGCAGCGACCCTCCGGAGGAGTCAAGTTTGACTCTTTCCTCTTCGGTTGCTGTACCGCGGATCCCTCTGTCTGCTGTTCCGGATCGTCGATTGTCTCATTGGGTTCGCTGCTGAAATCTTGGGGTTTGTGGTAGAATTCCCGGAGCCTCATTCTCCTGATGAATTCCTCTGTGTCCGCCGCGAGACTAGTGGGGTCCATTTTGGTAGTGGGGCAGAAATTGAGCCCTCGGCTGAGAACTTCGATTTCGTCTGGTTGAAGGGTGTGGTCGGATAAATTGACAATAGACTTCCCTGTGGTTGCAACCGTGGTACCAGGGGAAGCTTGGTCGTTGCTGGTGGTGATGCCGAGTTTCTCAAGCTTCCTGCTCTTGGTTTTCATGTAGGCAGCGTAGTTCCGTTGCCTCGTCTGTTTGGCGGTATAACGTAGCCGGTCTGCTGTGTCCTGAGTACAGGTTGAGAGTATGGACTCTATCTTGGTTTCGAGGTTGTGGCGTCTGCTGTAGAGTTGGTGTATGAGATGGTTGCGGAGTGTGCGAGAGGTACGGCGGCAGAGTCTCTCAGCGTAATCCGAGTTGTATGTGGACTTGAGTGGGTTCGTGATCTGGAGTCCTTTCGGGATCTTGTCTGCTTTCTTGCAGCTCTGTAAAAACTTGATGTCTGTGTCTAAATGCGCGATCTTCTTGGATATCCTTTCCACTGTGAGCCGGCAGTTTGTGGTGTCGATGGTAGTCATGATGTGGAGATGCCGGTGATGGACTGGGGTTGACAATTGTAAACAATTTTACAACACCAAGTTATAGTCCAGCAATTTTATTTTAAATTCACAAGCTTTCGGAGACTTCCTCCTTCCTCAGGTAAATGTTTCAGGAGCTCCTTGAAGCCTACGCATTTATACATATAGAACAATATGTTTAGCACTGTAGATTCTGTTTAAATAACCACTGCTGCTTTTTGAATATTGTGATTACCATGGACAGAGAAATGCTGTTGATATTATGTACTAGGATTTTCTGTCTTGGAAGCCTTGCTATTTTGAATATAAATAGGTGGCTTGGACGATGGTAGAGTAAACAAAATCTCCATTTACAGAAGATACCAAAACAACGAGGAGCAATGCAATCAGACACAGTAGGATTTAGAACCTGCAAGCTATTGGAAGGCCTGCCAAGGAGTTTCCAGGCTGAAAGTATGGAGTACGCACGCTTCCAGCATGTGAGGTGTTCTGTCTCATGGCATCAGCAGTATGCAGTCTACCTTGGAGCATCTGGTCACCTCCAGGAATGCTACAACCAGGCGCTCACGCCAGGAGTTTGTGTTACCAGCCTTTGTAGCATTGATGGAAGCTCAAACGGCTGGCATCCAGACTCTGGGCTCCAACATATGTTCCACCTTAGAGCAACTGGTAGACCACATGGATAGGAACTTTCAAGTCCTCACTTATCCCCCAGAGTCTGTTCTCACCCAGATCAGTGGCAGTAATGAGCTGCCACCGTAGGGGAGTGGCAGTGGTGCAATGGGAGTACCATACATTGCACTCTCTCAGGATGTGAGTATATCTACTCCCTTGTCGTCCCTTAACCAATACCCGCATGGTGTCAGAAAGCTAGCTGGACCAGCCTCCCCAACAGCAGCTGAAGTACTACAGCCTACATTTGGACCCTCACAGACTCGAGCTCCCAAAAGCTGCTGGCCATGACCATCTCAATGGCCCAAGCGTGAACAACAGCAACCTTCCACTAGCTTTGCTGAAACCATTGGGGGAGCATCTCATGGGAGTATTCAAGTTAACAAACCTTCTTTTAGGGAAGTCACCAAGGATTGACAATTGGGTGAGAGATGAATTTAAGGCAATTATTGTGTTTGTCATCAAATTAATCACCTTTATCACTTTTAACACTTTGGTCCCAAATACCTTTTCATGGCATCTTCTGAGTCTGCTTTGTCAGCATGTCATTCACATAAAAGTTGGCTGAATGGTTTCAATGTGCTTTAATGCAGGATTAAGGGAGTGGTGATTGAGGTAACAAGGATTGCTAATGCAGAGGGGTTTTGTGCAAATTGTCAAGGGAGGAGAACGAGCAGGTCAGCTAAAGTGCTGTGCTATTAACTCATCCCTGTCATCTCTGACTGCAAAGCATCAGATGACCCTCCTTCCTCTGCTTCTTTCTTGCCTTCGCTCAAGTCTTCCTCATCAGATGATGAGTCTCGCTGTTCCTTTGCCTCCTCGAAATACAATCCTCTCTGGATTGCCATGTTGTGCAACATGCGGCACACAATAATGATGCGGAAGACTTTATCTGGGGCACGTGGTAGGGAGCCCCCATACCTATCCAGGCACCTGCACCTTTGCTTAAAGAGCCCTATAGTGTGCTCAATGATGTTCCTGGTGGTCCCATGGTTGTGCTTGTACCTGAGCTATCCGGGCATGGTGGGGACGTGGAGGGGTGTCATCAGCCATGAGTGAAGGGGGTCGCCCTTACCCCCAAGCAGCCATACTCAAATGTTTCTGGTGTTCCCCAGTGGTCGGTACTACGACCAGTGGTTTTTTTGATATATATACCTCCCTCCAGTCTGAAAAACAGTAAAAGAGGAGATAGTTGAGATACTGGATGGGCTAAAAGTTGATGAAGAGGAGGTACTAGGAATGCTGGCTGTAGTTAAAGTAGATATGTCACCCGGTCTGGATGGGATGCATCCGAGGGAAGCAAGGGTGGAAATTGCAGAAGTGCTGGCCATAATCTTCCAATCTTCCTTAGATATAGGAGTGGTGCCAGAGGACTGGAGAATTGCAAGTGGTACATCCTTGGAATAAAAGAGGGAGTGGCAGCATGGATACGAAATTGGCTAAGTAACAGGAAACAGAGAATAGTGGTGAATGCTTGCTTTTCAGACTGGAGGGAGGTATACAGTATTGTTCCCCAGTGGTCGGTACTACGACCACTGCTTTTTTTGATATATGTTAATGACTTGGACTTGGGTGTACAGGGCACAATTTTAAAATTTGCAGATGACACAAAATTTGGAAGTATGGTGAATGATGAGGAGGATAGTGATAAACTTCAAGAGGCTTTATAAATAGAGGCATAGAGTACAAAAGCAAGGAAGTTATGATGAACCTTTATAAAACATTGGTTCGGCCACAATGGGATTATTGTGTCCAGTTCTGGGCAACACTCTTTAGGAAGGATGTGAAGGAAAAGATTTACTAGAATGGTTCCAGGGATGAAGGACTTCAGGTACATGAATAGACTGGAGAAACTGGGGTTGTTCTCCTCAGAGCAGAGAAGGTTGCGTGGAGATTTGATAGAGATATTTAAAATCATGAAAGGTCTAGACAGAGTAGATCGAGAGAAACTGTTCCCATTGGCGGAAGGATTGAGAACTAGAGGACATAGATCTAAGTTGATTGGCAAAAGAACCAAAGGCAACATGAGGAAAAACTTTTTTCATTGGCTTTCAGTCCCATTAATTTTTCCAGCACTATTTTTTTTACCAACACTAATTTACTTTAATTCCTCCTCCTCACTAGTCCCTTGGTTCCCTATATATATAGACCTTGTGGGCAGAGTATAGCCTTCCATGAGCAGCTCCCTCCTCACCTGCTACCTTTTAACAGGCTCACCTGCTGCTCCTTCTGGTTGCTGTTATTGCTCCTCTTCCTCCTCCTCCTCCCCAGTGTCCTTGCCACAATTTGTCCCTCAACCAACATCATTATCTGGTCATTATCTCATTGCTGTTTGTGGGACCTTGCTATGCACAAATTGGCTGCCGTGTTTCCCTACATTACAACAGTGACTGCACTTCAAAAGTACTTCATTGGCTGTGAAGCACTTTTGGATGCCCTGAGGTCATGAAAGGCACTATATAAATGTAAGTTCTTTCTTTCTACCTCCGTCCAAAACAATGTCGCAGCAATGACACCCATGATAAGCTGTGAGCGCTTATTCAGGGTGTGTAAGGCAATAAAAAGAACAGGAATATGCAATCTCCAAGCTCAAATGTAACAGTCACTATTCTTATCCTGCTCAATGTCTACACATTGTGCAAGATGCCCCAAATATAGCAGCAACAAAATATATGTCAGGAATAAACTTGGGGGGTAATTTTAACCTGCCTGGTGGGAAACTGATAGAATCAGATCTGCCACCCGTTTTACACACCACCCAATTTCATTTTCCATTATTTTCCCTCTTGGATTCTAGATTTCATATCAATTTTTAAAAAAATACTTAGTGCATTACAATAGTCAATTGGGTGAAGATATTTGTTAAAGAAATTAAACTGTATGTAGAAGGCCACTTGTTTTGTTGCTAATAGGGTTACTTCCGGGGTCACGGATTCCCAATGAGAAGCCACCCTTGAGGGGTGCCTGGATCGGAAACAGTACAAAAGTACTGTAGCTCAATTCTCTGGCCCTCGCTCCCTGCGAGTGAAGCTCCCCACTGGGTGTGCAGAATGGCAGAATTAGCCTGAACATCCTCAATCAGTGTCACACAACTGAGTTCTCAGGGAACGTATGAGTGATCACTAAGCATCCCGCACACTGACAGCCTATCATTTGTAATTTATTGTGTGTTGTGGTCATTCCGTAGCAACATTGATTTTAAATTTTCAGGCAGAGATGTTGATTTAGTGTTTCTCAGTTATCATAAACTAATCAAACTCTTAGCTGTAGCCCTGAGAGCTGATAACATTTCTAATCAAATTTAAGACCCATACTCAGCAAGCATGCTTCAAAAATATAAAATGGAGTGACATAAGCAAACATTTATAGCTATTGCATTCCAACATAACATGAAAAGTTTTTTTCTCTCCCACATTATCAATAAAAGCTTCTTTCTGAAGTGGTCTTCCTTTACATGGGATCAATACATGTATTGATATATGATCAAAAATTTCCTTCACAGTCCTACTAATGAGACATGTATTACAAACTACCCCAGGAGATTATTTACCAATGCTATGCTAATGGGAGAAACTTAGATACTCTTTGATAGGAAAGCAATCAGTTATAACATCTGCTTATTGGATTGCCATTACCCTTTCTGACAGAAGGGTTTGTGATGTGTTTTATGTGACAAATCGAATGCACCTGCAGAAGAGTAAAATTGAATTTTAGATGTTGATATGAAAGGACTTAAGATAGAAATTGAATTCAAATTGTAGAATTTGTTCCTAACATCTCTATATGAAAATCTTCAAGCTTCAGGAAGAAGTCTATTCTTTCTGAGTTAGTGGTAAACAAAAGTGTGGCACAATGCATAATAGAAGAACACTTCAGCAATATGAAATAACATCTATTAAATCTATTTCATTCCCAATTCTTGTGATGCCACAGAGGGATGAGGGCAATGTAATTAGTAATACTTATTACAAGAAGTGCAGTTTTCTTATCTCTCAGCCAAGTTATATATGTCTTCATCCTGGCCCTCTATATTTCTGTTCTGCATTAAAACTGCAGATTCCTGCAGTCTAATTGCATTGTGGTCTGTTCCAAGCCTACATGATTGACCAATAACTCAAAATGCAGTTGAAAAATCAACTAGACAAGGTTTCTGCTCTTGAGTGCTTTCCAGTGACCTCTGCAGGTACGGACAGGATTGATGATGACTACGATGTTCCTCATATTTGAATATCCTGCCAACATTTGTGCTCAAGGCTCACACATGAATAACAGAAGAAGAGTAGAGGAGAAAAGTTCCGCCAGGACCATTCAGCTCCAGACCTCATTACAGTCTTGGTCCAAATATGGACACAAGACCTGAATTTCAGAGTTAAGTTGAGTGTGACTGTCCATGAAGGCAGCATTCAATGAAGTGTGGCACCAATGAGCCTTAGTAAAACTGAAGTCAATGGGGATCAGAGGTAAGACTTTACAGTGTCTGAAGTCATACCTGATTCAAAGGAAAATGCTTGCAGTTGTTGGAGAACAATCATCTCAGCCCTAAGACATTGCTGCAGGAGCATCCCAAGTCCAACTATCTTCAGCTACTTCACCAATGACAGAAAGAAAGAAAGAAAGAAAGAAAGAAAGAAAGAAAAGGAGGATCTGTGTCTGCGCTGCTTATTAACATGCTTCAATTTGATTGGTTAAGGGGATACACTGTTGCTTGCCCCATTCACACAGGTCCTAGATGCCCGGGAGAGGGCGCTGAGCTGGATTGTGGATCCCTTGAGAGGAACTTGCAGAGCAAAAGCCCATAAAAAGTCTATGGGCAAGTCTAAATCTAACAAATGGCAGGTGGCGCTCAGAGCAAAATCCGACTCTATGTAGTGATACTTAAGACTGTTAAATAACAAGTGAGATTGAGAGAGGGATATTACAAAATCACAGAACTGAATACCAAAGAAAAGGAAACTTTTAAGAAGTTATATTTTGTGCTCATTCAGCTAATATGTGAGTGCTCAAAAACAAAACATTTTTTCATTATGATCATTCAGTCTCAGTATCCGAGGTCACTTATTAATTACATAGATTAAGATCCTTCTAAGTCACACATCATCCTGACTTGGACCTATATCGCCGTTCCTTCATTGTCGCTGGGTCAAAATTCTTGAACTCCCTTCTTAACAGCATTGTGGGATCACTTTCACCTCACAGACTGCTGTAGTTTAAGAAGAAGACCCACCATTATCTTCCCATGGGCAATAAATGCCAGCCTTGCCAGTGATACCCACATCTCAAGAATGAATTTTAAAAAAAGTGGAAAGAGAGGGAAAGAAACAATCTGTCTCACGTTATGTAATGCAAATTAATTTCAAATTGTACTCTCAAAATCCATTATTTGCATTGCCAGATTTGGAAGTTACAAAAGCAGTTTAGATATATATACCCTCCAGATAAAATGTATCAACTGTATAGTTTCAAAGTGTTGAAAAATATTATTATGCAGTCTGCCTCAGGCTCTGACTACTGAACTGCATTATAAAAGAGAAAAGCCATTTTTTGTGCATGGAAATAATAAGGTTCAAACTTTACCAATCAGCAGATTCAGAACCAAAGCATTTTATGATTTAAAAGTTGCTGAATGAGTGGTCTATTTTCGCTTTGCTGTGCAGCTCTGAACAACGCATTCATTATATGCGAACGTTACAAATTGCCAGTCATTTGCATAATATTTTAGTGTTTTTGCTGGGTTAACGAATATGGTCTTTAAAGATATCCCAGGTAACATATATATAAGACCATGTTCAATACAATGTAGTGATACTTTGGACTGTTAAATAACAAGCGAGATTGAGAGAGGGATATTTCAAAATTACGGAACTGTAAAGCAAAGAAAAGAGAACTTTAACAAAGTTATATATTGTGCTCATCCAGCTAATATGTGAGTGGTCAAGAACAAAACACTTTTCCGTTATGGTCATTCAGTGTCAGCATCCTACCTCACTTATAAATTACATAGATTAAGATCCTTCTAATCTGTGCCAACAAACATATCTTAACACCAATCTCAGAAGAGCACCTTTTAATGCACCAAGATGGAATTGATCTAATTTAAAAGGAAGACAAATTGGAGGGGCCCTGTTATGGATGTGTAATTCTCCCTGGCCAATTTTCCTTTCTGTGCTCTGCCAAGACAGTACAGACAAAAAACTACCCCATTGAATTTTGCAGCACAGAAGGAGGTGATTTGGCCCATCTACTCTCTGAATGAGGAACACACTTAGTCCCATTCCCCTGTCCTTTCCCCGCACCTTTTTATTTTTTTCTTTTCCAAATATTTATTAACTTCACTTTTAAAAAAAGTTATTATGGATTCTGCTTCCAACACTATTTTTGATCAGGCATTCTATATTGTAACAAACCTTTTCTTTTATTCTTTTGGTGATGATCTTAAATTTATGCCTACCAGTTATGACACACCAATCAATGGACATAATTTTTCCCTATTTACTTTATCAAAACCCTTCAGAATTTTGAATATTTCTATCAGATTCCCTTTTAACTTCTTCTACTTTGATAAAAAGAGCTCCAGTTTTTCCAGTCTCTTCTTTCACCTCTTCAGTCCAGACTCCACTGGATTCAATCCAGGTTCTAGATGTAGGTGGGGTGCTAACCCATTGTATTACTCAGGCTGCCAACGGGCACATACTTAAATGCAGCATTATTTAGAACTGGCAGAAGCAATCGGATATATCAAGATAATAATACACACACACACAGTTGGATCTATTTTACATTAACATTGCTTTTCCTACATTACGACAGTGACAACACTTCAAAAATACTTCATCGGCTGTAAAGCGCTTTGGGACATCCTGAGGTCATGAAGGGCACTATTTAAATGCAAGTATTTTCTTTATTTCTTGTATTGAACTGTAGGACTGATAACTGCTGGGATTTCAACCTCTACAGTATTTGAAAATTGAGGCACCAGTGTTATACAGCAACTTACTGAGAAGAACAGCATGCATTTGACTTCATATTTCCACTGATGTCTGCATTGGAAGGAAAGTTATTTACTGCATTTTGTGTTGTATTTGCATCTTAAAAGTGGAAGGCTTTAAGGTGTACAAACTGCAGATGAATTTTTCGAAGAACATATTTTATTAATAATCAAATCAGAGTTGTGATATTTTGGAAATACTGTTTGACAAAAAAAAATCTATTAGGAAGGAAGGAATTTGTATTCATAAAGCACTTAATACATTCACAGGACATCCCAAAGCACTTCACAGCCAATGAATTACTTTTGAAGTGTAGTCACTGCTGTTTTGTAGGTAATCCTCAGCAGCCAATTTGCACACAGCAATGCCCACAAACATCAACGAAACCAGTTAATCTGTTTTGGTGGTGTTAGTTGAGGGAGAAATGATGTCCAGTTTATCAGTAGAACTCCCATGCCCTTCTTCCAATCGTACTCTGGGATCTTTTACACCCACCTAAGCAGCTGAACAGGGCCTTGATTTAATGACTCATCCAAAAGATGGCATCTGCAAAAATGAGTACCCCACTGCACTGAGGTGTTGGCTTAGATTGTGGCCTCAAGTCCTACAGTGGGTGTTCAATTCACAACCATCTGACTCAGAGGTGGGAGTGCTACCAAGTTGGCGGTTATTGCTCCAGAGTTAATATCATAATTTTAGAATTTGTCCACAATCTTCATTTATGAAGAATTGTTTTAGTACCTTTGCCATCTTTAACCCTCTACTATGTTTGCATGTTTAGAAATACAATAAAATGGTGGTCAGAGGGGTGAAGAGGAGTCAGGCAATGAAAAATATAGTGGTAAAATAATTCTTTCATTATAATAGAAGGAAGACAAAAAAGAGATGGGAACCCTAAAGGATGCTAATGAGACTGAAAGTTAATTTTTAATTGTTTGGCAGTCATTAAGACCGATCGCACTGTTAAAACTTAGATTAGACCTGGTATTTTTTTTATTTGTTCATGGGATGTAGGTGTCACTGGCAAGGCCAGCATTTATTGCCCATCCCTAATTGCCCTTGAGAAGGTGCTGGTGAGCCGCCTTCTTGAACCGCTGCAGTCCATGTGGTGAAAGTTCTCCCACAGTGCTGTTAGGTAGGGAATTCCAGGATTTTGACCCAGCGACGATGAAGGAATGGCGATATATTTCCAAGTTGGGATGGTGTGTGACTGAAGGGCAACATGTAGGTGATGTTATTCCCATGTGCCTGCTGCCCTTGTCCTTCTAGGTGGTAGAGGTCGTGGGTTTGGGAGGTGCTGTCGAAGAAGCCTGGGCGAGTTGCTGCATTGCATCCTGTGGATGGTACACACTGCAGTCACGGTGCGCCGGTGGTGAAGGGAGTGAATGTTTAGTGTGGCGGATGGGGTGCCAATCAAGCGGGTTGCTTTGTCCTGGATGGTGTCGAGCTTTGAGTGTTGTTGGAGCTGCACTCATCCAGGCAAGTGGAGAGTATTCCATCGCACTCCTGACTTGTATCTTGTAGTTGGTGGAAAGGCTTTGGGGAGATGAGGAGGTGAGTCACTCGCCGCAGAATACCCACCCTCTGACCCACTCTTGTAGCCATAGTATTTATGTGGCTCGTCCAGTTAAGTTTCTGGTCAGACCTGGTATTTTTAAACGTGCCTGTTTTGTGGCGTAATTAGTTACTTTCCAGCTGGGCAGATAAGCAAGTTGCCGCTTTTTCAATGATTTTCCTGATTGGAGCAGGTGATATTCTTTTAATTTGAAGCTGTCATACTGCCAGCGAAGCAGCAGGAGCAAATTCCAGATTTCCACCTTTCACTGCGCATGCGCGAGCTCCGGAACTTGCTCTTCCATTTCACCATTAACAATGGGGAGCGCTGTTGAGCTCACGGTTATTTTGCAAGCAATTTCTGCCCCATTGACTGATGTGGCCACTTTCTGTTACTTAGTAGTAGAGTAAGAGGTATCCGTCCCCTTCAACTACCAGCCCTCACCACCCCCCTGTGCACCCCCCCCCCCACAATCCCATTCACTGTGGTGAAGCACCTTGCATCCAGCCAGGCACTCTCCCAGATGGATGGTTGATAATTGGGAACTCATTCAGATGGAAATTGCAAGTACAAACTTGTGTCCTACCATTTAATGTGCAGTGTGTCACCTTGAACACAATAGTAAAAAAGAACAAGGTTATGCACAGTAGAAGGATCACTGGCTCATTAGACACTGACTTATTAATTTAGTTGGAGTAAAGCTTTACTTTCAGTGTTAATTGCTGACTGGAAAATGTAACATTAAAGGAAAGAGTATTATCACCGAGCCTATTCAACAACCAAAGAATTACCATTAATATTTTGTTTATTTCTGTCTTTCAATTTTAAACACGTGTTAATGATATCATCAGGAGAGCTGGCTTGGACGTGTTACTAAGCCTGACACTATGAAGCAACTGAATTAATGTGCAGAGCTAAAGATGAAGCAATCTAAGTTAATGAGTGTGGCTCTGCTGATGTTAATTGCATTCCTGTATGATCAAACACAGAAACTTCTCTGTGCCAATTTTCACTAATGATATCTTTAGCATTCATTATTTCAGCAAACATTCACCATAGCACAGAAGCACCAGAGATTACATTCTGTACGTTAAGTTCTTGCATCTGTAACTTTGTTTTTTCAGTGGCTCACAGTAAAACACTAAGCTCTTTCACAGTGCCCTAAATTTTTGATTTCATGATCCCAACAAATACTTTTTCAGCTGAAATTCCGAAAAGTGTCTATCAAGTGTTTTAAAATGACAAGTAAAAAAAAAACATTTTCAAAATGTCAAATTGTCATTTATACCATGGGGAATGAAATTCCAGAAGATTCCCCAGTGTCCAGTTATGTTAGAATCGAGTAATATGTCAGATAACACAGAAAGTGTATTTAAAATAAAGGACATTTATGACAGAAAAGCATATATGATACTCTATGGATATGTTTGTGTAAAATAAATGATGGTGGGAACTGGGAGTGTTTAACAAGGCAGTAACACAGAGAGTGGGATTTAGTGAAGATGTAAACTTTGAGAGCAATTGTCCAAACTCAAGAATTTGTTCCACCTACTCCATACATTTCGATAGTGTTCATTAAGTACAGAAAGGTCTCTCAGAGAATTTTACAGGGAAATGAATAATAAGTGGATACTGTGGGGGTGGGGGGTAGAGGAGGGAATAACGTGAAAAGCATAGTCGAAGAGGAGGGTCCTAAGAAGGTTTTTGAATGCATGGAGGGAGATGGCAAAGCCGAAATGCTGAGGGAGAGAGTTCTGGAAGGCATTGGCAAAGGACATAGAATAATAATCATGGGAGATTTGAACTGCCACCAAATAAATTAGCAAGAAGAGGCAGATAAAGGGGTACAGTGAATGGAGTTTTTACAATGTGCGCAGGACTCTTTCCTTACCCAGTATGTAAAACATCCAATAAGAGAGGAAGTACTGCTGGATCTAGTAATGGGAAATGAACCAGAACAGATAAGAGAAGTAAGCATAAGGGAACATCTAGGCAATAGCGATCACAATATAATAAGGTTTAAAAAGATCCCAAGGACCCGATGATCTACATCCCAGGGTTTTGAAAGAGGTGGCTATAGAGATAGTGGATACATTGGTTGTCATCTTCCAAAATTCTATAGATTCTGGAATGGTTCCTGCAGATTGGAGGGTAGCAAATGTAACCCCACTATTTAAGATAGGAGGGAGAGAGAAAACAGGGAACTACAGACCTGTTAGCCTGACATCAGTAGTAGGGAAAATGATAGAATCTATTATAAAGGAAGTGATAACAGGACACTTAGAAAATAATAATAGGTTTTGGCAGAGTCAACATGGATTTATGAAAGGGAAATCATGTTTGACAAACCTATTGGAGCTCTTTGAGGATGTAACTAGTAGAATAGATAAGGGGGAACCAGTGGATGTGGTGTATTTGGATTTTCAGAAGGCTTTCAATAAGGTCCCACACAGGAGGTTGTTGAACAAAGTTAGAGTACATGGAATTGGGGTAATATACTGGCATGGATTGAGAATTGGTTAACGGACAGAAAACAGAGAGTAGGAATAAACGGGTCTTTTTCAGGTTGGCAGACTGTGACTAGTGGGGTACTGCAGGGATCGGTGCTTGGGCCCCAGCTAGTCACAATCTGTATCAATTTCCAAGTTTGCTGATGACGCAAAACTAGATGGGAATGTGAGTTGTGAGGAGGATGCAAAGAGGCTTCAAGGGGATATGGACAGGCTAACTGAGTGGACAAGAACATGGCAGATGGAATATAATGTGGAAAAATGTGAAGTTATCCATTTTGGTAGGAAAAACAGAAATGCAGAGTATTTTTTTAAATGGTGAGAGATTGGGAAATGTTGATGTTCAAACGGACCTGGGTGTCCTTCTACATGAGTCACTGAAAGCTAACATGCAGGTGCAGCAAGCAATTAGGAAGGCAAATGGTATGTTGGCCTTTATTACAAGAGGATTTGAGTGCAGGAGTAAAGATGTCTTAGTGCAATTATATAGGGCCTTGGTGAGACCGCACCTGGAGTATTGTGTACAATTTTGGTCTCCTTACCTAAGAAAGGATATACTTGCCCTAGAGGTTCACCAGACTGATTCCTGGAATGGCAGGATTGTCGTATGAGTAGAGATTGAGTAGACTAGGCCTATATTCTCCAGAGTTTAGACGAATGAAAGGTAATCTCATTGAAACATACAAAATTCTTACAGGGCTCGACAGGATAGATGCAGGGTGGATGTTTCCCCTGGCTGGAGGGTCTAGAACCAGGGGTCACAGTCTCAGAATAAGGGGTAGACCATTTAGACTGAGATGAGGAAAAATTTCTTCACTCAGAGGGTGGTGAATCTTTGGAATTCTCTACCCCAGAGGGCTGTGTAGGCTCAGTCACTGAGTACATTCAAAACAAAGATCGATAGATTTCTAGATATTAAAGGCATCAACGGATATAGTGCAGGAAAATGGTGTTGAGGTAGAAGATCAGCTATGATCTTGTTGAATGGTTGAGCAGGCTCGAAGGGCCGGATGGCCGACTCCTGCTCCTATTCTTTTTTATTCATTCATGGGTTGTGGGCATCACTGGCAAGGCCAGCACTTATTGCCCATCCCTAATTGCCTTTGAGAAGGTGGCGGTGAGCTGCCTTCTTGAACCGCTGCAGTCCGTGTGGTAAAGGTTCTCCCACGATGCTGCTAGGAACAGAGTTCCAGGATCTTGACCCAGCGACGATGAAGGAAAGGCAATATATTTCCAAGCCGGGATGGTGTGTGACTTGGAGGGGAACATGCAGGTGGTGTTGTTCCCATGTGCCTGCTGCTCTTGTCCTTCTAGGTGGTAGAGGTCACGGGTTTGGGAGGTGCTGTCGAAGAAACCTTGGCGAGTTGCTGCAGTGCATCCTGTGGATGGTACACACTGCAGCCACCGTGCACTGGTGGTGAAGGGAGTGAATGTTTAGTGAATGTTTCTTATGTTCTTATGTTCTAAGGAAAAGATTGAGAAGGACATAAGTAAGAAAAAGACCAAAGTAATAAATTGGAAAAAAGCTGATTTTAATGGGATGAGAATGGAACTAGGGAAAATAAATTGGAAAAATTTACTGACAAACAAAGAAATAGAACAGCAGTGGGAAACATTTAAAACGGTGATCAATAGAGTCCAGGAGAAATATATCTCACTAAAAAGCAAGACCAAGTTTGCCAGTAATGACACACCATGGATGAAAAAAGAAATAAGTGCAAAAATGAAAAGGTTAGGACAGAAGTCAAAGAAAACAATTAGGAAGGCAAAGAGAAACTATAAAACTAAATTATGAAGGAATATAAAAAGAAATAGTAAAGTATTCTACAGACACATCAATAACAAAAAAATAAATCAGGATATGGGTAGGGCCACTAAGGGATGCACTTGATAAACTCACAGGTAACAACAGCTAAATGGCAAAAATATTAAATAATTACTTTGCCTCAGTATCTAACAGGGAGATGAATATGGTGGGCATGACATTAGAAGAAGAGATCAAAAAAGATATGAAGACATTTAAGATAGAAAGGGGGGAGATAATTAATAAACTAATCAAATTAGAGGGGATAAAATCCCTGGTCCGATGGATTGCTTCCATGCATATTAGATGAAGTTAGGGAAGAGATAGCAGAGGCACTATTACATATATATAAAAATTCATTAGGAAAGGGGATAGTGCCAGAGGACTGGCGGACAGCTTATGTGATTCCTATATTTAAAAAGGGTGATAGAACAAGTTCAGGGAACTATAGACCAATTAGCTGAATGTCGGTAGTAGGAAAGGTAATGGAATCTTTACTCAAAGATGTAATAGAAAAATATCTAGAAACTGAAAATATAATAAAGAATAGTCAGCACAGATTTCAAAAGAGAAGGTCAGGCTTAGCAAACCTTATTGAATTCTTTGAAGAAGTAACAAAAAGGTTGGACAAGGGTAATGTAATCGATGTATATTTGGATTTTCAAAAGGCCTTCAATAAAGTACCACATAGTAGACTCATGACTAAGGTCAATGCATGTGGAGTCAGGGTATAAGTAGCAGATTGGATAGCAAGCTGGCTACAAAACAGAATACAGTGAGTAAGGGTTAAAGGTAGTTACTCAGACTGACAAAAGGTGGGAAGTGATGTTCCACAAGGATTGGTGCTGGGACCACTATTGTTCACCATTTACATAAACGATTTTTGACCTTGGGAATCAGAATACAATTTCAAAATTTGCGGACGACTCCAAATTGGAGGGTATCTTCATTACTGAGGAGGACTGTGACAAAATACGGGAACACATGAATAAACTTGCAGAATGGGCGTGTAATTGGCAAATAAATTTTAACATAGGTAAGTGTGAGGTGGTACATTTTGGTAGGAAGAATAAGGAGGCAACACATCCTTGGAAAATAAGAGTCTAAATGGGGTAGAGGATCAGAGAAATCTGAGGGTACAGATAAAACAAATCACTAAAAAGTAGTGATGCATGTTAATAAGGCCATAAAAAAGTAAACCAAGCACTGGGATTCATTTCGAGAGGGATAGAATTGAAAGCGCAGACACGATGGGCCGAATGGCCTCCTTCTGTGCCATAAATTTCCTTATGATTCCTATGAAAAGCAGGGAAGTTACGTTAAACTTGTACAGAAACTTGGTTAGACCACATTTGGAGTCGTGTGAACAATTCTAGTTTCCATATTATAAAAAAGGATATAGAAGCACTGGAGAAGGTGCAAAAAAGTTTCACAATGATGATACCAGAACTGAACAGGCTGGGGTTCTTTCCTCTAGAAAAGAGAAGACTGAGGGGTTGTCGTTGGATGACTGGAGGTTGCGCCCAAGGATATAGGATTGGAGGGGATTACAGAAGTAGTGAGGTGCAAAAGCATGGAGGGAATTGAAGGTTAAGATGAGAATCTGATTCTCTGGGACACAGATAGCCAGAAGAGCTTGATGAGGACAAAGGTGATAAGCAGGTCTTATTGCGGGTGAGAACATAGGCCATGGCTTATTTAGTCTGTTTGCTCTTACGATAGGCTCCATTTTACAGATTTGAAGCCACAGTGGTGGTTATCGTATCGGAGAAGCAGTAGTGAAGGGTGAGTGTCACGGATTAGATGGGGACAAGGGTCTCAAAGGAGGATGAAGCAACTCTTGAGACCAACAAAACCTTGAAAGAGCTTGTGCAAGAAAAAGGGTGACTTTTTCTAAGGTAATGATCAAAGGACTAGGGACAGGCCAGGGGATACAAAGGTTAAAGGTGGGGAGGAAGTTATTGGAGAGAGCCATGTTGGTAATAGGGATCACAGAGGTTTGAGGTCATATGTTATGACAAGGTCAAGGGGTGGCCATGTGTATAAGTGGCAAAGTTAATTTGGAAAGTGAGGTTAAAGGAGGCAAGGAGGTAAGAAATTCAGCTGTGGTGCTAGAGAGTAAATTCAAGTGGAGGTTGAAATCACCTGGGATGTGAAGTTTTTTGGTGGAGAGACTGAGCAGACAGGAGGGAGGAGAGTTTGTTGAGTAAGACAGCTAGGGTTCCGGGGACACAGTAGATGATGAGGATTTTGATGAAGAGATGGGAAAGAGGGAGGAGAGTGAAATGTTTAAATGTGAAGAAGAAGGCAGAGGAGTGGGAAAGTACTCAAGGTAGGAATTGGATATGAGTAAAGGGAGCAGACATGGTGAACATGAAGTCAGGTGAGGCAACTTTTGAGAGGGGGAAAGAGTTGCTAAGAGCCAGATTTTTGTTATGCCTAATATGTCGAGACGTTGTCCAAGGATGAGGGCATGGATGGGATAGACCCTATTCAAAATAAATCAGACACATTGAAGAGCAGTGCAAATGGATAGTTGGTCGGGGCCCATGGGAGAAATAGGGGAAGCTTTCTTGGGGTCATTTTAACTTTTATCGCAGAGCGACAAACCAGTGATAGCAAATCGGAAGCCCATTTTCACCTTCCAAATTTTCTTTTCCATTGAATCTATATTTTGCTCAGCGATAAAAGTTAAAATTACCCCCACTGTGTTAGTGAGGGAGGGAGTGAGTGGGGAGCAGTAAGACGGTAAGGACGAGGTTGATGAGATTGGTTCCAGGGAAATGAGACAGGAGGGAGAGACACTGAGGAAAGGAAATAGGGCAGTTAGGGTGACTGCTGGGGCAGAGATGTCAGTGGGAGCTTGGTTGGTGCAGCCTAGATTGAGGAAGAAGAAAGCAGTTCAACATAAATTCAAGATTGTTGTGCCTGATTTACAGTTGTAAAATGGTCACAACGATGATGAATTTTGCAGTGTAATGGCCCACGCCTGATCTGCACGTGCATTCAGGCCACTGCTAAATTCATCAGAGCCTTGTTTTAGGCAGCTTTGGCAGGTGCCCAAAACATGTCCCCAAGAGCAGCGGAGGCTGCGGGAACGGACATAGTGGAGAACCAGAGCGGCAGAGGGAAGCAAATAAAGGTAGAGGCTCGAAGGCCTAAACTCACCCGGAGCAGCGGAGGTGGCGGGAATGAAAGAAAACCAAGGAGTGATGTCAGAGGACAACAGGTAGGTGATTGGCTGGAGTTCGGGGGCAGAGCAGCAGAAGGGAAGGAGCTAATTGGTGAGTAGCTGGTGAGTGTTTCTTATAAGTCTTTAGTTTATTTCTGTTAAGTGAGTTAATAATCTAATAAATAGAGGCATGACATGGCACCTCAGTCCCTTCGAATGCACATCTTGTGCCATGTCGGAACTCCAGGACGCTTCCCATGTCTTGGACAACCACAGTTGCAGGAAGTGTCGTCAGCTGGAGGAGCTCGAGCTCCGGGTTTCAGAGCTTGAGCAGCAGCTGGCATCACTGCAGTGCATCCGCGAGGCTGAGAGCTGCGTGGATAGCACGTTACAGGAGGTGGTCACCCCACAGCTTAAGAGAATGCAGGCAGAGAGTGATTGGGTGTCTGCCAGACAGACAAGGAGGATCAGGCAGGTAGTGCAGGATTCCCCTGAGTGCATCTCGCTATCTAACCGGTCTGGTGAGGGCGATGGTTCCTCTGGGGGGGGGGTACAGCAAGTGTCAAGTCCATGGCACTGCGGGTGACTCAGCTGCACAGGAGGGGGAGCAGGAAGACCTGGAAAGCAATAGTGATAGGGGATTCAATAGTTAGGGGAACTGACAGGTGTTTCTTCAGCTGCAGACATGACTCCAAGATGGTATGTTGCCTTCCTGGTGCCAGGGTCACTGAGCGGCTGCAGAACATTCTGAAGGGGGAGGGTGAACAGCCAGAGGTCGTGGTCCACATCGATACCAACGACATAGGTAGAAAGAGGGATGAGGTCCGGCAGGCAGATTTTGGGGAGCTAGGAAAGAGATTAACAAGCAGGACCTCAAAGGTAGTAATCTCCGGATTACTCTCGGTACCATGCGCTAGTGAGTATAGAAATAGGAGGATAGAGCAGATAAATGCGTGGCTGGAGAGATGATGCAGGAGGGAGGGCTTTAGATTTCTGGGGCATTGGGACCAGTTCTGGGGGAGGTGGCAGGGGGATGGGCACCAGGATGTAGCATTGGAGAGGAGAAACAAGGTGCAGAGAGGATTGGGAGAGACAGATAGCACTAGAGTAAGTAATAGTACAATAATAGGTGGGATCAGACTAAGAGAGAATACAAGAAGGTCTAAGAGGTTTCCAGTGCATGTGTGTAAACGCACAAAGCATGGTAAATAAGGTTGGTGAGCTGCTGGCGCAAATAGTCACATGGGAATATGGTGTTGTGGCGATAACAGAGACCTGGCTCAAAAAAGGGCATGATTGGGTACTAAATATTGCTGGATACAAGGTGTTCAGGAAGGATAGGGTAGGAAAGAAAGGAGTTGGGGGGGGGTGGGTGGTGGCAGATTGATGAAGGAGAATATTGCAGTGCTGAAGAGAGAGGATGTCCTGGAGGGGTCAAGGACAGAATCTATTTGGTTAGAGTTAAGAAACAATAGAGGTGCTATTACCTCTATTGGAGCAAGTGTCGGTAGAGCACTGGGTGTATTCTTTAGACCACCAACTAGTACGAACCAAGTGCTGGAAAGTGGGATTGGGAAGGGTAGCTTATTTTCTGCCGGCGCAGACACGATGGGACAATTGGCCTCCTTCTGTGCCGTAAATTTTCTATGATTTCTATGATTCTAGTGGGAAGGATAGAGAGGAGCAAATTTGCAGGGAAATTACAGAGAGATGCAAGAGCCAGAATAGTGATAATGGGAGACTTCAATTATCCTAATATAGACTGGGATAGTAATAATGTAAAAGGCAGAGAGGGGGAAGAATTTCTGAAGTGTGTTCAGGAAAACTTTCTTGATCAGTGCATTTCCGGCCCAACGAGGAAGGGGGCATTGCTGGATCTGATTCTGAGGAATGAAGTGGGTCAAATGGAGCAAGTATCAGTAGAGGAACACTTAGGGAACAGTGATCATAATATCATAAGGTTTTGATTAGCTATGGAAAAGGAAAAGGAGCAATCTAGAGTAAAAATACTTAATTGGAGGAGGGCCAATTTCAGTGGGTTAAGAATGGATCTGGCCCGGGTAAATTGGAATCAAAGATTGGCAGGCAAAACAGTAAATGAACAGTGGGCGGCCTTTAAAGAGAAGAAGGTTTGGGTGCAGTCTTGGTACATTCCCATGAGGGGAAAAGATGAGGCATCCGAGGCCAGAACTCCCTGGATGACGAAAGAGATAGAGAGTAAGGTGAAGCAGAAAAAGGGGACGTATGACAGATGTCAGGTTAATAACACAAGTGAGAACCAGGCTGAATATAGAAAGTTCAGAGGGAAAGTGAAAAAGGAAATAAAAGGGGCAAAGAGAGTATGAGACTGGACTGGCAACTAACATAAAAGGGAATCCATAAGTCTTCAATAGGCACATAAATAGTAAACGGGTAGTAAGAGGAGGGGTGGGGCCGATTAAGGACCAAAAAAGAGACGTACGCATGGAGGCAGAGGGCATTGCTGAGGTACTAAAAATGAGTACTTTGCATCTGTCTTTACCAAGAAAGAAGATGCTGCCAAAGTCACAGAGGAGTAAAAGAGAAGGTAGTTGAGATACTCGATGGGCTAAAAATTGATAAAGAGGAGGTACTAGAAAGGCTGGCTGTACTGAAAGTAGATAAGTCACCAGGTCCGGATGGGATGCATCCAAGGTTGCTGAGGGAAATAAGGGTGAAAATTGCGGGGGTACCGACCATAATCTTCCAATCATCCTGAGGTATGGGGGTTGTGCCAGAGAACTGGAGAATTGCAAATGTTACACCCTTGTTCAAAAAAGGGTGTAAGGATAAACCCAGCAACTATAGGCCAGTTAGTTTAACCTCGGTGGTGGGGAAACTTTTAGAAACGATAATCCGGGACAAAATTAACAGTCACTTGGACAATTGTGGTTTAATTAAGGAAAACCAGCACAGATTTGTTAAAGGCAAATCGTGTTTAACTAACTTGATTGAGTTTTTTGATGAGGTAACAGAGAGGGTTGATGAGGGCAATGCGGTTGATGTAGTGTATATGGACTTCCTTAAGGCTTTTGATAAAGTGCCACATAATAGGCCTGTCATCAAAGTTCAAGCCCATGGAATAAAATGGACAGTGGCAGCATGGATACAAAATTGGCTAAGTGACAGGAAACAGAGAGTAGTGGTGAACGGTTGTTTTTTGGACTGGAGGAAGGTATACAGTGGTGTTCCCCAGTGGTCGGTACTAGGACCACTGCTTTTCTTGATATATATTAAGAAAATATATATCAAATATATATTAAGAGGGCACAATTTCAAAATTTGCAGATGACACAAAACTCGGAAGTGTAGTGAACAGTGAGGAGGATAGTAATAGACAGCAAGAGGACATGGACAGACTGGTGGAATGGGCGGACACGCGGCAGATGAAATTTAATGCAGAGAAGTGCAAAGTGATACATTTTTGTTGGAAGAACAAGGAGAGGCAATATAAACTAAATGGTACAATTCTAGACGGGGTAAAAGAACAGAGAGACCTGGGGGTGTATGTGCACAAATCGCTGAAGGGGGCAGGGCAGGTTGAGAAAGCAGTTAAAAAAGCATACGGGATCCTGGGCATTGAGTTCAAAAGCAAGGAAGTTATGATGAAACTTTATGAAACACTGGTTCGGCCACAACTAGAGTATTGTGTCCAATTCTGGGCTCCGCACTTTAGGAAGGATGTGAAGGCCTTAGAGAGGGTACAGAAAAGATTTCCTAGAATGGTTCCAGGGATGAGGGACTTTGGTTACGTGGATAGACTGGAGAAGCAAGGGTTGTTCTCCTTGCAGCACACAAAGTTGAGAGGAGATTTGATAGAGGTGTTCAAAATCAAGAGGGGTCTGGACAGAATAGATAGAGAGAAGCTGCTCCCATTGGCAGAAGCATTGAGAACCAGAGGACACAGATTTAAGGTAATTGTCAAAAGATGCAAAGGCAACATGAGGAAATACTTTTTTACCCAGCAAGTGGTTATGACCTGGAATGCACTGCCTGAAAGGGTGATGGAGGCAGATTCAATCATGGCTTTCAAAAAGGGAATTGGATAAGTACTTGACGAGAAAAAAATCTGCAGGGCTACGGGGAAAGGGAGGGGGAGTGGAACTATCTGGATTGCTCTTGCAGAGAGCCGGCATGGACTCAATGGGCCAAAAGACCTCCTTCTATGCTGCAACCATTCTATGATTCTATGATTCGAAGTCAACATTGAAATGAGGGTCCTGCGCCCGTTTCTGGACCCGTTTTTTAAATTTGTGAAGACGAGTCGGAGTTTTAAAAGGGACTACTGGAGACTGCCTAAGAGATCATAACTAAAGATTGTCTTACTTAATTTAATTTGGAGCCAGGAAGTGCAGCTGTGTTCCTCCTGCCTCCACAGTAATACTATGGGCCGCTGCCAGCCAACTCCCATTTGCCGCCCCCTCCCAGGAGTCATCTGAGGGCCGTGGTTTAGAATTTTGACACTATACCAAGAATAAGAATGAAGTTAAAGCAAAATACTGCGGATGCTGGAATTCTCTCTCTCTTTTTCTCTACAGATGCTGTCTGACCGGCTGAGTGTTTCCAGCATTTTCTATTTTTATTTCATATAAGAACTAAATTGATGAGCTAATAATTAAGTATACATGTTTAACACCATTTTCTCTTTTTCAGCTGACAAGGAGCAGAGGCAGACATCACTGAGAAACAATATTCTTTTGCAGAGTTGTAACACTCTTGTACATACAATATGAGTATTTTTTTTTTACTAACTTAAGACAGCTAGCACATATATTTTGCTAAAAGACCAAATCCCCAAGGAACAGAGTCCACTGATTTGTGCTGGGGGATTTGTGCATCTCCACATTATACTTTGCATCAGCAAAGCTAATCAATTTGGTTGCTGGGAGGCTTAGCACACAAATGCCTTGGTCATCTGGCATATCTACGCTGACAATTATTTAATTTCAAACCTGATTGAATCTCATTGACTGCATATTCTGCTGCAATGTCAAAATATATGAAGCATCACAGTTTTACCAACATGCCTTTGGGATCTTTGAGAGTATGTAGCTTAAGTGTAAGGATGTGTGGGAGTTTTTAAATTGTCCTTCATTCAATGTATTGCAGGTCAAAGAAATGTAATCTGCCTCCCACATATCCTTTCATTTGTCATCTATATTTGCCTTCAATGTTTTCCTCCCAGGCTTAATTCATCAAGTCATCATTTTCTTCAAACATGGGAATCAAAGCATTACACAAGGTTGATTTTGTTTTCTCTTCTTCATAATTATAACTTACAGTTTTCAAAGAAAATTGAATAGGAGAGTAAACTAGCAAGAAATATAAAAATAGATTGTAAGAGCATCTACAAGTATGTAAAAAGGAAGAGATTAGCGAAAGTAAACGTGGGTCCCCTAGAGGCAGAGCAGAAGAAATTATAATGGAGAATAAGGAAATGGCAGAGACGTTAAACAAATATTTTATATCTGTCTTCACAGTAGAAGACACAAAAAACATACTGGAAATAGTGGAGAACTAAGGGTCTAATGAGAGGGAGGATCTTAAAGTAATTAAGATTAGCAAAGAAAAAGTTTTAGAAAAATTAATGGGACTAAAAGCCGACAAATCCCTTGGACCTGATGGCCTACATCCTATGGTTTTAAAAGAGGTGGCTGCAGAGATAGTGGATGCATTGGTTTTGATCTTCCAGAATTCCCTGGATCCTAGATCGGCCTCTGTGGATTGGAAGGTAGCAAATGCAACCCCGCTATCACGAAAGGAGGGAGAGAGAAAACAGGGAAATATGGGCCAGTTAGCTTGACTTCAATAGTAGGGGAAAATGCTAAAATCTATTATTAAGGACATAGTAACAGGATACTTAGAAAATCATAATATGATTAGGCAGAGTCAACACGATTTTATGAAAGGGAAATCATGTTTGACAAATCTATTAGAATTTTTTGAAGGTATAACTAGCAGGGTAGATAAGGTGGAACCAGTGGCTGTAGTATATTTGGATTTTGAAAAGGCATTCAATAAGGTGCCACACAAGAGGTTGTTACACAAGATTAGGGCTCATGGGATTGGGGGTAATATATTAACATAGATTGAGGATTGGTTAACGGTCAGAAAACAGAGAGTAGGAATAAACAGGTCATTTTCGGGTTGGCAGGTTGTAACTAGTGGGGTTACACTGATCCGCAAGGATCAGTGCTTGGGCCTCAGCTCTTTATGATCTATATTAATGAATTAGATGAAGGGACCGAGTGTAATGTATCCAAATTTGCAAATGATACAAAGCTAGGTGGGAAAGTAAGCAGTGAGGAGGATGCAAAGAATCTGCAAAGGGATATCGACAGGTTAAGTGAGTGGGCAAGATGGAGTATAATGTGGAGAAATATGAGGTTATTCACTTTGGTAGGAAGAATAGAAAAACAGACTATTTCTTAAATGGTGAGAAACTATTAAATGTTGGTGCTCAGAGGGATTTGGGTGTCCTTGTACATGAAACACAGAAAGTTAACATGCAGGTACTGCAAGCAATTAGGAAGGCAAATGGTATGTTGGCCTTTATTGCAAGGGGGTTTGAGTACAAGAGTGAGGAAGTCTTGCTTCAACTGTACAGGGCTTTGGTGAGTCAACACTTGGGGTACTGTGTACAGTTTTGGTCTCCTTACCTAAGGAAGGATATACTTGCCTTCGAGGGGGTGTGACAAAGGTTCACTAAATAGATTCTTGCGATGAGAGGGTTGTCCTCTGAGGAAAGATTGAGCAGATTGAGCCTATACTCTCTGGAGTTTAGAAGAATGAGAATTGATCTCATTCGTTGACCACTTTGGTCAAACTCATCAGTGATTTCCGATGTGACTGCGACTACAATACATAAGAACATAAGGAATAGGAGCAGGAGTTGGCCATACGGCCCCTCGAGCCTGCTCCTGCATTCAATCAGATTGTGGCGAATCTTCAACCTCAACTTCACTTTCCTGCCTGATCCCCATATCCCTTGATACCCCAAGAGTCCAAAAATCTATCGATCTCAACTTTGAATATACTCAACGACTCTCTCGCATCATCTCTCCTCATCCTTCTTCACCTTTCCAGGGCTTTCTACGTTTTCGAGGAACAGCGCCTCATATTTCGATTCGGCACTTTACAAACTTCTGGGCTCAACATTGATTTCAATAACTTCAGATCATAACCACTGCTCCTATTTTTTCATGATGTGGAGATGCCGGTGATGGACTGGGGTTGACAATTGTAAACAATTTTACAACACCAAGTTATAGTCCAACAATTTTATTTTTAATCCCACAAGCTTTCGGGGGCTTTCCCCTTCCTCAGGCGGTGTGGAAAATGTTTTTTCAGACAGCAGGTGCTGGTAATGGTTCTGCTGTTGCCATTTGCAGCTCCTCTAGTTCTATCTTCTGCTTCTTTACTTGTCCCATTACCACCCTCCTTACCTTGCATCATCATCCCTTTTGTCATTTAATCACTCCTGCCCTCCACCCAATCACAGACCTTCCTTTTTGTTCTTTCCACCCCCCAGCTTTTTTTCCCCCCGGCCCCATCCCCTGGCTCTGTACTTGCTTAAAAACTGTTAAATCTTTACTTCTTCCAGTTCTGACGATAGGTCATCGACCTGAAACGTTAACTCTGTTTCTCAGATGCTGCCTGACCTACTGAGTGTTTCCAGCATTTTCTGTTTTTATTGTCGATTCCTATCTCAGTTCTATTCCTACCTGTTCTAATGTAACCAGTGCATCTCCTCCAAAGGATTCTTCTCCCAATCCGACACAGTCATCTTTCGCATGAGAGGCTCCAACCTCAGCCCCTACCATTTCCTTATGTATGTGCTGTCCCTCAGTGAGATCATCTCTAAACACTGGGATAGTTTCCATATGTATGCCAATGATTTTATGGCTACGCTATTCTATCTTACTCCACCACTGCTATTGCGCTGTACGAATGCCTATTGGATATCAAGTTCTGGTTGAGTCCGAACTTTCTCCAGTTCAACATCAGAAAGGCTGAAACCATCCTGTTCAGACGCTGCACATTTTGTGTCTCAGGTGCTAACTCCCCCTTCCCAGCTGCTTGCTCGGGCTGAACCTAAAGCGTACAGTCTGGTTGCCTCGTTCAGCCTGAGCTGAGCTTCAAAGTCCACATTTGTTCTGTCATTTAAGATTGCCTACTTCCACATTTGTAACATTTCCTGCCTAAATCTCTTACTCACCTGCACCATCCATGCCTTCATCACCTCTATGGTTGATTTCTTCAGTACTCCATGTCAGCCACCTAATTTCTATCCTACATACCCTCCTCGGCTGTTTGTGGGACCTTACTCTGAACAAGTCAGCTGCCATGTCCATTGATTGTGAAATGCTTTGAGCCTGAGGACATGATAAGGTGCTAAATAAATGCAAGTTTGTTCTGTCTTCTAAAAAGGTTCTTGGGACTGGTTTCTGGGGAACTTGTTGCATTGTCATTTGTTTAGAGGCTTTCATGATACTGAATATTGTGGAATTCGATGTATTATCACCCTCCCACCCTCCACCACCCCCCCACAAAAAAATCTATAATGCCACTAAGCATTTGTCATCCATTAGTAAGCCCTTCAAATGCAGTCCAGATAGCCTCATAAGGCTGCTTTGCACCTAATTTGCCAGCTGCAATTAGCCTTGTAATATGGGAAATCTTTTGAAATAGACACCGATGTACATTATCAATGCATTGATTCCAAGCAATTAATTTTTTTTAGGGGATGGTGGCATATCTAGCCTTAATTGTAATTTGTTTCTTAGATTCAATTGTTTTAATATTTTTAATGATTACCTGCAGAAAACAGAGTGTAGCGTTTTGGGCTATCATGAAAGAGACACTTGACACAAATGATTATATTACGACAGCATGTTTACACACATCACACCATAAGTCATGCAAGAGTATTATGTTCAGTTTTCTCATCCTCTGAGATGGTGTAATGCTCATCCCATTAGAAACTAATGGAGATTCACTCATCATCTGCATTCCGAAGGCTGGTTAGTTAGTTAGGCGGACAGTTAAAATGTCCCATTCAATTTATCCACACTGATCTTGCTGTTTACCTGGCATCAGTCAGATTGGTGTGTGAATTTCTTGCTCTGACATGGAGGGAAGAGCTCCTTATCCAAAAATAAATGACTATCAGATTATCCAAACCCTCATCCAGTCGGTGATAATATCCGCACAATGCTCATCTCAGGCCAATGCTTTGGATCATTACATCAAGAGCAAAATACTGCAGATGCTGGAAATCTGAAATAAAACCAGAAAATGCTGGAAATACTCAGCAAGTCAGGCAGCATCTATGGAGAAAGAAACAGAGTTAACGTTTCAGAGCGATGACATAGATCTGAAACATTAACTCTGTTTCTTTCTCCATAGATGCTGCCTGACTTGCTGAATATTTCCAGCATTTTCTGGTTATTACTTTGGATCATTATGTTCTGTGTAGCTGGTGGTGTTCAAGAGCACTGCATATATTAGTGAAATATATAAATGGATTGAACCAGTTTTCAGACAGCGTAGAGGTGATATGTTTTGAAATACAGAAATAAAGAACTCACCAGGTAACAAAGAGGCTACTGAATATTTTGTGATTAGGACTATTCTTGCTGCCAAGATATGGACAGTTTTCTGCTATTTATCCATATCTACTGAGAACTGGATTAAGGCTATCCAGACTCATTTGATTTAGAAAAGTTTACAATCCGCAGAAATGAGACTGTCATTATTCTTTTAATCTAAATGCCTGAATTTGACTTCATTGTATGTTGAAGTTCACAGTGAAAGCAGCTTTGGATTTATCTGCCTTTGCACTGCTCAGTTAACTTGAAGATATGATTAGGAACATTGGCCAGAGGCTGTATTCATCAAAAAGCCTTAGCACTAATATGAATCTTCAACTGGCTCCTTACAAATTAGTCCTGAGCTATAATAGTTCCTAATTGGTGCTAGCATTCCCCGCAGAATACTACGGTTATTTAAAACAGTCATATCTACTGAGAACTGGATTAAGGCTGTCCAGATTCATTTGGTTAAAAAGAGTTTATAATCTGCAGAAATGAGACTGTCATTATTCTTTTAATCCTGATTTTGATTTCATTGTATGTTTAAATTCAAAATAAAGTCCAGTTTTATAAATCATACCACAGTTCAAAATACAGTCCTTTAATAACTTAAATTTAATGGCATCATGTAATAAATTCAGTCATGTTTGAAGGATTTCAAGCAAGAGGAATCTTATTTAGCAATTATAATAAGATTTGCAGTTGGATATTTAAAAAGACTCACAACATAATGGAACATATTTATGTTTACTTTTTAGAATGTTCTAGATTTTAATTCAAAGCTACAACAAAATGAATGATGGACACAATGGGCCCGATAATAACACAGAGGTGGGTTCTGAACGGAGGGGGGAGGTGAGGATGGTGGGTGGGGGAGGGCGATAGCAGGTGTGAAACCAGAAGACGTTTTGGCGCGTCAGAATGTCCGATTTCAACATGGCTGCCTTATCAGAATTTTACTTCCGGGTTTCGCATCTCTAATGCACGACATCAGTCGTGATGAGCACCTGCATAACGCAATCTCATTCGACTATTTAATGGACCAATCCAGAGATGGGGGGAACTTTAAGTCCCCACGATGGGCAGACAGTGACGGGTGGGGATAGGTTAAAATTTCAAAAATCTGAAACCCGACCCCAATCCGCCTCGAATGCGTCCATTTCTGGTTTTAGCGGAGGCAGGTTGGGGGGCCGGCGAGTAACCTGCTGTCGAGAGGGAGGTTGGTTATTTAAATATGTTAATGAGGCTGCGTGCTTCAAATTTTCGTGGACTTTTACATTTAACGGTTGTGGGCCGGGTTTCCCAGGGCTCAGGACAGATCCAGTAGGTAAGTGCCTTTCCAGCACTGCTTGTGGGTCAGGAGGAGCAGGTGTGCTTCCCTCGGAGCCTCAAGCTAACCTGCCATGATCGTCCTCTCCCTCCCTATGATCTGCCGACTCCCCTCCACCGTGTTCCGCCGACTCCCCTCTCCCGTGACCCAGGCTGACCTGCGATCCAAAGCCCCCCCTAATCTCGAGGCCGACACCTCTCTTGAAATATCGGGGCCAATATATATGCATTGCAGGAAACTGCTTTGATAAAATGTATTGTAGTCTCAAGAAAACAATACAGTAGATCTCAATGTCAGACTCATTACCACTTAAAAAAGAACACCTATTCTTTAAATATCATCCATAATTTTGCATTATATCAATTTAAGGAAAACAGAAAACTGTAACAAGTGTGTTGATTAGTGCTACTCAAATGCTCTACAATGTGTGACACTGCATCCTTAAGTAACATGTTCTGAATTTCAATTGCTTTATTAAAGTTGTCATATTAATAATTACATTGAATATAATGTTATGCCATTTATATCTATTGTGTAAATGACACTGGTTCAAGCAGTTAAAAGTTATTTTTACAATAAAGCAACATAACTTCTAAACAAACTATGTCATGGGTGGTTTAGCAGGATGAACGGATATGATTCCTGTTCTCTGAGTGGTTGTGTAATCACTGTAAAAGAAAATCAGTGCTATGCAGTACACTTAGTCTGCACGTCCATGATAAGTTTGTATTGTATGTTGATTCAAAAAATCTGCCTCGAAAAATCGAGGTGTCATACGTTAACTTTGGATGGTGTAGAAATAGCTGAAGATGAAGTCGAAAGGGATGCAAGAAGTAGATTTGCACTTAAATAAAACTTTGAATTATATTCCTCGATCAGTAGAGTAAAAGTGGAAGGATGTCATTCTAAAACTGTAAAGTGCCCTTTTCAGACTCCCCTTAAATACCGTGCTTGGTTTAATCAACAAGAGATAAACATTCAAGCTGTGCAGGCAATGCAGAGAAAGACCACTCAATTGACTCCTGGCTAAAGGAAATGAGCTATGAGGGAAATCTGAGGCTATTTAGTCTTGGATGGTGGTGACTGAGCACCTTGGTATGTTTTACTATGTTAAAGGTGTTATATAAATTTAAGTTATTGTTGTTGTTAACTGAGAGGAGACCTTATAGAGATTACAAGTTACTAAATAGCATAGATAAGAGAAACCTACAGCACTACTTCAAAGCAAACCAAGACACTAGAGCAAAGAGACATGGGCTAAAACTGGTGAAAGTACAATTTAAACAGATGTCAGGAAAATGTTTTCATGCAAAGACCAATCATCATTTAGAATGGTCTTCCAGGCAAGGTAGTAAAGGTATTACCTTGGATTCATTCGAGGGCTAGTTAAATGTTCTACAGCTGGAATTTCCATGGGCGTTCCCCTAATCTTCTTTGGTAACTTTGGCAGAAACCTTGGAGAAATGGCATTAACAACCATTTGCACAATTTTTTCCAGGGTTTCTGCCAATCGTCTGCCAAAGTTACGGTGAGAGATCAGGAAAACTCCATGGAAATTCTACCCCATGATGAGAACTGTAAGGTTTTTTTGTATGGATGAGTTAAGTGCCTTCCCTCATCCATACTTATCTTGTGGTCTTGTGACATGGCTCAATGTAGGTAGCTTTCCCTTCCCATTAAACAACAGAAATGTTGGACAAGGAGTCAATCAAAAGCCTCAACACAAAAGCATGGGTGAGGAAATTATAATCAGAACACTGTCATTAACATAGAAAAATTAATCCTTTCTTTATACGTTTATACAGTGTTTTTTTAAAAAAGATACAAGAACAAATATAAGCAACAGCCTGTCTTAGGTCATTTTCTAATTTTTTTGGAAGAAGCACTTTCTTTTCCTCTGTGCTGGCTAAGGAATTTCAGCAGTTTGTTGCATCCAAGTACAGTTTTGCATGAACAGGATTTGTGTAATTTGTCGGCTGCCAAATAACGAAGGGACAAAGGTTACGTTATTGAATTTTAAATGTCACGAGATCCTTAGAACACTGCAAATGAGATTCTAAATGTATAAAATTCACAAGACAATATTAAATTAGCATTTGTTCCAGGTACAAAAGGATACTGTATTTATTATTCATTAAAATTGAAATGTACATGCCTGCAGCACAGCAGCTCACTGTCTGCAATATGATGATTTTAGAATCAATTTAATATTGTGCTGATATCTCTCCATTTCTATCAATCTTTTATGAGATTTTGGTATCTCTATTCTCACTCACAATCAAACTTGTTAAAACACTCATTGTCACTATCAGCGCTGAAAGTGGGTTGACTTCACCTTAGAGTTACAGTGTGTATATTTTACAAGTTGAAATTATAACAGTGTTCAATTGAACTTCTCATGAAGAGAAATAACATTATTCTCAGTTAAAAATCACAGCACATTTTCTAATAGCGTATCTGCTGAATAGTAATGCTAAACTCATCATCGTGATGGTCTCAGCTATGTTAGGACTCTAGGAACAAGGAACTTATATAAAAACGATAATACACAGGGAAATCTAATTGTTTCCACACCCCTCCCCCCATCAGCAAAATCCAGCAGGTGAACTGTGGTGCAGATGATGTTGTTGGATGAAGTTTACTGAGATTTTGCTGTTAAATTTTTATATAATTTGGAAGACTTTGAGATAAGAAAACATCTTCCTTACCAGAAATACTTGAGGGTAGATCTTGACTTTGTGCGATAGTGTAAAACAGGTGATAGCGAGTCGACAGCCTGTTTTACATCTCTCTCAATTTTTATTTCCATTGAAGTCAATTATATATATTGTCACTTTATACAGAAATGCAAATTGTTGTTGTTAACTGTATGAATCTCTTTGATAAATGAAGGCAGCTGCTAATGGATTTCTGGGACAGGTTGACAAAACTCCAATTGATTGCTAACAGCTCAAATTAAGGAAATGTTTACTCATTCTGGTTGTCTTAAATAGAATAGGGCATTAATACATAGACTTTGCTGCTGATTATCACTGTCTACAGACCCCTTTGTTTCATTTGTGTTCCGTTCCTGCTTTCTCAAGTATTTCTGATGTGAATCATCTGGTAATCTCCAGAATATGTTTTGTGTTTTCTGTGTGGTTTAGGAAAAAACAATTGATTCATGACTCCACAGCTTTCAGATAATTGTTCTCACTCTTCTCAAATGTTTGTGAATGTTTGAATCATATGTTTGCACCAGTTTCTGCAATAATAACCCTTAAAATGCTCCTTAAGAATCTGCACTGTCCTCTCACATCAAATCAAAACCATGTTTGAAAAAAGCAGGAAAAGTGAAACAATGGCTGATAGTTTGGCTGTACATGAATACATATACACACACGCACGAGCACACAGATGCATGCACACACATTTAATGCAGATATGCGCACATACACCCATACACGCAACAATGCAAGCGCATACACACACGTAAACATAGCCTTATTCTGACATGGTGCTCAGTTACAAATGCCTGGAAACAATAATACTTGTTTGCGGCAGTAATTAAAAAATATATATATTCTTGTGACGTAGATGACACTGATCAGGCTACATTTATTGACCATTCCTAGTTGCTGGTGGTGGGTCTTCGATATGATCCACTTATGGTGATGCTGCTCCCACGAATGGCTTAACCCTTCCTATGCCACCAGCATTACCTAAAAATGGTAGTGAGTTTTTCATATTTATTACTCTACATGAATATCTATTACTTTACATGAAGACTGAGAGTAAAGCAGTGCTGACTGAAAAGAAAGCCTTTAACACTGAGTACTCAGTGTAATATTACTTCTTTTAGCTAAAGAGCGGGAGAAGCGGCTGAGAGGAGCAGATAAAGAGCGGGAGAAGCGGCTGAGAGGAGCACATAAAGAGCGGGAGAAGCGGCTGAGAGGAGCAGATAAAGAGCGGGAGAAGCGGCTGAGAGGAGCAGATAAAGAGCGGGAGAAGCGGCTGAGAGGAGCAGATAAAGAGCGGGAGAAGCGGCTGAGAGGAGCAGATAAAGAGCAGGAGAAGCGGCTGAGAGGAGCAGATAAAGAGCGGGAGAAGCGGCTGAGAGGAGCAGATAAAGAGCGGGAGAAGCGGCTGAGAGGAGCAGATAAAGAGCGGGAGAAGCGGCTGAGAGGAGCAGATAAAGAGCGGGAGAAGCGGCTGAGAGGAGCAGATAAAGAGCGGGAGAAGCGGCTGAGAGGAGCAGATAAAGAGCGGGAGAAGCGGCTGAGAGGAGCAGATAAAGAGCGGGACCGACACTCTGAGACCAGCAGCAGAGTTCGGGGTGACGTCACCAGTCAGAAAGTGATGCGGCACAGGGGAGGCAGCTGATTGGTGAGTAGGTTCAGGTGAGTATTTCTACCATTTTACTGTAAGTAAAGTAATAAGAAAGGGAATGTCTGCAGGTTTTATAGCAGGTAGTGTTTTTTTGAGTGAACCGAGGTCCCTAGTATCGTTAACATTTTCTAATTTCAACGTAATTTAAAAGGGGTAACTAAGCTAAGGCAAGTCATGGCAGCAGACCTCGCACCCGTGATTTGCCCCTGCTGCAAGATGTGGGAAGTCATGGACACTACCAGTGTCCCTGCCGACCATGTGTGCAGGAAGTGTGTCCACCTGCAACGACTGACCGATCGTGTCTCGGAGCTGGAGCTGCGGGTGGACTCACTGTGGAGCATCCGCGATGCAGAGAAACTCGTGGATAGCACGTTTAGCGAGTTGGTCACACCGCAGGTAAAGGGAGTACAGGCAGGAAGTGAATGGGTGACCACCAGGCAGAGTAAGAGGTGCAGGCAGGTAGTGCAGGGGTCCCCTGTGGCCATCCCCCTCTCAAACAGGTATACCGTTTTGGATACTGTTGGGGGTGATGGCTCACCAGGGGAAGGTGGCAGCGGCCAGGTTCATGGCACCGTGGCTGGCTCTGCTGCACAGGAGGGCAGGAAAAAGAGTGGCAGAGCTATAGTGATAGGGGACTCGATTGTAAGGGGAATAGACAGGCGTTTCTGCGGACGCAACCGAGACTCCAGGATGGTATGTTGCCTCCCTGGTGCAAAGGTCAGGGATGTCTCGGAGCGGCCGCAGGACATTCTGGAGGGGGAGGGTGAACAGCCAGTTGTCGTGGTGCATATAGGTACCAACGATATAGGTAAAAAACGGGATGAGGTCTTACAAGCTGAATTTAGGGAGTTAGGAGTTAAACTAAAAAGTAGGACCTCAAAGGTAGTAATCTCAGGATTGCTACCAGTGCCACAGGCTAGTCAGAGTAGGAACGACAGGATAGCGAGGATGAATACGTGGCTTGAGAGATGGTGCAAGAGGGAGGGATTCAAATTCCTGGGACATTGGAACCGGTTCTGGGGGAGGTGGGACCAGTACAAATTGGATGGTCTGCATCTGGGAAGGACTGGAACCAATGTCCTAGGGGAAGTGTTTGCTAGTGCTGTTGGGGAGGGTTTAAACTAATGTGGCAGGGGGATGGGAACCGATGCAGGAAGTCAGTGGGAAGTAAAGTGGTGACAGAAACAAAAGGCAGTAAGGGAGAGTGTACAAAACATGACCGGACAGATGGTCTGAGAAAGCAGGGCAAAGACCAAGGGAAGTCTAGATTAAATTGCATTTACTTCAATGCAAGAAGTCTGATGGACAAGGTAGATGAACTCAGGGCATGAATAGGTACATGGGACTGGGATGTTATAGCTATTACTGAAACATGGCTAAGGGAGGGGCAGGACTGGCAGCTCAATGTTCCAGGGTACAGATGCTATAGGAAAGATAGAGCAGGAGGTAAGAGAGGAGGGGGAGTTGCGTTCTTGATTAGGGAGAACATCACGGCAGTAGCGAGAGGGGATATATCCGAGGGTTCGCCCACGGAGTCTATATGGGTAGAACTGAAAAATAAGAAGGGAGAGATCACCTTGATAGGATTGTACTACAGACTCCCAAATAGTCAACGGGAAATTGAGGAGCAAATATGTAAGGAGATTACAGACAGCTGCAAGAAAAATACGGTGGTAATACAAGGGGACTTTAACTTTCCCAACATTGACTGGGACAGCCATAGCATTAGGGGCTTGGATGGAGAGAAATTTGTTGAATGTATTCAGGAGGAATTTCTCATTCAGTATGTGGATGGCCCGACTAGAGAGGGGGCAAAACTTGACCTCCTCTTGGGAAATAAGGAAGGGCAGATGACAGAAGTGTTAGTGAGGGATCACTTTGGGACAAGTGATCATAATTCCATTAGTTTTAAGATAGCTATGGAGAATGATAGGTCTGGCCCAAAAGTTAAAATTCTAAATTGGGGAAAGGCCAATTTTGATGGTATTAGACAGGAACTTTCAGAAGTTGATTGGGAGAGTCTGTTGGCAGGCAAAGGGACGTCTGGTAAGTGGGAGGCCTTCAAAAGTGTGTTAACCAGGGTTCAGGGTAAGCACATTCCTTATAAAGTGAAGGGCAAGGCTGGTAGAAGGAGGGAAACTTGGATGACTCGGGAGATTGAGGCCCTAGTCAAAAAGAAGAAGGAGGCATATGACATGCATAGACAGCTGGGATCAAGTGGATCCCTTGAAGAGTATAGAGATTGCCGGAGTAGAGTTAAGAGAGAAATCAGGAGGGCAAAAAGGGGACATGAGATTGCTTTGGCAGATAAGGCAAAGGAGAATCCAAAGAGCTTCTACAAATACATAAAGGGCAAAAGAGTAACTAGGGAGAGAATAGGGCCTCTTAAGGATCAACAAGGTCATCTATGTGCGGAACCACAAGAGATGGGTGAGATCCTAAATGAATATTTCGCATCGGTATTTACGGTTGAGAAAGGCATGGATGTTAGGGAACTTGGGGAAATAAATAGTGATGTTTTGAGGAGTGTACATATTACAGAGAGGGAGGTGTTGGAAGTCTTAATGCGCATCAAGGTAGATAAATCTCCGGGACCGGATGAAATGTTATGGGAGGTTAGGGAGGAAATTTCGGGTCCCCTAGCAGAGATATTTGAATCATCGACAGCTACAGGTAAGGTGCCTGAAGATTGGAGGGTAGCAAATGTTGTGCCTTTGTTTAAGAAGGGCGGCAGGGAAAAGCCTGGGAACTACAGACCGGTGAGCCTGACATCTGTAGTGGGTAAGTTGTAAGAGGGTATTCTGAGAGACAGGATCGACAGGCATTTGGAGAGGTGGGGACTGATTAGGAACAGTCAGCATGGTTTTGTGAGAGGAAAATCATGTCTCACAAATTTGATTGAGTTTTTTGAAGGGGTAACCAAAAAGATAGATGAGGGCTGTGCAGTAGACGTGGTCTACATGGACTTTAGCAAAGCCTTTGACAAGGTACCGCATGGTAGGTTGTTACATTACGTTAGATCTCACGGGATCCAAGGTGAGGTAGCCAATTGGATACAAATTTGGATTGACGGCAGAAGACAGAGGGTGGTTGTAGAGGGTTGTTTTTCAAACTGGAGGCCCGTGACCAGCGGTGTGCCTCACGGATCGGTGCTGGGTCCGCCGTTATTTGTTATTTATATTAATGATTTGGATGAGAATTTAGGAGGCATGGTTAGTAAGTTTGCAGATGACACCAAGATTGGTGGCATTGTGGACAGTGAAGAAGGTTATCTAGGATTGCAACAGGATCTTGATAAATTGGGCCAGTGGGCCGATGAATGGCAGATGGAGTTTAATTTAGATAAATGTGAGATGATGCATTTTGGCAGATCGAATCGGGCCAGGACCTACTCCGTTAATGGTAGGGCATTGGGGAGAGTTATAGAGCAAAGTGATCGAGGAGTACAGGTTCATAGCTCCTTGAAAGTGGAGTCACAGGTGGATAGGGTGGTGAAGAAAGCATTCAGCATGCTTGGTTTCATTGGTCAGAACATTGAATACAGGAGTTGGGATGTCTTGTTGAAGTTGTACAAGACATTAGTAAGTCCACACTTGGAATACTGTGTACAGTTCTGGTCACCCGATTATAGAAAGAATCATAGATTTATAGAAGTTACAACATGGAAACAGGCCCTTCGGCCCAACATGTCCATGTCGCCCAGTTTATACCACTAAGCTAGTTCCAATTGCCTGCACTTGGCCCATATCCCTCTATACCCATCTTACCCATGTAACTGTCCAAATGCTTTTTAAAAGACAAAATTGTACCCGCCTCTACTACTGCCTCTGGCAGCTCGTTCCAGACACTCACCACCCTTTGAGTGAAACAATTGCCCCTCTGGACCCTTTTGTATCTCTCCCCTCTCACCTTAAATCTGTGCCCCCTCGTTATAGACTCCCCTACCTTTGGGAAAAGATTTTGACTATCTACCTTATTTATGCCCCTCATTATTTTATAGACTTCTATAAGATCACCCCTAAACCTCCTACTCTCCAGGGAAAAAAGTCCCAGTCTGTCTAACCTCTCCCTATAAGTCAAACCATCAAGTCCCGGTAGCATCCTAGTAAATCTTTTCTGCACTCTTTCTAGTTTAATAATATCCTTTCTATAATAGGGTGACCAGAACTGTACACAGTACTCCAAGTGTGGCCTCACCAATGCCCTGTACAACTTCAACAAGACATCCCAACTCCTGCATTCAATGTTCTGACCAATGAAACCAAGCATGCCAAATGCCTTCGTCACCACCCTATCCACCTGTGACTCCACTTTCAAGGAGCTATGAACCTGTACTCCTAGATCTCTTTGTTCTATAACTCTCCCCAACGCCCTACCATTAACGGAGTAGGTCCTGGCCCGATTCGATCTACCAAAATGCATCACCTCACATTTATCTAAATTAAACTCCATCTGCCATTCATCGGCCCACTGGCCCAATTTATCAAGATCCTGTTGCAATCCTAGATAACCTTCTTCACTGTCCACAATGCCACCAATCTTGGTGTCATCTGCAAACTTACTCACCATGCCTCCTAAATTCTCATCCAAATCATTAATATAAATAACAAATAACAGCGGACCCAGCACCGATCCCTGAGGCACACCGCTGGACACAGGCATCCAGTTTGAAAAACAACCCTCTGCAACCACCCTCTGTCTTCTGTCATCAATCCAATTTTGTATCCAATTGGCTACCTCACCTTGGATCCCGTGAGATCTAACCTTATGTAACAACCTACCATGCGGTACCTTGTCAAAGGCTTTGCTAAAGTCCATGTAGACCACGTCTACTGCACAGCCCTCATCTATCTTTTTGGTTACCCCTTCAAAAAACTCAATCAAATTCGTGAGACATGATTTTCCTCTCACAAAACCATGCTGACTGCTCCTAATTAGTCCCTGCCTCTCCAAATGCCTGTAGATCCTGTCCCTCAGAATACCCTCTAACAACTTACCCACTACAGATGTCAGGCTCACCGGTCTGTAGTTCCCAGGCTTTTCCCTGCCGCCCTTCTTAAACAAAGGCACAACATTTGCTACCCTCCAATCTTCAGGCACCTCACCTGTAGCGGTGGATGATTCAAATATCTCTGCTAGGGGACCCGCAATTTCCTCCCATCATGTCCTGGAATACATTTCATCAGGTCCCGGAGATTTATCTACCTAGATGCGTGTTAAGACTTCCAGCACCTCCCTCTCTGTAATATGTACACTCCTCAAGATATCACTATTTATTTCCCCAAGTTCCCTAACATCCATGCCTTTCTCAACCGTAAATACCGATGTGAAATATTCATTCAGGATCTCACCCATCTCTTGTGGTTCCGCACATAGATGACCTTGTTGATCCTTAAGAGGCCCTACTCTCTCCCTAGTTACCCTTTTGCCCTTTATGTATTTGTAGAAAGGATATTATTAAACTAGAAAGAGTGCAGAAAAGATTTACTGGGATGCTACCGGGACTTGATGGTTTGACTTATAGGGAGAGGTTGGATAGACTGAGACTTTTTTCCCTGGAGAGTAGGAGGTTAAGGGGTGATCTTATAGAAGTCTATAAAATAATGAGGGGCATAGATACGGTAGATAGTCAAAATCTTTTCCCAAAGGTAGGGGAGTCTATAACGAGGGGGCATAGATTTAAGGTGAGAGGGGAGAGATACAAAAGGGTCCAGAGGGGCAATTTTTTCACTCAAAGGGTGGTGAGTGTCTGGAACGAGCTGCCAGAGGCAGTAGTAGAGGCGGGTACAATTTTGTCTTTTAAAAAGCATTTGGACAGTTACATGGGTAAGATGGGTTTGGAGAGATATGGGCCAAATGCAGGCAACTGGGACTAGCTTAGTGGTATAAACTGGGCGACATGGACATGTTGGGCCGAAGGGCCTGTTTCCATGTTGTAAACTGCTATGACTCTATGACTCTAGCTGTTAAAACTACGTATGACATTATTATCAATAAACTGCATTTAGCATCATTAGTTAACCACCGCCATTAAGCTTTACGCTCAAATAGTGAATCATCATCCAAACGAATGCATAAGGATCAGAATCACTAAAATAAGCCAGTAATGGTTCAATATCATTTCTGATCATTTTTGGATGCAATTAAAGTGCGTTTGACATAGGTTTAATACATTTCCTATTCGACGGTTACTTGCTTGATCACAGATCTTCAATATCTATTCCACTGCATATTAAATTGATGTGATTTGCAGAATTATCAGAATTAATCAATGATAATTTTGATGTAATCACAAGAGTTTTATGGACATAATGTAGCTAGCCAAGAACTTCTAAAGGGACACCTCATAAAAGTATATGACTGTCCTTTAATGCACTTTAAAAACTTGAAAGGACACATTATCAAGGCCAGAGTATCAAGATTTGCCTTTCACCCACCTCCTCACAACAGGAGACAAAGAATACCACAAGGCTCAATGTATCAAAAGTGTATTTGATCCTAAGAATTATTAATCCAAATTATTATTTTTAAAAATTCATTCTCGGGATGCGGGCGTTATTTGCAAGGCCGGCATTTATTGCCCATCCCTAGTTGCCCTTGAAAAGATGGTGGTGGGCCTTCTTGTTGAACTGTTGCATTCCATGTGGTGAAGGTGCTCTCACAATGCTGTTCGGTAGGGAGTTCTAGGATTTTGACCCAGCGCTGATGAAGGATGAATTTTAACAATGGAAATGGATTTTAACTCATTCGGAAGCCATAATTTCCAAGTGTTACCACTGTGTGGTCAGAAAATATGTAGTTGGGAAGAAATCTTTAAGCTTTTATTATCTTTCTCTTTGTTGATGCATGCAATTGACCATTTACACGTCTTTTTCTTTTATTTCTGAACAAGTAATAATTTACACAAAGTAATACTTTTGTCTGTGCTGTAATGATTGCATATAGAAGGCCATAAACTTTAATTCTGTCGAGGAGTTTCCCTCTTCCTCTGTTGCTGATAACACTATGGGGTTTTGCTATCTATCTCCTGCTTGCCTTGACCTTCATCTCTAAACTCTAACTGTACCACAGGTGAGTTTACTTGTCTGAGCACAATTGGGCTGTGCTGGTTACTGCCCAGTTTACTGCCATTATCCAGGATGTGGCCATGTCATTGTTCAGACTTTTGACTAGCTGAGAAAAAAATGGCCTTTGGTGCCCACATCTTCTAAGTTGTTTCTACTTGAAAAGTGGAAGAAGAATAGAACACATAAATGATTTTGAAGTTAGTTTATGTGGGCGGTGGGGGCCTGTAGAATAGATTAAAATGTTTTAACTTCTGTTCCTAATTTAGATCAATGACTTGTATTCTGAAACTCAATGAAAATTGATCAAATTTGCAAATGATAGCAAACTTGGAGAGACAGTGAAATTAAAAGAGTCAGCTCAGAAATGGCAGAATGAGCTAAACAAAATATTTCAGTTGGTTGAACAATGGCAATGATCAATGGGGGTAATTTTGACTTTGGGTGATAGTGTAAAATGTGCACGATGAATCAGCTTTTGGAAAAATCTCTCCCAATTTTGATTTCCATTGTAGTGTCTGCTAATTGAAGTATATCCTAACCCATCTTGATAGGGGTAACTGGAGGAATGAGCTGCTTTTTCCAGCGTGGTGTATTCATTAATTGTAACTTCATCTGACTGAATGACTTGTTTGTTCTGTCTTTAATCTTTCGCAGGGGTTCTTGGACGGTAGATCAGCTGAACCCTCAGAGAAATGGCCAAAATGGGTGTTTATGCTGTTTCTCTAGGATGGTGGAAGGTCAGGAGAACCTCATGGAAACTCTCCCCCTTGATCTTCAAGCAGAACTTTTATTGTCATCATTTTGGATGATACAGTATAGTGTGGTTGGCAGAATTTTCTCAAAATTAATCAATAGTCATCCTCTCGTCGCATTGCCTGTGATCTGAATGAGTGTGGCAAAAGTAATTATACCATGATTGTTCAGCCAATAAAGGGGTGGACAAATCAATAGCGCATTGAGAAAAGAATCTACTATCCAAGCTTTCACGTTAACTTCTGGTTTTAAAGTAATCAGCATTCACTTGTATATAAAATACACATACACGCACATAGTTGCATTCATAGAATGGTTACAGCACAGAAGGAAGCCATTTAGCCCATTGAGCCCGTGCCAGGTTTTTGTATGAGCAATCCAGTTAGTCCCATTCCCCCACTCTTTGCCTCTAGCCCTGCAAATTCTTTCTCTTCAAGTATTTATCCAATTCCTTTTTGAAAGCCATGATTGAATCTTTTTCCACCACCCTTTCAGGCGGCGCATTCCAGATCATAACTACTCGCTGCATAAAAAAGTTTTTCCTCATGTCGCCTTTGGTTCTTTTGCCAATCACCTTAAATCTCTGGTTCTCAACCCTTCGGCCAATGGGAACAGTTTCTCTTTATTTACTTTATCTAAACCCTTCATGATTTGAACATTGCTATCAGATCTCCTCTTAACCTTCTCTGCTCCAAGGAGGAGAACCTCAGCTTTTCCAATCTATCCACTTAACTTCCACGTAATTGAAGTCCCTCATCCCTGGAACCATTCCAGTAAATCTCTTCTGCATCCTCTCTACGGCCTTCACATCCTTCCTAAAGTGCGGTACCCAGAACTGGACACAATACTCCAGCTGTGGCCGAACCAATGTTTTTTAAGGTTCAACAAAACTTCCATGCTTTTGTACTCTATGCCTCTATTTATAAAGCCCAGGATCCCATATGCTTTTTTATTTG
Organism: Heptranchias perlo; assembly: GCF_035084215.1. Taxonomy (NCBI): domain Eukaryota; kingdom Metazoa; phylum Chordata; class Chondrichthyes; order Hexanchiformes; family Hexanchidae; genus Heptranchias; species Heptranchias perlo. Next base: position 26,133,389 of record NC_090331.1, read on the forward strand.
CTTTCTCAACCTGTCCTGCCACCTTCAAAGATTTGCGCACCTGTATCCCCAGGTCTCTCTGTTCCTACACCCCTTCATCTTCAATATTTATTTTTTTCTTTGAGACTTCCAATAGATGGCACTCTGAAAACATAATTTTACATAAGCTGACTAAGGTTCCATATTATATAATGCTTACAGAAAATATTACAGGCAATATTTTACTTTCTTTGTTTAGTAAAAAAATAGATGTGAATAAAAAGTGGTCTAAATTTGGTTAAAAATACACAGACTACGGGAGTGATTTTCCTTGCTGTTTGATGTATTCACTCTACAGGAATACTGCAGCAATTTTTTTAGCGAGGAAATTTAGGTAGAAGGCTTTCCCGCTATTTGTGTGCCTATTAAATGCTTTCCTTGAGTTTCCTCACACTTTTAGAGCCTTCCCACGATGCACCCACCAAGTCCCCACGAGCCTAATTTGCATATGTCAAAGTGAGAGTTTATGGTGTAGCAGCTCTGAATTTCCTGGGTTTGAACTGCTTTTGTACTCTGGGTAAATCAGACAGAGATAAATGAGGCACTGCAGGTGCCAGGGTCACCTGAAACAGGCAGAAGTGAGGAGTTTATGAGGTTGAAGAGTACAGAAAAATCTGTCTCATGATTTATGCAGCTTGGAAATGCTCTTTGAACCCTTTTTGTTTGCATTTTTTTCTGCAAGGACCTGATTCTGACTGCCTCTCACAGGGTCAGCCCACACTTAAGATTTTCAGACTCCTCCGACCTACAAGCAGGCATCTTCAGGAAAAGGAATGCCTTTCCCTATGGGATCATTCTTTGACAACTATTTGCCATTATAACGGAGCAAGAGGAGCAGGACACAATGAAGGGAAGAAGGGTCAGGCACCTTTCAAGGAGAATGCAGCCTACCCAATATTACCCCAGCCCCAAAGAATTTCCAGGCAGCACAGGTCATATCAGGATCTCGCTGAGGAGCTCCCTACAAAAAGAGTGTGCTTCGCCAAAGATGCACTAGGACATCTCTGAGACCTGCCACAGGAAGATCTGATGCCATGCTCAACTGCTCGTACTCCTCTCTCAGTGGCTATGAAGGTTACTATCACCTTCAACTTCTACGGGTTATTTTAGGCAGCCAAGAGGATCTCTGCAACATCAGCCAGGGAGAAGTATGGGTCACTGACACCCTTTACAGCAGACCAGCCAATTCATAAACTTTGGAATTTCAGCAAGGCAGCAGAGAGAAAGGGCATACAGTTTTATGGGGTTGTTGCCACTTAGCAACACATCAGTTCTCGTTGCCTTGACATGACCATGCCAGTGAACAACACCTGAGTGAATAATTCAGCACCAAATAAATGCACCCTTTTCTGTATGACTATAACCTCCATGAATCATAAAACACCACATCAGTGCACAGTCTATAATTACAAAGTGCCAACAAATAAGCCTCCTACTCTTTCCTAACAGTGTGCTTCCCCTGGGTGCCTACATGTACCTTTCTAATGCCTATTCTAGTGCTCTAAGTGCCACCTGAGGATGAGGACAGCAGGAAGTGGTTAGCTCCTCCTGCTCAACAAAAGGCTCGTGAAATTGAGGTGGCATAAACTTGGCTTGTATTCCCTTGAGTTTAGAAGGTTGAGGAGTGATCTAATCAAGGTATTTAAAATTATTAAGGATTTGATAGCATAGGTACAGAAAAACTATTTCCTCTGGTCAAGAATCCAGAAAAAGAGGGCATAATCTTAAAATAACAGCTAGGTCATTTAGGGGTGAAATCACTTTTTCCACACAAAAGGCAGTGGAAACCTTGAACTCCCTCCCCCAAAAGGCTGTGGATGTTGAGTCAATTGAAATTTTCAAGACTGAGATTGATAAATTTTTGTTAGACAAGGGTATCAAAGGATATGGAACAAAGGCAGGTAAATGAAGTTGAGGTATAGATCAGCTACAATCAAATTGAATGGCTGAACAGATTCGAGGGGCTGAATGGCCTACTCACCAAATTCCTTTTCTACTTTTTCTTGCGTGCCTATTCGCACATGAGGCAACCGACTTCATCCACTGCTTTTTAGTCAGTAGGTCACCCTTTGGGTTGTTTCTGTAGTAAAGACCCCCTTTTATAGGGATAGAAAAAATAATAAACCATGTGTCCTATCCTTTCATGAGCTAATTTATTTGTTTTTGGCATACCTTTCTTTCTAGCCAACTTCCAACTTGAAACCTGATCCCCGGCATTTTTAGTTCAGAGCTAAAACATGACTGCTTCCAAACAGATGTTGTCCCTTCTTTTCTGTTAATTCTGACCCCAGGAAGTAGAGGGACAATTTCTCTGACTCCTTGGGCATGATTTTAATAAGGTGGCGGGATGGCAGTGGGGGCTGGGGGTGGGGGGTCAACGGGCACGCGGCAAATGTAAATAATAAAAGCTTCCCCTTCCCCACGCGATCGCGACTTAATTATTGGCCATTAATCTTGTTTCTGGGTTTGCCGTCCGAAAGCTGCGCAGTGCACAGACTGCGCACCCACATGACAGGATGTCAGCTGGAATGTCTAGAGTTAAAGGGCCATTGCTCCAATGGATTTTGCTGGAACAAAGAGCAAGAAGACTCAAAGGAGCAGCATAGGGGCAAGGCTGCTCCAAGATTCAACGATGCCTCACTTCAGGTGCTACTGGCCGGGGTGAGGAGGAGGAGGGAGCTATTTTACCTGGCCGACAGGAGGAAGCGCCCTGCCTCTGCCACCAAGGAGGCCTGGCTCGAGGTGGCAGAGGAGGTCACGAGGAGAAGCAACATATTCCGCATCTGGGTCCTGTGCAGGAAGTGTTTCAATGACCTAACTAGGTCAGCAAAAGTGAGTACACTTACTGATTCTCCTGCATCCCATGGCACACATCACCGTCCCCCCAACCCCACCAGACTCATTCTGAACTGCCAAGACGACTCCATCACATCACTCCTCACACCCACTTAAGGCTCATCCTCAACTTACCTGCACTTCCTCACCTCCCCATTTGTGACCCCACCACTACTACTCACCCCAATCCTGATCCAATGTGATATCTCTGTCTCATACTCACCCTCTGATGCATCTCTTTCAAGGTCAGCCTCACCCAAACCAATGCATTCATTGGCTGACCATTTCACCATCACTCACTCACATGTCTGTACTTTCTCCCCTTCTAGGAGAAGAAAGCGCAAAATGCACGCGAGAGGGCGAGGACCGGAGGGGGGCCACAACAAATAGTGGTCGTCACAGATGCGGAGGAGGAGGCCCTAGAGATCAGTCGCACCCTCGAGTGCCTGTCCGTCGGGGATCCCGAGACTGGCACCCCACAAACATCTGGTGACACAACTTTAACATTCATCACACACAACATGAATTGATGTTAACAATGCTTGGCATGTTGAACACCTCAGTATACTCATCGCAGCATGACACACCTGTGATGATGCTTAATATTGCCTTCTGTTCTCTTGCAGGCCCTTCAATGACTGCAGTGATGGGAGAGAGTGACTCCTCAGAAGATCTCCCAGCCTCTGAGTGCGCACCGTCACATCTTAGTGAGCCATCCACCAACGCAGATACTCACACCTCGGTGGGTCCTAGTAGTCAGTTAGTTGGGTTGGCATCTGGTGAGTCACCACACACGTGAGCACGAACAGACACTGTTGGCAGGGGCAGCTGTACAGAGTCCGTGTTGGTGGGTGTACTCCTCTCCAGGCTCTGCTCAGCTGGATGCAGATGCTGAACCCCGGGGGCCCCTTTAAAAGGAGAATGATTGAGGGACAGCAGCACATTTGCAAAGTGCTGGAACGGGTGCCACACACACTCTCCACAATAGTGCGGAGGATGGAGAAGTCCAATTCCTGCATTAGTGGAATGGTGGCACAGGTACGGGAGGGAATCTCTGAGATAGTGTCACAGGGATGTGACGAACTGTCTGAGATAGTGTCGCACATAACTGCGGAAATGTCTGAGATAGAGTCGCAGGTAAGTGTGGGAATGTCTGCGATGGAAAGAAGGCCAGCCTCCATTCAGCTTCAAGCATGGCTCACAAATGAGTCCTCACACCTGCTGGAAAGAGCAGCGCCAACACCAGCCCCGCACCCCCCCGCCCCAGCCTCCCACACCTACCGTGCACAAAACGGTCCTGCAACTACACATACACGCACTGGCATCAAGTGTCGCCTTTCAAGGCCTGACAACAGCTGTTCGGACTCACGGTGAACAACATTCTGCCGCCTTAAACAGGCAGACAGAAACTTTACAACTGGGCTTCCTAGGCATCATACATGTCCTCCAAACTGTTCTCCAGCAGGTTGGTAGGAGTGATGTGGGCCTGGTCCAGGGAAGGGATGATGGCGGAAAGGGACATGGAAGTGGGGACACCAATCAAAGCGCTCCCACGTCTCACCCATTGCCCCCCTCTCAATCAGTACCTGCAATGCTGCCTCCTCACAGGTGCAGGTGGAGCAGCCTTTGGAGGGGCCCTTACGGCCTCCAAAACCCAGAAAGCATAGGCCGAAAGCATCTAAGCAGTCCGGCCATGGACATGAGCAAACTGCTGCTGCAGCCACAGGGGATGCACCACGGAGAAGCGGTAGGAAGAGAAAGGCTAAGGTTTTGTGATCACGAAGGGTATGCACAAGGGTGACTGACAGACTGTCATGTTTTTCATTTATATTTGGTTTCATTTATATTTGGTCACATTAAATGTTATCATTCTCACCACTACTGCCACGTCTTGCCCATTCTTGACTTGCTTTTGTGATAATGAAGCACATGAAAGGGCACTATGAAAGGTGACATTTGATGCCAGTGCGTGTATGTGTAGTTGCAGGACCGTTTTATGCACAGTAGGTGGGGGGTGGGCGGTGGGGGGGGGGGGGGTCTGGTGTTGGCGCTGCTCTTTCCAGCTGGTGTGAGGACTGGACGATTCTCACTTTGTGATCTTATGAGAACCAGTCACATATAAGTGACTCCCTGGCCTCATGAGCAGCCAGGTGAGACGCTGCTCTGCCCATAGGTTCATCCTCCTCATCCTCCTCCTGCTGCTCCTCAATGTTGATTGCAGATGTGGATACTGGATGATGGCATGGGGCCTCATCAACCGGTACCCCTCTCTGTTGCGTCATGTTGTGCAGGACACAACACACTACAATAATGCGACCCACTCTTGCTGGTGGGTATTGAAGCGCTCCCCCAGGATAATGGAGGCACTGAAATCGCATCTTCAGCAATCCTATCATATGTTCAATTGCAGACTTGGTGACGATGTGGCTGTCGTTGTATCGACCCTGTTGCTCGCTGATGGGGTTCCTCAGAGGTGTCATGATCCACATGTGCAGGGGGCATCCCTTGTCCCTGAGGAGCTAGCACTTAAGGCTGTTTGGTGCATTGAAGAGGTTCGGGATGTTGGATTCCCTCAGAATGAAGGAATCGTGGCAGCTGCCAGGGAATCTAGTGCACACGTGAAGAAATCTTTTCCAATGGTCACAAACGAGTTGATGGAGTGATACCCCTTTCTGTTGATGAACAGTCCTGGCTCGTGTGGAGGTGTTCGGATTGCTATACGCGTGCAATCAATTGCACCCTCTACACGTGAGAAGCCAGCCACAGCGTGGAATTCCACTGCCCTTTCCATCTGGCTGCAGTCGTCCATGGGGAAGTTGACGTATTGTGAGACCCTGCAAAACAAAACCGTCGATGACCTGTCTTATGCACTTGTGTGCAGATGATTGACAGACCTCGGCGATGTCACCTGTTGCACCCTGGAATGATCCGGAGGCGAAGAAGTTGAGGGCAGTGGTGACTTTAACAGCGATGGGTAATGAGATGCCGCCAGGCCCAGCCGGGAGCAGCTCAGCATCAAGGAGGCTGCAGATGTCTGCGACCACCTGGCGACTCACTCTCAGCCTCCGTATGCACTGCTGCTCAGAGAAATCCAGGAGGCTGAGCCTCGGTCTGTAGGCCCTCTGATGAGGATAATGCCTCCTGCAACGTCGGTCCCTCTGTTGTTCCCCTCTGTGCTCTTGTGCGGGTGCCTGTGGTGCAGCATTCTGTGAAGCTAAAAGTGGCGGAAGTGCAGGCCTTGCCTGGTGAGGATGGTGATGATCCTCGTCCTCGGATGTAGTGGTGAATGCAGCCATCGTGCCCCCCAATCCTGATGGTGTCAGTTTGAGGGGGACCAAAAAGTTGGTAAATATGTGTAAACAGAACAATTGAGTGGAAACCAAGAATTTTCAGTCTAAACACAAAGATCACCCAGCCAAAATTTGTCTGAGAGAACTGAGTGCCCTGCTGCAATAACTGACCTTTTATCCCCATCTGTCAAACAGGGATTTAAATGTCCAAATGGCTGCCGGCTGAAACCTGACGACTTCCCTACGTCGTGTTTCACACAGCACGGGAAACACGTTGAGGCAGCGTTAAAATTGCTTGCCTTCATTCTAAGTTATATTTATTAATTTTTTAACGACTTTAACTAGTTGATTTAGTGCTTTAAATATTGTCCCGCTGGCTTTAATTGCTGCAAGACCTCTGGGTTTGGGAATGGCGCGCGCACCCAGATGACTCTGGGTCGTGCGTGTTCTTCGGCGTGTTGAGCTGGGATTCCTGCCAGCTCCTTGAAAAGCCAATTCTCTTTGCCCCCCTGCCCCCAATGCACCCGGATTTTTGTTTTAAAATCAAACCCCTTCTCATGCAGGGATTCACCAGTAGGCCTACCATCCAAACCAAACAACCTTTACTCCCATGAGTAGATTCTCTGCAGATACCTCACAGCATGCTCACGAGTAGAAATATCCACACCACAATGGTGGGAACATTTGTTGCCCATCCGAGACAAGATGATGAATTGCTTACTGTCTCCTGTCATCCTGGCTATTGGGCTTGGAATGAAGCAATAGATCTTTGTTGCATCAATTTGAAATAGACAGAGTTGTGACATCCTCCAAACTGCCATGTTTGGCTTCACTGCACAATCTCCAGCCTGTTACCTTTTTTTATTAAACCTGTGCAAATTCACTTTGTTTTAAAACACAAGCCGGAAAAATAACTCAATCCCAAAAAACATTCTGTTAAGAAAGAAAGATTAAAAATCCCCAAATATGACAACCTTAAATTGTCTCTAAATAACAAAGTAATATATGACTGCATTTAGACCATACCACATGGTGCAAATGTGTTGGTACTTGTGGGAGAGAAGGCTGATCAACATACTTGTGCCTATCAGAAAAAAAACAAAGAACAGGGAACTATAGATCAGTTAGTAAGGAACAATAGACCAGTTAGCTTAACGTCGATGATAGGCAAGACAATGGAATCCTTATTCAAAGATATAATAGAAAGACATCTAGAGAACGAAAATATAATAAAGAATAGTCAACACGGATTTCAGAAGGGAAATTCATGCTTGACCAACCTTATTGAATTCTTGAAGAAGTAACAGAAAGAGTCGACAAGGGTAATATAGCAGATGTAATATATTTGGATTTTCAAAAGGCCTTCGATAAGGTACTGCATCACAGACTCATGGCTAAGGTCAGAGCATGTGGAGTCAGGGGACAGGTAGTAGAATGGATAGCAAATTCGCTACAAAACCGAAAACAGAGAGTAGGGGTTAAGAGTAGCTATTCAGACTGACAAAAGGTGGGAAGTGGTGATTAGTGCTGGGACCAATGTTGTTCACAATTTACATTAACGATTTGGATTCGGGAATCGGAAGTACAATTTCAAAATTTGCAGACGACAACAAATTGGGGGTATCGTTAATACCGAGGAGGACTGCGACAAAATACAGGAAGACATTAATAAACTTGCAGAATGGGCGTGTAATTGGCAAATGAATTTCAATATAGAAAAGTATGAGGTATTACATTTTGGTAGGAAGAATAAGGGGGCTACATAATGTTTGGATTATAAGAGTGTAAATGGGGCTGAGCAGCAGAGGGATCTCGGGGTACAGATACACAAATCACTAGAAGTAACAACGCAGTTTCAGAAGGCCATAAAAAAAGTAAACCAATCACTGGGGTTATTTCTAGAGGGATAGAATTGAAAAGCAGAGACGTTATGTTAAACTTGTATAGAACCTTAGTCAGACCACACTTGGACTATTGTGCACAGTTCTGGTCTCCATATTCTAGAAAGGATATAGAAGTATTGAAGGGGGTGCACTAAAGATTCACAAGGATGATACCAGAACTGAGAGGATATCCACATCAGGAAAGGCTGAACAGGCTGGGACTCATTTCTCCAGAAGAGAAAGCTAAGGGGTAAACTGGAAGAGGTCTTTAAGATAATGAAAGAGTTTGATAGGATAGATGAAGAGAAAATGTTTCCAATTGTGGGGGAATCCAATACTAGAGGTCATAAATATAAAATAGTCTCTAATAAATCCAATAGTGAGTTCAGGAGAAACTTCTTTACCCAAAGAGTGGTAAGAATGTGGAACAAGGAGTAGTTGAGGCAAATAGCATTGTTACATTTAAGGGGAAGCTAGATAAGCACAAGAGGGAAAAAGGAATAGAAGGGTATCCTGATAGGGTTAGATGAAGTAGGGAGGGAGGAGGCTCATGTGGAGCATAAATGCTCATAGACCAGTTGGGCCAAATGGCCTGTTTCTGTGCCGTAGTTTCAATGTAACATATTTCCTCTTTGTTGCAGTAAACTGCCGGTATCCCCTGCCAATTATTAACTTTAAAGTTTAAATGAGCATAATTGAAGGGTTTGTTTATACAATTTACTTTATAAATGCATTTTAAAGGTCAGCCAAAAAGTGTTATAAGGTACATTATATCCAGGAAAATGTAACGATGGCAAGAGTTTTCAGATACTTAGCACTTGTTTACAACAAACAGAAGGATCAATAGGTCCAAGGTCATAACACAATAATTTCCTCAATCAGCAGACATTTCTTTCATTTGAATTGCAGCTCTGAAATACAATATGAGTTTTCCAGATCATATGATAAGGGTGACATTGGTGTGTAATTATAATTTTGAAATTATTCACCTTATTATCAGTGGGGAATCCTCTGCCGTTTTCTCACTGAAATGGATTTCACAGAAAAGGTTCTGCAATATTTAAGCAGTGATAGTGAATTTATCTTAGATATATTCATTAGCTCTGTGGGCTTATTCTACAATTTATCAAAGTTAAATTACGAGGATTCACTTTGTGATTCACCCATAATTTACATGATTCTCCAACCATTGGCTCTGAAAAATCTCACCCATATTGCTCTAATTGTGTTATTGTTTTTCCCATTTCCAAAGAACCTAAAGGGTAAATTCCATGATCCCACACTCATTGGGAGCTGCACTCCCAAGGAGAATCAGGGCCACAGTGTTATAACCCTATCTGTAACCTGCACCTCTCTTTGAGTGCAGCTTCCCTGCTGAGGGCATAGGAGAGTAGAATTTAACCTGTTAACTGCATTTCAACAAACTTACAACACGTACAATTACAGGGGGCAAAACTTTATCAAAAATAAATCAAGGTAACGTTTGTACTTACTGGGGGAAAAATTTATCTGGGCCCAGAACCGGGAAGCCCGAGGCTGGCATGAAATTGGGCCGCGAGCCTTATTTCTATAGTTTGGTCGAGCAGCCGGTACCTGTCGTGTCTCGACAGGCAGTTCTCCCATCTCCACATGAATTTTTTTTAAAGATGTTCTTACCTTTTCGGAGGTGGCCACTGGCTAGGCTGCATCCATGCCTGGAAAACCCCAGCAGAGCAGGCCCAACACCTGGTCTTCCCTGCTCAGGGCAGTCCAATTGGGTAGAGGAATTAGGCCCCTCATCAGCATATGGAAGGGGCCTAACACCTGTTTTAGGCAGCTGTCCAGACACCTAAAAAATGGCCTGACTCAATTTCGAGTTGAACATTTTTCAGGCATCCTTGGGGTGCAGGACATTGGTCCCTGAGCTTGGGCCTTGTTGTGCTTGTTGCAACAAGGTCCAATTTCTACCCCATTATGTGAATTTCTAAATTCCTCCAAGGAGTAGAAATAAGGTTGGCAATCTAGGAATCTAAGTGTGATAGTCTGTTAGAAATATATACTTAAAAAAGGGTTATGTTTTCGTATGTTCAATAATTTTAGCAAAAAGACAGAGGTGAGTAAGAACCGGTGTAATGCCACTGCAAATTGTTAACGGATTATTCATCTGTGCTTAGTGCGGCTCTTAGAACTCAAATATCTCAAAAATGAGCTTTAATGAGTCTGTGGTCATGTAACAATGTATAGAGCACCCAAACCCCTGCTTGATGGCTGGCAAAATGGACGGGCTGCGGCATGAGGTGGGTACAAGAAAGGTTGCCCTAATTGTCACTCCAGGTCACCCTCCCCTGAGGACAGTAGTGCACTTTGCCTGTTAGGAGGTGGCAGCCAGGCTCATTGGTCCATATAGTACATGGGTGCAATCTATGAAGTTCTGTGTTCTTAGGAATCCTGCCACCCAGAAAAAAGTTCTGTGCCCTATCAAAGTGATGCCTTCTTTCCACAGGAAAAGTGATGAACATATTGTTCGTTCCAAACAAGACCACTTATTACTTGCTTGACGCTTCTGTGGATCTCCAACTGACTGATTTGGCATGTCGCCAGAGGGTGGCTTAGAAGGATCTAGTGGCTTAAAATTTAATAAAGTTGTGATCTTCATGTCTACAGGAAGAGCAATCCCTATGGTACAGGTTCTCTGCAGGTCAATCTGCAGAAGATGGTATAGCAAATGCTAGCTTCCTTTGTGAAATGAAGACACTTAAGTCAGGTATCTTCTGAGACGCCCAGGAAGGATTGTCTGGGATAGTAATGCAGATCACTACATAATGTGTGAGGTATAGGCGCAACTTCCTTCCTTGTCCAATCAAGAACTGCTCTTCCTCCTCCAAATATATGAGTATCATTTGTGTCTCCCATCCACTTTTGTCAGCCCACTGAGGAGCACTTCAGCCTCGATGCCTCGGCATTGGTTCACCATTCCTTCGCTGCCACCTCCACTTTTTAAGAAATGTGTGCGATGGAGGTTAGGGACAATGAAAGTGTGTGCCCAAAAGACCAATAGCTGTGCATAATACGTGAAATGGTACCTCCTAGAGGGTGTGGAAGTTTGAAACTTAGATTTGTGCCATGGTTGATGGGCCCAACAAGAAACGTGTGAAAAAGTGAGCAGCAAGCGAACATTCATCTTGCTCCTGATGTCAACAATCTAGGCGGACACTTTCAGTGCTGTACTGAGACAGTGTTGCATTGTCAGAGGTACCATCTTTCAGATGAGATGTTAAATCAAGGCTCCATCTGCCTGTGCAAGTGGGTGTAAAAGATCATATGGCAGTATTTGAAGAAAGAACAGGAAGTTCTCCTGGTGTTCTGTCCAACATTTATCCCTCATCCAACGCTACCAAAAGCTGATTATCTCATTGCTGTTTCTGGGACCTAACTGAGCGTAATTTGGCTGCCTACAAAACAGTGGCTACAGTTCAAAAGTAAGGTGCTATATAAATGCAAGTCCTTTCTTTGAAACACTTTTTCCTCATTTGCAGCTAGGTGTCTATATTGACTTAGCCTGTAACTATCCTCCATTCAGCTGGCAGCTGTGCCAAATAGGGCCATCCTACTTTGGATGTTGGAGTCCTCCGAGAGTAGGACCTTCAGCACTCCAGCATAATAGGGAGTGGTATGGTCTATAGACAGGATTTTCCACTTTGTTGGAATCCTGCCACCCACCCATTGCTCCATCACTCTCCTCAGATGATTTCCTAACAGCACCTTCATCAATGCAATACTCCTCACTGCACTGAAGTGTTAGCTTATATTACGCACACATGTCCTGGAGTGTGTCTTGAACTTATGACCTTCTCACTTAGAAACAGGAAGAAACAACTAAGCCAGGGTTGACACTAAACTATGTATATTTCATACAGGTCAAATGGCTCATTTGATGTTTAATGAGTGGATCAGCATTTTTATTGCAGGTACATTCTGTCTTATCAGCTTAGTATGTGTTCCTGCAACATCGATCTACAGGAATTCTACTTTGCAAAATAATGCGTTACATCTCTAAGCAAATAAAAACTTCAGCACATTTTCTGCATAAAAATAGGAATTTCACCCTTGCAAAAATTAATTCAACACTGTCAATGTCAAGAAGGGGTTGCTGAAAGGAATGTTCTCATATTGCAGCCAGGCCTGACAAGTGTCAAGACCATCTGTGATTGCATTTCTCTCCCCCATATGACATCTTGGAAAAAACGTACAAGCATAGAAATGAATAAATTATACATTATTTTGACTCCTATCTTTATTCAAAGTAACTGGGCTTTATGATGACTTTATTTTCACCAGTTGAACACTTCTAATTCCTATGGTACAAGTGAGGTCACTAAACATCCCCATACAGTTATCCCCATTGTAAAATTCAAACAATGGGCTATGAGATAAGCTGAACTTTACACAATTGCAGATTCACAATTGGTTTGGTCCGCTACACTGAGAAGTATGATATGTTTATGAGGTATGACTTGGTATTTGTAGACTAGCTGGACATGAACTGAACCTTAAATATCCAGAGCATTCTAAAGGACACAGTACAAGATTATTTAGCATGAATTTATGAATGGCAGAGCAGGTTTACCATATATTTGGAGGATTTGAATAAACTGGTAGATGATGCAATCCAATCTGCAGTAATGCACCGATTTCCAAAAGTCATTTGATAAAGTACCTTATGGAAAACTAGTGGTAAAAATAGATTCATTCAACAGAATTAATTTGAATATTGACTAGATAACAGGAATCAGAGACTAGTTATAACAGATTTGTTTCAGGATTAGTAACTAATGGAATTCCAAGGTAACTTTGATGGGTACTTTTGGAAACATCCAAGTCAAATTATTTCAGTTTTCCTCTCGACTATGGGGCCACTTTGTTATAGACTATGGATACATCTAAAACAACTCCATTGACTAAGCCAGATATCAATCTGGAGGTAATCGGATTAAGAAAGGTAGTAGCAGCTGGACACTGCTGTGCATTCAGCAAGTAACTTTTTTTGTGGCTGGTCCAGATGTACCAATTTTAGTGTAGGATACAAAAGTATCATCAACCTTCAGTAACTAATTCTAAAAGGGATGCATTGAATGCCTTCATGTTTAGCTTATCAGTTTCTCTCCTACCATCTGAATAATTTTCGGTGAAACTAAACATCAATGTAGGCAGTTCTGACTCTCTTGAAAAATTAAAGGACATGAGCCATCTTCCTAATCTTAACAACCCACTAATGCAATTGGCACAGCTTGCCAAATTTCTTTGGAATCACTGGGTGCAGGCTGTCAGATCTAAATATTTATGCATTCTATTGCCTCCAGTATCTTAGCAAAACATCTTTCTTGTGCCTATTAAATCTACTTTGCTTCAAATGTAACAGATATCATGTCATCTGTATTTGAATAAGCATGTTATTCTGATTAATATAGTATAACGTTTAAGGGAGTGCACTCATTTATATAAGTTACTTGTTATAGTGTAAATTATGACATTATTGCTCCAAACAGATTTACCATTTATGTATTGTCATTTTATCTTTAATGCTATATTTTGAATCATTTAGGAAAGGCTGCGGTTTAGTTTTCTTAAGCACAACTAGTTAGGTTGAAGGTACCTTGAAAGGAAAGTTCGTGAAAAATTGGGTTTTCTGTTGTTTTAGGTTCTTAACAGCTCTGCGAGGGAGGTTTAGACAAAGGTTTTCCAGGCTTTGCCAGAGAATAGTGGACCAGTAGAACAGGTTGCCGGCTCTTCCAGTGAATGCTGATTCGCTATATTTCTTCAAGGGTGAGTTGGACCTGTTTCTGGCTGGGGCAGAGGTCACCTCGTACAAAAGGTAGGTATTCTGTAATGTAAAGCAGGGCAAATGTGATCTCCTGGACTAGATTCAATCACCTAAAGTAGTCAGGGAGGGAATTTCCATTTTTTTCCCCTCTAATTGGCCCGGGTTTTTTTAATCTGTTTTTTTGCCTCTCCCAGGAAATTACATGGCTCTGGCTGGGTAGGGAAAGTATTTATGAATGGGACAGGCTAGATGGACCAGTAAGTCTTTTCCTGTCTGTCATTTTGATATGTTCATATGTTTGTTATTTGACTGTGCTGCTCCTGTGCCTTTCCTACAAACATTCAGTTGAGCTAATATTGGGAATTGTGATGGGAATAATCCAATCATGTTACTCTTATTACTGTATAAAACATGAGTTTTTGTAAACCTTTTGCAACAGCCCCACTCCCAACAGCATGGTACCTCACCTGAGATGTACATTCTATATATTGAAGCCTTTGCTTCTCCATGTCACTGTAGCAAAACATACACAGCAGTCACTAATATCTTTTGGTTTTCAGAAAATTGTGGTGAATTTTAAAATTTAACTGAGATAGCATGCATTTTTGCACAATTATGAATAATATGATCTGTGGTTAACAGCAATGCTTTTTCTTTAAGAAACATTTATAAAGTAATTTGCTTTTTTTTCTATGATTGGAAAACTACGGCATGACAAGGAAACCTAAATGCCAGATACTTTTCATGACTTATGAGAGATAGTAGGGTCTGGCAGAAACTGGACTGGTTGACAATTAAAATCGACGGGATGATTTACCCGACAATGTCTGGCCTGAATCCTTCTGTCTTCCATTTTATACTGCTCATCTGAGCAGGTGGCAAAGGCACCGCCTTTAAACATGCAGATCAGGGTCCGATGATGTCATTGGGACCCAATCGCTATTTTAACTCCGATCCTGGGCAGGGAAGCTGCTGTGGCTTTCCCGCCAAGTGAACACAGGTCAGAAGAGAATCGAAAGCAGAAGATGCCATTCAAGGTAAGTTTTTACTTTCCTTTGTGGGGTCCGGAGGAGCAGGCGGGAAGTTGGCCGGCGGTATGTTAATGAACCCGGCGGTTAAAATCACTGTGTCTCATTCTGCCACGGGCAGGAATATAACTTTCTGATGGAAACCTGTTGGTAGCTAAAGTCCCCCCTAATTTTACAAAGTCATGCACTCAGTGAGGTGCCTTGCCCACCAGGAGAGCATGCTGGAAGTGTATGTGCCTGCACCCTATAATTTTCTATCCATTAACTTTGAAACCTTAAGAAATGTCCTCTGCTAAAGATATCCCATGAATGAAAAGCTAACACAGCAACTATATTAATATTGATAAAATGTGACTTAAAACTTGACTTCAAAAACATCTGCTGGATAATTGAGAATCAGGATATAGATATAATGGATGTAATGGGGCCTTGGTTCAAAGAGTAAGCCCACTTACCTTTGCAAATGGTATCTGTTGCAGTTTTTCTTAATGCTTTGATTATATCCTTTACCTCTTCTCACACAGCCTAATTTCAATTTCTGCTGTTGACAGAATTAGGATAGGACTAAATGTCATATCTTCCCTTCCCGATGAAAGAGAGTTGTCTTATTAATCAAGTCTGTGCTTTACAAAGAAGAGCTTTATAAAGGAAATGTCATGTACAGCTTGCAACTCTGTTTTCAATAAAGCAAATGGCATTGAGAGTCAGGGCTGGCAAGGCTACTTTTGGAGAATTAGGAATGGAATTAGGATGACCCCCATTTTAACAGTTGTCAATTTCACAAAAGACAAGTGAATTGCAATGGAGAGGTGAAGATGTGTATATCATTTTCACCCTCCTTTGGAATGGAGAAAAAAAATCCAGTGTTATGATGACCAAGTTTTCCCTATAGATCAGAATGCTCAAACAAAATGCATAATAAAACTTGAGTTAATTTATACTTCACTATATAAAATTAACATATGGTTGGACAACATAATATGTAATTTGTGAGCCCTGGTGTGTCAGCAAGCAAACTCTAAAGAATAAATGTTGGACCTTTTTCAAGGGACTGCAAACCCTGAGCTGACAATTTCACACTGTAAAACAAAGTAGATGGTTTTGACAAGTTAATTGGTATACCTGAAGAACATGAGAAGGGCAAACCTGTACACCAAGTCAAAATGGTTATTGCAACTACTTTGTGCCTAAACATGGAGACTGAGATTGAATTATCAAATCAACTATTAGTTTCCATTCAGTCTCTTGGGAAGAGACCTCAGGTACTCAAATTTAAGTATCTGAGATACCTGACTGCTATGTTTGAAGCCGATCTTTGTAAAAGCCCAATAAAATGGGTAGAGAATTCTATGTTTTTCTTCCCATATATTCCAATTCCAGTCCAGAGGGGCAAGTATAATGGCACAAAATAATGTCTAAAGGAATGTGGATAGTTTTTTACCTTATTATATTCTGATAAAATGAAAATGGAGGTAATTCTTAAATTACTTCACATGATGAAGACATTTTTGATTGAGTGACCTGTAGCTATGTGATATAACAATGTGAATCTTCAGGAGAAAAATACAATCATTGGAGGGTGGTACAGCCACAGGCTCCTCAGAAACAACTTAAATAGCCTGCCATTAAAACATGATTAGATTTTTAGTACCAGATAGGCAGCATTTCCCTGTTCTGCTCTGTGCAGACAATTACTGCTCTTTAAAGTATGTTAATGCAATAATTTGTAATATTGCTTTTGGGAATATTATTCTGTATTAAGGTTACATGTTAAATAGGAATAATGTGCAAAGCATTATGTTTGTATCAGTCTGGTTGAATGGTTGGATTTATCACAGAATGATTTCAGAAGATATGTATTTTGACCATGTTTGATTCTAAAACAATTAGAGTTTGTGAAATGATGTTATCAAGCTTTTCTTAGTTCAGGTCTGGAGATCTACTTTTTATCTGATAAGTTCACATTTTATGGTCTTTCTTTCCCATTACAGGCTCATTTTCTCCAGTTGTCCACCCATCAGTTCTCTTATTATGGAACTAGAGGGTGTGTCTTCCCCCTCTTTTGGCATTTTCCAGAGTTACTATTCCTCTCACTTCGGAAAGATTGCATCTAGAGTTTGGTTTTCAAATTAATATCTTTGTTGAGGCAGGCTGTGTAGGGTCATAACACTATGGGGTACAATGGTTTGTCACATTTGGCAGGTAACTCCTCAATTAATTGACATAGATAAATACATACTGACTATCTCCATAGCTCTTCAAGTATTACTTCAAATTCAAAAGTTATGAACAGAGAACTCTTTTCCAGATTATTTCAGTCTCTGGTCCTACTCTATGCCTTCATGAGATGCTTCTTGTCTCTGGAAAGTGACAGAAAATAACATTGACTGGACCTTCTTTTAGACTTTAATTGCCAAACAAGTTTATTCGACAGTAATAGAACAAACAAATAGCAATGTATTTTTGCAGTAATTGCTAAGCTCAGCTAACTTTTTGTTGTAATAGAAAATATTAACGAGTTTGCAACTTCTATGCTAAATTGTGTTATAATTAATTTTCATACATGGATGGTCCTTCTTTTCTCGCCAACAATGTAGTTATCTGACTTAGCTAACTCTCTTTGAAGGTTAAAGGTAGACTCACTAATTTGAATACCTTCAAAAGAATTGCCATGACCTCTGAATTGAAAAAGGTGTCTGTTAATTTTAAAAGAAGGTACCAATTAATCACATCTTTGAACAAATTACATAGAATGTTTGTATATTCTCTGAATGGCTTGATCCCTCCCGCCGACCCGTTTTCAGACAAACCAACGAATTATTGCACCAAAATGAGCTGGGACATTCTTATATGAGTGAAGATGGTTCCTTATATACTGTGACAGAATTAAAGTGGGCAAAGCCAAGCTGAATCTTAGACAAACGTGCTTCATTTTTGTCACAGGAGAGATGTCCTGTTTGGCATTCCATGCTACCCTTTTCATAGGAGCGCAGAGTGCCTGGGAGAAGGTGGCACAATGGGTAAATACTGTATTAAGCACTCAGAGGAACTGGCAGCTTTTATCAACCTGAAGAAATTAATCAAGCTACAGCCAGCTCTTAGAATCTTATACCAAATGAATGCCAAAGAATTGCACAAAGTGTTTCTTGCACACATTCACTGCAGCCACATATTAAGCATTCCGACGACCTTACAGCCCTTTGGATGGTTGCCATGAGTGGCCAGACAGCAGCGGGGCACAAATTGCAGCTGCAATTTATAACTGGCACTCTTGACTTACTATTGCCTTCTTAGGGCAACACACAGAATTACTTGCAGTGAAACCTAGCTACATCATGCATGTTCATGTATTTGCACCCACTAGGGTTGCAGGATGGGCACTTGGGTGTCACTTCATGGCACCTGACAATTCCAACACCTCAACACTATTTCTCTGCCTGTAGGACAAGGCTGGGCATAACAAAAGGGAGCAGTCACACACCAGAGGAAGACTGTAATGCCCCGTTGAGAAGGCTGCCATGAAAATTATTCACCTGGCAGCACAGGGGGACTGGGGAGCGTGAAGCCAAAGTACTCCCGAAGCTCATAGTACCATGTCCTCTTTTCATTTCATTCACTCACTGTCACTCACTCATACACTCAAGAGCAACATTGTGGCACACAGTGCGTTGTCATATAAGTAATAATTGAAGTGGTGTCATTAGCCAGAGCTGCAGAGTGTAACCTTGGTCTCCTACAGACATCTATCAGTTTTGCATCACTTTCAAATAGGGTACAGAGGATAGATTTGTAATGAAAGAATTGTAGACTGCTGCTTGGGAAGCTAACATTCACCAGCATGATTCTGCGCTGCTGGTCATTTCTCAATTATACATTGATAGAGTCAAAGCCTTACGGTTCGTGAATGGTGTGGCATTGTTTCTGGGCTTATCAATTACCACCGGGATATTTAAGAATCTTGTAAGCTATAGGACTAAAATTCTACTGCCATTTCTATCTGCGATCACTTATCCATGGGGTAACTGATAAAGATGTTTGTCCTGTTAAATAAATCAGTGACCTGCTTGACACATTTATGCACTGCTGGCAGACTGA
Source organism: Heptranchias perlo (assembly GCF_035084215.1). Lineage (NCBI taxonomy): Eukaryota > Metazoa > Chordata > Chondrichthyes > Hexanchiformes > Hexanchidae > Heptranchias > Heptranchias perlo. The sequence continues at coordinate 26,152,338 of NC_090331.1, forward strand.
TTTTATGTGTGTCCGCTAAAGGAACCTGGAAGAAGCTGGATACATGGTATTGAGAGCAGTGGTGATCTTGACTGCCACCGGCAGTGCTGTGCTTGTAACTGAGGCTCTACAGGTCAGTTTGCAGCAGATGGCACAGCTCCACGATTGCCTCCGTGGTGAACCTTAGCCTGGGAAGACAGTTCTCTTTGGTCCCAGATAGGAATAAAGATGAGTTTGGACAGGTCTCTTTTGGTGCATATCAATTTCTTTGTCCTGCACAAAATCTAGACTCCAGTGTCATACTGAGGGAGCGCTGCACTGTCAGAGGTGCCATCTTTTGGATAAAATATTAAAGCGAGACCCCGTCTGCCCTCTTAGGTGGACATAAATGATCCTATGGCACTATTTTGAAAAAGAGCAGTGGTGTTTTCCCTGGTGTCCTGGCCAATATTTATCCCTCAACCAAAATCACTAACAACAGATTATCTGGTCATTACCTCATTGCAGTTTGTGGGATCTTGCTCTGCGCAAATTGATTGCCGCATTTCCTATATTACAATAGTGACTACACTTCAAAAGTACTTAATTGGCTGTAAAGTATTTTGGGATGTCCTCAGGTCGTGAAAGGCCCTATATAAATGCATTCCTTTGTTTATCCTCCTCACGTACCTCTGAAAAACTCAGCAATAGAGAAGGACTGAAAGATACACCCATGTTCACAGTTTTGGGTGTAGTAATCAAAATTATAGGAGTTCCCCTTTAAGACAAGACCTCCTGCAATGACAGAATGTGGCTGGTCTTTAATAACTATGTCGTACGAGTGGGGTAAGTACACTGCGTATGAGGCACATCTCAAAATTTTATGGACGTTCATTAGCATCTTATTGATTATGGAAATGAAGCTCTCACACCATTTGCACAAAAGCACTGTCTGCCCACATAAAACCTGCTGCAAGTAGAATGGGCAGCTGGCGAAATATGTCACTGTGCTATTTCTCAGCCCCCGCACATTCAAATTCTGCCAGTTGGAAAATCTACTCCTTGGTGTCATTTTGGACAGGCTCTTAGAGATCACTGCACACACTCACAGGTTTATTGCAAAATGCTACCGATTTTGTATTCTGGACACAAGAGTTATTTGGAGTCTGGCGGTTGATTTTACCCCCGTGAGACAGAAAAATGTTTATGGATCCCTTCGCAAAAGTCTTACGGAATTCCAAGATTTTGATTATATAAATGCAAGATTTTCAACTGTATGTATTTTCCCCCCCAACCAAATGAAACATATGCATCTAATATCCTCAACTATATTGCACTGATTCTGGGAGTGCTCAAGCATTTCTGGGTTCACGGAAAACAATAATGAGCTACGTGAGCTCAATTTTATAAAAAATACACATTCCAGTTTCCGTTGTAGCCTGTGTGCTGCCAATCTCACATAAGAGAAAACAGCATCAGTTTACTGGAACTAACACTTCCACTGCACTAATTCTTCCATTATAGCATTGAACTATGTATTAAATGTGCCCCGGTTATGCTGCTTACTGGATTATTCCAAGCACTTTGGGGTAGAAATTTGTTTGGGCCCATTTCTGGGCCCAAAATAGCCAACACATTCCAAGCGTGCACCAGAAGCTGGAAGCCCGAGGCTCACCCGAGATTGGGCCTCATTTTAATAATAGAGGCAAGCTGCTGGCGCCTGCCACGCCTCCAGAGGCAGCTCGCCTCAGGTGGGTACTGAGCATCACTCATGCAGTTTGACTTGTTGGGAAAACCCTTTGTAGGTCATCCACTTTTTTCCAATAATTGGCACAAAGGCTCATGAGGACCTAAGGCCTGGAATTTCCTCGGAGCTGCTCCTGCTTCGCCACTCTAATGTTGCCAGAAATGCAACAGAAAATCTGTTTACACTTGAAAACGGGTTTCCGCTGCAATTCCAGTGAAGTTACCGTGACAGAGTGGGAGCAACTCCGTGGAAACGGAGTGCATCCAACATGCCCTCAAATTAATTTCTAAATGAAATCCTTGCTTGTTTAAGACAGCACTTTCTCTGCCATTGGCTGTACCTACAGCAATTGTGTGAGGCCGCAGCTTTAGGCAGGGCAAGACTTCTGAGCATTTTCTGCTCCCAGGCAACTGTGTTTTGAGGCTTCAGTGGGCATCCAGGAGCTGCCAGTCTGGCTAGGACTTGCTAAGCGCCAGATGAAAATCTGGACAGACCAACATTGCCCATCATGCATTGCTGGCTCACCTATGGTCAGCCCAAAAATGACTGATGACTTTGGTGATGCCAACAGCTACATTTTATATTTGATATTTGTTAGCAACCCAGCAGTTGAAGGAAAAATATCTTCTCATTGATATCTTGGTACTTCCGATAGTATTGGCATCACTATGTTTATTTTATAGGGTTGTCTTTCATGTCCTCTTGCTGTTGGAATGGCCTCCTGTGCTGTTATGGTTCTATGATTCTATGAAAATACTGGGAATACTGTGAACACCATCCGTATATCTAAAGACACAACATAAATGAATGTTTCAGTTGGAGACCTATTCTGAAATCATAGAAATGACAGCACCTTGTCTTTGCTGGCTCGAGCTCTTCAACTGGAGCTATTTGCAGTAATCCCATTTTAGGATCATAGAATGGTTACAGCACAGAAGGAGGCCATTCGGCCAAGAGCAATCCAGTTAGTCCTGTTCCCCCGCTCTTTCCCCTAGCCCTTCAATTTTTTCCCTTCAAGTATTTATCCAATTCCTTTTTGAAAGCTATGATTGAATCTGCTTCCACCACCCTTTCAGGCAGCGCATTCCAGATCATTACTACTCACTGTGTAAAAAAGTTTTTCCTCACGTCGCCTTTGGTTCTTTTGCCAATCACATTAAATCTGTGTCTTCTGGTTCTCGACCCTTCAGCCAATGGGGACAGTTTCTCATTATTTACATTATCTAAACCCTTCATGATTTCAAACACTTCTATCAAATCTCCGCTCAACCTGATCTGCTCTAAGGAGATCAACCCCAACTTTTCCAGTCTATCCACCTGATAACTGAAGTTCCTCATCCCTCGAACCATTCTAGTAAATCTTTTCTGCATCCTCTCTAAGGCCTTCACATCCTTCCGAAAGTGTGGTGCCCAGAATGGGACACAATACTCTAGTTGTGGTCAAACCAATGTTTTATAAAGGTTCAACATAACTTCCTTGCTTTTGTACTCTATGGACGTTAAATTGGGTTGTGTATCGCCCATTGTTTCGGCGCTACACAGCCTCTCTGACATCCAAGATGGAATCTTGGAAGGGCACGTATGTTTCCAGTGTGATGTGCGCCGGACGCCACCTTGGTATAGGAGTTAGCACATGCGCAAATACCGAACGCTGGAAGCATGTAAAGTAGAGAGAAAATGCATGCAATCAGTGTGCAACGTTGATTTAAAGTGATAGACACCATATTGCACATTAACGATCAACTCATAGGAACATAGGAACAGGAGTATGCCATTCAGCCCCTCGTGCCTGCTCCGCCATTTGATAAGATCATGGCTGATCTGTGATCTAACTCCATATACCTGCCTGAGGCCCATATCCCTTAATACCTTTGGTTGCCAAAAAGCTATCTATCTCACATTTAAATTTAGCAATTGAGCTAGTATCAATTGCCGTTTGCGGAAGAGAGTTCCAAACTTCTACCACCCTTTGTGTGTAGAAATGTTTTCTAATCTCGCTCCTGAAAGGTCTGGCTCTAACTTTTAGACTGTGCCCCCTACTCCTAAAATTCCCAACCAGCGGAAATAGTTTCTCTCCATCCACTCGATCTGTTCCCCTTAATATCTTATAAATTTCGATCAGATCACCCCTTAACCTTCGAAACTCCAGAGAATACAACCCCAATTTGCGTAATCTCTCCTCGTAACTTAACCCTTGAAGTCCGGGTATCATTCTAGTAAACCTACGCTGCACTCCCTCCAAGGCCAATATGTCCTTCTGAAGGTGCAGTGCCCACAACTGTTCACAGTACTCCAGGTGCGGTCTAACCAGGGTTTTGTATAGCTGCAGCTCAACGCACAGTCTTAACTCCGACCTACTGAACGTGTCTTACAGTGCCTGAAGGACCCCCCACCAGTGCTATTTAAAGGGGCCATGCAGGTGTTGCAGGTGAGATGTTGGATTATTGCTTCTGGCTGCTGGTTGAGTAGGAAGTGTTTTTTGAAGCTCCCTATTCTTACTGAGAGTTCCTAGACTACATTTGAGAGTGGTTTGGCAGGTACTGCCTTACAGTTCGGAAAGTTACAACCGTGGTTGAACAACATTCCTGGCAAACATGGGCGGTCCGCTGGGCATTGAGCATGACTGGGAGCATGCATAGAGGCCACGCATAGCAGATCCCTCCTGTACGCATATACTCCCCTGAGCGGGTGGGCAGATTCGTGGTGGTATGCTGCATGCTGCACAACCTCGCCATCATGAGGGACCAGCCTTTGCCACCAATGATTGGAGAAGACCCTGAGCCAAAGGTGGAGGAGGAGGAGGCTGAGGAGGAAGAGTCTGAAGAGGACGAGGAGGAAGAGGCTGAGAAGGAGGAGGAAGAGGAGGTGGTGGAGCCGGAAGAGGAAGTGGAGGAAAACGCAAAGGTGCAACAGGAACCACACGCCTTGTCTGCAAGGGCTCCGCGTGCTCGCCTGATCCGTGCCCACTATCAATAATGTGAACTACATCCCCCAACTCACCAACAGTTCTACACTCCCCACCTTTCTGCTCCTACAAGACAATCAAATCGCCTTCCATCTAATTATACATTGGTTTCCCTCTCAGCTCATTGCATGAATAAAAACCATCACCAAATGCAAAATCAAAGTCTCATTTATCAATGAATAAATGAAATTATGCACACATAACAGAACTATTCACCCTTGTGCATTCCCTTAGTGCCTTCTGTTCGTGTGCCTTTACCTATCCTGGTGCTCCTACGAGGTGCTTCCCCAGTGGCTGGAGCATGGGTGATGGAAGGCTGCTGGCCTTTAATGGAGGAGCGTGCAGATGACCTTGGAGGACGACCTCGAGCAGCTCTGGGCCGGGAGGGCCCGGCTTCGGACTGCACCATCTCAGCATGGGCTGCAGCAGTCTGGCCTGGCTGGCCGATAGACAACAACAAGGGTACTGGTGGAGTGCAGGGGGGGGGAGCAGGAATGCTGTCATCCTGCTCCCCCCCTGCTCCCAATCCTGGTGGTCAGCTGGAAAACGGATTGCTGGAGTACTGTGACGCCCTGGAAGCCCCATTCCACAGTGGTCCCCAGACCCACGATAGCAGCAGTCTGAGCTTCCAAGGCAGCAGTCTGAGCTCCAAATGCAGCAGTCGAACTTTGGATGGCAGATGTTTGTGCCGCAATGGAAGCTGTGACATCAGTCATCAGACGCTGCATCATGGTGGGTTCCACAGGTGCACTAATGGAGGTGACCACACATTCCATGTGGGAAAGGATGGGCTCCAAGCTCTGTATAAAGCCTTGTGCCAAGTTGAAGCTGGACTCCTCCATGCCCCTTGTCATTGTGCACAGGCTTTCTGGCAGGTCTTCCAGTGCCGCAAGCATTTATTGGTGTACGCCCATCAGCTGTCTTCTGTAGCCTGGCCCCTCGAAGTCCTCATCTGACTCCTCTGTAGCAGAACTAGTGAGTGATCTCGCCCTCCGGTGAGTTGGCACCTGGGGTAACCGTTCCCACCCCCACCCCCGGCTCCTGCGCTCTTGTGCTCGGTGTCTCACCACGTGCAGATCCCTCCTCTAACTTAACCTCTAAAGGACGTGCAGTGTCAGTCTCTGAGCTGGTGGATTTGAGTGTCAGATCGAGTGACGGTGTGGCTTCAGTGTCCCCCTCCTCTTCCTCCTCCTCCTCGGACGGTGCCGCCACGTATTCTTTGGTATCTGCAATGACAAAGGGAAACAGGTTGAGTTGTGGAGTGGGGAGAGGAGCAAGTAAGACGTGCTGACAACATCTGCAGCACATGAGTCAGAAAAGGTTATGGGAGGAGGGAGATATGGGAAAGGAGAAGGAGCATTAGATATGCAGAGACCCCCTTCATCGGGACCTCCAGCGCGACATGTTGTCATGGCTGCAGCGACGGCCCGCCCAATGATCCGAAGCACTGTCTCCTCTAGGGGGGTGAGGAGGTGTAAATGTGCCCGTCCACCCTCAGATCTCTCCTGCTGCCGGGTGTTTTGCACCTCCTGAAAGGTGTGTGGGTAATGTGCCTGTTGTGGTAGAATAACTACCAGTTTGTGTGATCTGTGAGTGGTGGTTCTGTGGCCTGCAAATGTGGTACTATGTGCGGGTGAGATGCAGCATGCCGAGTGCAGCATTGCGTATGGATTGGCAGTGTTTGTTGGTGGGTGGATGATGGGGAATGTGATGCATGGAGCAGTGTTGCGGTTGGTAGGATGTGCCACTTGACACTTGCATTCAGTTATCTTGACCACTCATGTCAAATCATTGAACTTCTTTCGGCACTGTACTCGCGTGTGTGGTGCAATGGTCCTGGTATTGACTTCCTGTGCCACAGCTTGCCAATGCTTGTGGAACTGCAGTCTGGGGGGTCTTCTGCCACCCTGCGGGTACATGTTGACCCTCCTTTCGTCCACTCCTTCCACCGGGGCCTCCAGTGCATCATTGGAGAAGCGTGGAGCCCTGTCCTGTGCCGGTCCTGCTATCCTCGTGGCCATTTTTCCCTTCTCCCATTAAGCTGTGTACCTGCCATTTGAAATGTGCACCTGCATCTTTAAGAGGTGCAGACTGCTGATGACATGCGCTGCGCACGCCCCATTTCCAACTTCCTCATTCTCCGTGCAGCCTCTCAGCAGTGCAGGTAGCGCTGGCTGCACGGAGATATCATGGTAAGTAGCAGGCAGCACGAAGTTCACATGCTGCCTGCGTAGGGGCCATCAGGCACGGGGGTACGAGCGCATCACGCTACCTCCACCTGAAAATGGTCCTTATCGAATTTTTCCCCCATGCCTCTATTTATAAAGCTCAGGATCCCATATGCTTTTTTAACTGCTTTCTCAACCTGTCCTGCCTCCTTCAAAGATTTGTGCACATATACCCATATATCCCTTCCTGCACCCACTTTAGAATTGTACCATTTTAGTTTATATTGCCTCTCCTCGTTCTTCCTGCCAAAATGTATCACTTCACACTTCTCTGCATTAAATTTCATCTGCCATGTATCCGCCCAATCCACCAGCCTGTCTATGTCCTCTTGAAGTCTATTACTATCCTCCTCACTGTTTACTACACTTCCAAGTTTTGTGTTATCTGCAAATTTTGAAATTGTGCCCTGTACACCCAAGTCCAAGTCATTAATATATATCAAAAAAAGCAGTGGTCCCCACACCGACCCCTGGGGAACACAATATTCCTTCCTCCAGTCTGAAAAACAACCGTTCACCACTACTCTCTGTTTCATGTTGCTTAGCCAATTTCGTATCCATGCTGCCAATGCCCCTTATATTCCATAGGTTTCACTTTTGCTGACAAGTCAATTATATGGCACTTTATCAAATGCCTTTTGAAAGTACATATACACAACATCAACTGCATTGCCCTCATCATCTCCCTGCCCTTTCCTTGTATCTTTTAATATTTCCTTCCAGGAATGCCAGCCTTAAAAAAGTTTTGTTTGCCTCTTCATTGTGATTTTCATTTATCTCTTGCATGCTATTCGCCATCATTGGTTTCCGCTTGCTTTAAGTTTTCAGTTCTAATGAAAGCTAACTGAACCACAAACTTAACTTTTCTTTTTACAAATGTTCACTGACCCTCTGTGCTTTTTCAGCAATTTCTATTCTTATTTCAGATTTCCGGCATTTGCAGTTTTCCCCCTATTTTAATACTTTAATATTCTTCTGTTTACATTGTTTATTTTCATAGAATCATAGGAGGGAATTTTAACCCCCCAAGAACGGGTGGGTTGGGGGCGGGTGAGTAGTTAAAATATTTGACATTTGGAGCACGACCGCAAGCCAGCTCCAAGGCGCCCACTTCCGGGTTTAACCCAGGCACGTTTGGATGCGTGTGAGTAACCTACTCACCGCAGTTGGGACCTTAATTCAGATGGGTGGGTAGTTATTGCAGCAATCAACGTCCTTATGAGACGTTAATTAGGTCTTTTAAAATTGATTTTCACCAATCTTTAAATTTAACGCATCCAGCATGGATTTCCTGGGGCTCGTGAATCTCGTCAGTGAAAAGGAGGCAAGAAGGGCAGGACCATGAGTTAAGTGCCTTTATTGCACTGCTTGTGGGTCAGGAGAAGCAGGACCCCCGCAATCGTCCGACCCTCCCCCCGATATCCGAGAACACCCCGATGTCCGAGACCCCCAGTGCGATGTCCGAGACCCCTAGTGCGATGTCCATGACCCCCCCGATCTCTGACTACTCACCTCGCTAACGATGGCCGACTACTCACCTCCCCAACGATCTCTGACTTCTCTCCTCCACCCTCTGCGATCGCCCAACCCCCATCCAACCCCCATAGGTCCCAATCTATCCCTGACCCTCTCCATCCAACTCCCAAAGATCCTGATCTCTCCCTAAACCCCCTCCAACCCCAAAGGTCCCAATCTCTCCCTGACCTCCCCCATACAAACCCTGAAGACTCTGGTCTCTCCCCGACTGATTTCCCCCCCAACAGGCAGCCAGCCTGTCAAACAGGCTCTCAACAGGCTTTCAAACAGGCTGGCTACTGGGCACGAAACCAGGAAGTAAAATTTTTATCCTTCAATTAAGTTGCGATCCTAGATTCTGACCCGCCAACTTTATTTCCGGGTGTCGTGTCTGATAAACTTTCCCCCCCCCCCGCTCCCACCTCCGTTCTATTCCTGGTTCCATGTTAAAATCCAGACCATTGCATCTAACAGCACAAAAGGGGGCCATTCGGCCTATCATGCCTATGCCTGTGCCGGCTCTTTGAAAGAGCTATCCAATTAGTCCCAATTTCCTGCTCTTTCCCCATACCCTGCAATATTCTCCTCTTCAGGAATTTATCTAATTCCCTTTTAAAAGTTACTACTGAATCTGCTTCAGCTAACCTTCCAGGCAATATATTAACTTAAATAAAAACTGATTATTTATGTCTGGAGGAATTAACACTTTTCCATTAAAACTTTAGATTGTAGTTTAACTGCATTGGAGCGCCATTAATTACACCGATGTTTTAAAAAGCTAGTGATGTACAGGTTATATGAATTGTATGTAAATTAATTGACTGACAACTGATCGAAATCAATTAGCCAACAACTTCATCAGACACACTGCTCAAAATGTGGTTATGGTTCCTGAAATATTCAAAAAGCAAAATAAGTTCTGAAGGACAGCTTCACAATTGCATATGATCAGAATTCTAAACGGAGAGTCAACTCCACTCTCAAGAAGTGATGTGTGAATGTAGAGTCAAGCAAAACCTGAGTCATCCTTTGAGATCATCTTCACTGTGGAAAAGCTAATGAGAACAGAAAGTTTTCAGTTGCTGAGGGACGGTAGTCTGTCAAATCTAGAGCAAAGTTATGAATGGAAATCTGCTGAAATTTGAAATTATGAATATTTAAATATGCTGATTACTACCAACCTGCGAACTGCATCAAAGAACACATTGTTATTCATACTTTTAGAAACTTTAACTTGCTTACGTGTTCCCGATAACAAGTGTGAATTTAGTGCTACTGTGTGCACAGAAGATTGCTTCGGGTTATCTCTGAGAATTACTTAAATTAAATCTGTAAATAATTTTTAATATTAGATTAATTGACTATTGATAAAATCTGATCCATATTAAGAATACTTTAATTGCATATATATCCATACCTTGGAACAAAATCGACAACATGTTCAGTAAATTGATTTTTCTCTACCTTTATACTCCTATTTTTTATCAATGCAATGTGGTTTCTGATGTGCACGAAGCAAGAGCAGCAGTATAAAAATCATAGAATCATAGAAAGTTACGGCATGGAAGGAGGCCATTTGGCCCATTGTGTCCGTGCCGGCCGAAAAAGAGCTATCCGCCTTAATCCCACTTTCAAGCACTTGGTCCCTAGCCCTGTAGGTTACGGCACTTCAAATGCTCATCCAAGTACTTTTTAAATGAGTTGAGGGTTTCTGCCTCTACCACCCTTTCAGGCAGTGAGTTCTAGATGCCCACTACCCTCTGGGTGAAAAAAATTCTCCTCAGCTCCTCTCTAATCCTTCTACCAATTACTTTCAATCTATGCCCCCTGGTCACTGACCCCTCTGCGAAGAGAAATAGGTCCTCCCTATTCACTCCATCTAAGCCCCTCACAATTTTATATATCTCAATTAAATCTGCCCTCAGCCTTCTTTGTTCCAAAGAAAACAACCCCAGCCTATCCAATCTTTTCTCATAGCTAAAATTCTCCAGCCCTGGCAACATCCTTGTAAATCTCCTCTGTACCTCTCTAGTGCAATCACATCTTTCCTGTAATGTAGTGACCAGAACTGTACACAGTACTCAAGCTGTGGCCAAACCAATGTTTTATTCAGTTCGAGCATAACCTCCCTGCTCTTATATTCTATGCATCGGCTAATAAAGGAAAGTATTCCGTATGCCTTCTTAACCACCTTATCTACCTCTCCTGCTACCTTCAGGGATCTGTGGACATGCACTCCAAGGTCCCTTTGTTCCTCTATACCTCTCAGTATCCTCCCATTTATTGTGTACTCCCTTGCCTTGTTTGCCCTCCCCAAATGCATTACCTCACACTTCTCCAGACTGAATTCCATTTGCCACTTTTCTGCCCACCTGACCAGTCCATTGACATCTTCCTGCAGTGTATAGCTTTCCTCCTTACTATCAACCACATGGCCAATTTTTGTATCATCTGCAAACTTCTTGATCAAACCCCCACATTCAAATCCAAATCATTAATATATACCACAAAAAGCAAGGGACCTAGTACTGAGCCTTGCGGAACCGCACTGGAAACAGCCTTCCAGTCACAAAAACACCCGTCAACCATTACCCTTTGCTTCCTGCCACTGAGCCAATTTTGGATCCAAGTAGCCACTTCCCCTAGGATCCCATGGGCTTTTACTTTTTTGACCAGTCTGCCATGTGGGACTTTGTCAAAAGCCTTGCTAAAATACATGTACACTACATCAAAAGCGCTACTCTCATCAACCCTCCTTGTTACCTCCTCAAAAAATTCAATCAAGTTAGTCAGACGTGACTTTCCCTTAACAAGAAGGGAGACAGGACGTGTGCTGAAGCTGAGAAATGCCACTACCTCAAATAGCTAGGTTCACACTGCTTGGACTTCACACTGGTTGTAGCATAATTCCAGCCCAAGGTGAAGGCATTTTTTAAAAGTGCCCAGGCAATTCATTGGTCTCCACATGTACTTCATAAACTGAATATAGAATGTTTTTAATATAATGTGAAATGGATGTATGGGTCAGGGAACAGTGGTTACGGTGTTGTTGCCCTATCTCTGACATGCACTAGCTTCAAGCATGCAGAATCACCTCTTGTAAGTATTAAGAAGTAACCTACTTAAAGATGGACTGCATATCCATTCTCACATAATGTGAACTTATAACTTATCAAGATATGTGTTCCATTGTGTAAACAATAAATTGGCTACAGATGGCTATGTTTTAGCATTAATAAAATGTTTTGATATCTGTAGCCATGTCTTACTTTCCATCCAGTCCTGGGGAAATAGGTTACTTTGAACAAAATCGTAAAATGTGTGACATAATCGATGTGAGGTCTCTATACATTAGCAGCAAAGGTAAGACTTCACATAAACATAACAGCCCAGATTTGCTGCGGCGGGGTATCTGTGACCCATTAGTTAGACTTTTTCCCTCACCCTTCAGCTCAAAAATCTTTTGCTCTGCAAGTTGCTGGAAGTGCAAGCTGATAACGATACAGCGAGGGAAACAGGGCATCTGGGATCTTGGTGAATGATGGGACCAACAGTCTATCTCCTTAACGAATGTGATTCAAGGATTGAGAAAGAAACAGGAATGACCGAGAAGGCAATAGGGTGAATTCAAGTCAAATTAGGTACAGAAAGAGAAATAAAGGGAGGGAAAGAATGATTGATTAAAAGAGGGAGAAAAAAGAGTCTGAAAGGAAAAGTAAAACATTTTTTTTTTAATTTTAAATTTAAAAAGTCTCTAACAACAATTTACAACCTACAGTGAGACTCCACAGTTTCAATTGTTCCCTTTCTGGGACAGAGAGGTTGAATGACATTGTATGAACGTAAATCTTGTAATTAGAAAGGTAATTACGCTGTTCAGTACTAGTCCCATTTTCTGCAGCAAGTTTAATTGGCAATTCCTTGAAACCCATGGAGAGGTTGAGGGTGAGCTGCCATTTTTGCAAGGCTAACGGCAGAACGGCACAAATCATCCAGCAACCAATGGTAATTCACAGTTCACGGGGTATCTCTTCCTCACCACAAGTTGCTGAATGATTTACACATTAATAACGGCATGCGCATTAAACTCACCATTATATTGCCAGCAAATTCTGGCCCAATATTGCTTTTTAATATGTATTACATTTCATATATTTTTCAATTTCACAGCTTGTCACAGAAACATATCTAAACTCTTTACAGAATACTAGCAAAGTGCCCACACTGCTTCTACTGTCTGTGCAAGTTTCTCTCAAAACAGTGTTGTCATTTGGAGATCTGTTCTTTGTATACGAAAATCTAAATGCAGAACTAACCATCAACTTACATAGAATTACAGAAACGGTTCATTCAGCCTAAGTGGTTTATATTCCACACAAGCCTACTCCCACTCTAATTAGCTATTCCCACCCAACCCCTTATCCCTATATTCCCTTCTCCCTCATGTATGCACTTGCTGAAGCAGGGTTGAATCTGGCTATGGAAGATCTGTGGCTCTCCTGTTGGTACCCACGTAAAATTTCTGTGCTCCCAGCCACCAAGGAGATCAATCATGTGAGGCATCGGCCCTTGATAACATTGTCTTATGCTACACCCTGTTATAATGCCACACAATACTAAAATATTTTTTTAGAATTCCCAGATAATTCTAAGTTATAGCTTATTGTCTGTTTCAAGAACTGTGATGAGGAGTTTCTTCACTGTTCTCTTTACGTGGAAGTACAGTGATGTTGAACCATCATCATTCAAACATTCACTATAAGTGATTTCACTATAAGTTCTTTGATGAATTAATGCAGAAGGTAATTAGCAAAAGAGCCAGTGGCGATGTGAGGAAAACATTTTTTTTTTACACAGCGATTGTTATGATTTAAAATGCACTACCTGAAAACAGTGGATGTCCAAAGGGACCTAGGGGTTCAGGTACATAGATCATTGAAGTGTCATGAACAGGTGCAGAAAATAATCAAGAAGGCTAATGGAATGCTGGCCTTTATATCTAGTGAACTAGAGTACAAGGGGGCAGAAGTTATGCTGCAGCTATACAAAACCCTGGTTAGACCGCACCTGGAGTACTGTGAGCAGTTCTGGGCACCGCACCTTCAGAAGGACATATTGGCTTTGGAGGGAGTGCAGCGTAGGTTTACTAGAATGATACCCGGACTTCAAGGGTTAAGTTACAAGGAGAGATGACACAAATTGGGGTTGTATTCTCTGGAGTTTGGAAGGTTAAGGGGTGATCTGATCGAAGTTTATAAGATATTAAGGGGAATGGATAGGGTGAATAGAGAGAAACTATTTCCGCTGGTTGGGGATTCTAGGAGTAGGGGGCACAGTCTAAAAATTAGAGCCAGACCTTTCAGGAACAAGATTAGAAGACATTTCTACGCACAAAGAGTGGTAGAAGTTTGGAACTCTCTTCCGCAAACGGCAATTGATACTAGCCCAATTGCTAAATTTAAATCTGAGATAGATAGCTTTTTGGCACCCAAAGGTATTAAGGGATATGGGCCAAAGGCAGGTATATAGAGTTAGATCACAGATCAGCCATGATCTTATCAAATGGCGGAGCGGGCACGAGGGGCTGAATGGTCTACTCCTGTTCCTATGTTCCTATGAAATGTGAGGTAAAGCATTTGGGGACGTCAAACAATTCAAGGGAATACACAATAAATGGGAGGATACTGAGAGGTGTAGAGGAAGTGAGGGACCTTGGAGTACATATCCACAGATCCCTGAAAGTAGCAGGACAGGTAGATAAGGTGGTTGTGAAGATATGTGGAATACTTTCCTTTATTAGTTGAAGCATAGAATATGAGAGCAGGGAGGTTATGACAGAACTGTATAAACACTGGTTAGGCCACAGCTTGAGTACTGTGTACTGGTCACCACATTACAGGAAAGATGTGATTGCACGAGAGAGGGTACAGAGGAGATTGACGAGGCTGTTGCCAGGACTGGAGAATTTTGGTTCTGAGAAAAGATTGGATAGGCTGGGGTTGTTTTCCTTGGAACAGAGGAGGCTGAGAGGTGATTTAATTGAGGTGTATAAAATTATGAGGGGCCTAGATAGAGTGGATAGGAAGGACCTATTTCCCTTAGCAGAGAGGTCAATAACCAGGGTGCATAGATTTAAAGTGATTGTTAGAAGGATTAGAGGGGAGCTAAGGAGAAATCTTTTCACCCAGAGGGTGGTGGGGGTCTGGAACTCACTGCCTGAAAGGGTGGTAGAGGCAGAAACCCTCGACTCAATTAAAAAGTACCTGGATGTGCACCTGAAGTGCCGTGACCTACATGGCTACGGACCAAGTGCTAGAAAGTGGGATTCGGCTGGGTGGCTCATTTTCGGCCGGCGCAGACACGATGGGCTGAATGGCCTCCTTCTGTGCTGTAAATTTTCTATGATTCTATGATTTTATGATTCTATGATAAGAATAATTCTATAAGCATTATTATTCAAATATGGTCACCAGAGTTGCACGTGGACCTGATATGTCAGGTTAGCTCCAGCACAAAAATAATTTATAACCGTGAATTGAGACATGGGAGAAAACAGATTTGTTTGCTTTAAACTTAAATTTTCTATAGTTCATAAACACCTTTCAGAGTTAAGCTTTGAACGGGTTGAAATTGATCCTGATTGTACTCGTTTTCCAGGTGTTGCTTTTGCACTCTTCCACGGAAGGGGGCGCAGAAATTTCCATGCTGCAACTGAATTTAAAGTCCTGCAGCAGTTTAAAGGGGCGTAGCATCTAAAGACAGATAGAAAGTTATTATGGCAACCAGGATCCGTTGAGGGAAAAAGATCAGCAAATATTCTCTGAGGGCGAACTGAGAGGTGTTTTTGCAAGAAATCAGAAGGAGTGATGGAATGTTTGGTTCTGCAGGAAGACATCCATTCCAAGGAGCAGCAGCAGCCAAGTGGAGGGAGGTGGCTTTGGTTGTAAGTGCCAGATCCATGATCATATGTACTTCAGTGCAATATAGGAAAATGTACAGTAACCTCATGAGAATGAGTAAAGTATGAAAACTCACTTGAAGCTCCCCAAAAGCCTATATGGCACCGCTTGCCCATAACCTTAGCATCCCGTCCTACAATGCCACAGTGCTTGTCATATATGCCTGCAACATAATCACTCTTACAGTTCTCCATGACATAGCCATCATTTGACAAACAGCCCTGTTTGCTTCCCCTTATAAAGTGTGATGGCGCCTTTGCATGCTAACCGTGTTGACACTTTGGTGTCTTTAAAAAAATGCTGCTGCAAACATGCCTTTAACAGAGTTTGAGCACAGAATGTCTGTGTCAGATTTTTATTATGAAGTGACCCTGATAAAGATCAATTGGGTTTTTTGGATGGTGAAAAGTTCATGTTGTGCTTCAGGGCCTGATAAATGCTCTTCAGCAGAAGCTGTCCTTGATGAGACTCCTTTTGATCTGTCTGGCATGAATCGTGTTTCCTCTGCATTGTCTCAGGCTTCATCCTCAGTGGCATTCAGATAGAGTGGAGTGGGAGTTGGAGCATGGGTGGGGGGACTTGCAGATGTCAAGATAGTCAGCAATGTAAATCTTTTATAGCTGTTAAATGATCTATAAGAATCACTGAATAGGAAAAAAGAAAAGGAGAAAAAGTAATGGAATTGAATATCTATTTGCAGCAATTACTGTGACAAATGGAAGTCACTTCAGCTTTGATGAAAGCCTCCAGCACTGCTCTGTGCCTGTTTTATATAGGTGGACATTAGGTTAGTCGCATCAAAGCACGTAACGCTGGAAATTAAGACATATGACATCAATCCATCATTACACCCTCATTTAAATTTTTGAAGTTGCAAAGTGGTGGATACTTCTTGCCGCGTATGTCTGTTAGGCCCAAAAATTAAAATTGGGCAAATGTGGGTGGGGATGCAGCAGGGGGCATTTAGTCATTCCCCCAATATCTCCTTCTTAGGCTCAGTGTCCATTTTTGTCTGATTATGCCACTGAGAAGCACGTTGGAATGTTTTACTACATTAAAGGCACCATATAAATGCAAGTTGTTGCTGATGTTGTGGTGGTGGTATCTACATGAGCACTTTATGGGATAGTCCACTTATTTAACCATGGAGCTGTCCAAAAAAAGCATAAAGATTCAGATATTTCCCCTTACTTGCCTTATAAATTTTCTGATTTGTTAAGTAGTGATTGATCGCCTAATAAAAGCAGTAAGTAGTTTTTTCCCATTTCAATGTAAATGTCTATTTTTAAAAAACTGAATTAAAAAAAAAATATTCATACAATGCTATACTTGGACTGCTTAAAGTTACCAGACGTACGTGATGTGAATATGATTGGACAATGTAGAGTTTTAACATTACCTGGAACTTAACAAAACAAGAAAAAGGAACAAATTCTAATTTGAGCAAATCATAGAGACTTTCAACATATTTGCTCAATACCAGTCCTATCCACCTTCACTGAGGCTGTCACATGCATCTTAACATCACTATGTTTACCTTCTCCTAGCTACTAATACCCTCTTCGCCACTACTGCCAGCCCACAAGCCACCTGAACTATATCCAGTACAACAATAACTTGCATTTATATAGCACCTTTAACATAGAAAAATGTCCCAAGGCGCCTCACAGAAGCGTAAGCAGATAAAAAAAGATACTAAGCTTAAGAAAGAGATATTTGGGTGTGACCAAAAGCTTGGTCAAAGAGGTGGGTTTTGAGGAGAGTCTTAAAGGAGGACAGAGGGATTGAGAGGTGGAGAGGTTGAGGGAGGGAGTTACATATTGTAGGCCAAGATGGCTGAAGGCACTGCCGCCAATAGTGGAGTGAAGGGAATGGGGATGCTTGGGGTTTTTTTTGAGGAAGGGAATGATGGTGGTGATTTTGAAATGGAGAGGGACAGTACCTGAGGAGAGGGAACTATTTATAATGTCAGCTAGCAAAGGGGCCAAGAAGGGAAGTTGCGTGGTCAGCAGTATATTGGGAATGGGGTGAAAGGAACAGAAGGTTAGTCTCATGGATAAGATGAGCTCAGAGAGGGCATGAAAGAAAGAAAGAAAGAAAGACTTACATTTATATAATGCCTTTCGCAACCTCAGAATGTCCCAAAGCGCTTTACAGCCAATTAAGTACTTTTGAAATGTGGGCACTGTTGTAATTTATGAAATGTGGCAACTATTTTGGGCGCAGCAAGGCCCCACAAAATGCAATGTGATAATGACCAAACAATCTGATTTTAGTAGTGTTGATTGAGAGATAAATATTGGCCAGGATAGCGGGGATTGTTAATTGTATCCATGTGATTTATATCAATTAGTGTTAATTGTATTCAGATGGTGCGTCTCAATTGGGAACTCTCTTGTATCCATTTATAAGAGAGCTTACCTAGGGTGTGGTGTGGGTGTAATGCGGATCTCTGTGAATAAAGGCTTGGAAGCAACTGAAGACCAGGCTCTAGTATTCTATCCTTCACTGCCTGGCTATCCAGTTTATTACAAGGATAACTCCCTGCTCTTCTTCAAAGGGGCCTCAGTTTAACCTCTCATCCAAAAGATGGCACCTCCAACAGTGCAGCACTCCCTCAGAACTGCACTAGAGTGTTATCCTAGATAAGTCAAAATTGGAGATACACCAGATATCCAATATTACTATTGCTATCCTAAAGGCATCCACTATTACACTTCCCACTTTTACACTTCCCAAGTCATCAAGCTGCCAAATGCTTTCTGATGCTGTTGATACTCTTTCCAAGCCTACTACCACATTCCTTAAAACTTTTTAAAATTGTTAAACTTAGGCCTAGGGTCAAGATGGGCAACAAAAAAGGAGAGAAGGTGAGGTAAATCGGTAACAGTGTTTAGGTTTACTAGGCTTAGGATTGCCACAAATATCATCAGAATTAATAAAAACAATGGCAGCACTATTATATTGCTGTTTATGTTTAACACATGGCAATTATGACACAACAGATTTTTGCCAAATCCCAAAACCAAAAGTCATTACTTCTATTTTAAAACAATAGTATTTTTCAATTGTGCATGCTGAAAAGTGCATTGTGCACTTTATTGGTTGATAATTTGGTGATAATTTAGTACAAACCAATTTATTGTGTAGAATTTCAAAATCTGATGATAAATTCTCTGTAATCACAATGTGGCGTTTTCCACAACTTCTTAACTTTTGCTTGTGCAATTCAGGTGTTAAGTCATAAGCAGTAAGAAAAGCAGATGGGCTGGATTTTCCTGTGAGAATAACAGCAAAGTTAACAGGGCTCACCGTTATTTCTGTGCATCTGGTACCTCACATGTGCAGTCAAATGCGGAAATCTGGAAATTGCTCTACTAGATGCCCTGCTACTCCATAAACTCTGCAAGAACGACATGTCAATGGCTGACTCACCAGTCAAATTAATGGAATGGCGTGACCTGATGAACATGAACTAATCTCACCAAAAAAAGGTACATCAAATTATTTCAATTCTAAGCACACTTTTAACAGCATGGTAAATCTTAATTACTGCCAAACAACCTCACTGGCTCTGAAAATTAACTTTTACAAGTTGGAGCATCATTCCTTCAGATTTTAATTGTTGTTGGACATTTAAAGAAAGAAAACAATTTATTTTTTAACTTTTTCTTTCTGTCTCTTTCATCTCAGTCCTTTAGTTCAATATGTCTTACCCTCTCTTTATTTCGCTTCCTGTACCTGATTTGACATTGAATTCACTATTCTAACTTGCACTTCCTGGTTCTGACTGCGTTGCTTATTAACATGTTTCAATCTGATTAGTTAAGGGGACACACAGATGCTTGCCCAATTCTCACAGGTCTCAGATGCCCTGTAGAGGGCGCCACAATGGATTGAGTGCCCGATGAGAGGAACATGCCGTGCAAAAGCCCAGCGATTTATAAAGGTTTAGCATAATTTCCTTGCTTTTGTACTCTATGCCTCTAATGTTTGGGAACCGAGGATCTAGTGAGAGGGAGGAACTGAAGGAAATCAGTATTAGTAACAAAATAGTGCTAGGAAAATTAATGGGGCTAAAGGCTGACAAATGCCCAGGGCCTGATAATCTACATCCCAGAGTACTAAAGGAAGTGGCCCTGGAAATAGTGGATGCATTGGTGATCATCTTCCAAAATTCTATAAACTCTGGAACAGTTCCGACAGATTTGAGGGTGGCAAATGTAACCCCACTATTTAAAAAAGGAGGGAGAAAAAAACCCAGAGAATTACAGACCAGTTAGCCAGTAGTGGGGAAAATGCTCGAGTCTATTATAAAGGATGTGATAACAGAACACTTAGAGGGCATTAACGGGATTGGACAATGTTAGCATGGGTTTATGAAAGGAAAATCATGCTTAACAAATCTACTGGAGTTTTTTGAGGAGGTAACTAGTAGAATAGATAGGGGAGAACCAGTGGATGTGGTGTACTTGGATGTTCAGAAGGCTTTTGATAAGGTCCCTCACAAGAAGTTAGTGTGCAAATTTAAAGCACATGGGATTGGGGGGAATATACTGGCATGGATTGAGAATTGGTTGACAGACAGGAAACAGAGAGTAGGAATAAACGGATCTTTTTCCGGGTGGCAGGCAGTGACTAGTGGGGTACCGCAGGGATCAGTGCTTGGGTCCCAGCTATTCACAATATATATCAATGATTTGGATGAGGGAACAGAATGTAACATTTCGAAGTTTGCAGATGACACAAAGCTAGGGTGGAATGTGAGCTGTGAGGAGGATGCAAAGAGGCTCCATTTTGATTTAGACAAGTTGGGTGAGTGGGCAAGAACATGGCAGATGCAGTATAACGTGGATAAATGTAAGATTATCCACTTTGGTTGTAAAAACAGAAAGACAGATTATTATCTGAATGGCGATAGATTGGGAAAAGGGGAGGTGCAATGAGACCTGGGTGTCCTTGTACACCAGTCGCTGAATGCGAGCATTCAGGTGCAGCAAGCAGTTAGGAAGGCGAATAGTATGTTGGCCTTCATTGCAAGAGGATTTGAGTACAGGAACAGGGATGTCTTACTGCAGTTATACAGGGCCTTGGTGAGACCACATCTGGAGTATTGTGTGCAGTTTTGGTCTCCTTATCTGAGGAAGGATGTCCTTGCCATGGAGGGAATGGACAACGAAGGTTTACCAGACTGATTCCTGGGATGGCAGGACTGACGTATGAGGAGAGATTGGGTCGACTAGGCCTATATTCACTAGAGTTTAGAAGAATGAGAGGTGATCTCATCGAAACATATAAAATTCTAACAGGACTAGACAGACTAGATGCAGAGAGGATTTTCCCGATGGCTGGGGAGTCCAGAACCAGGGGCCACAGTCTCAGGATACAGGGTATACCATTTAGAAGCGAGATGAGGAGAAATTTCTTCACTCAGAGGGTGGTGAACCTGTGGAATTCTCTACCACAGAAGGCAGTGGAGGCCAAGTCATTTGATGTATTCAAGAAGGAGATAGATATATTTCTTAATGCTAAAGGGATCAAGGGATATGGGGAAAAAGCGGGAACATGGTACTGAGTTAGACGATCAGCCATGATCATTTTGAATGGCAGCGCAGGCCCGAAGGGCCAAATGGCCTACTCTTGCTCCTATTTTCTATGTTTCTGTCTATGAAGCCAAGGATCACGTATGCTTTGTTAACAGCCTTCTCAACTTATCCTGCCACCTTCTAAGATTTGTAAACGTAAACTCCCAGGTCTCTCTGTTCCTGCACCCCCTTTAAAATTGTACCATTTAGTTTATATTGCCTGTCCTCAATTTTCCTTCCAAAATGCATCACTTCACACTTCTCTGCATTAAATTTCATCTGCCAAGTGTCTACCCATTTCACCAGTCTGTCTATGTCCTCCTGAAGTCTATTACTATCCTCCTCACTGTTAACTACATTTCCGAGTTTCACATCATCTGCAAACTTTGAAATTATGCCCTGCAGAAGAGTAGTCCTAATCCCGACCCCTGGGGGACACCACTGTACCAACTGTTCACCACTACTCTCTGCTTTCTGTTCTTTAGCCAATTTTGTATCCACGCTGCCACTATCGTTTAATCCCCTGGGCTTTAATTTTGCTAACAAGTCTATTACGTGGTACTTTATCAAACGCCTTTTGAAAGTCCAGATGCACAACATCAACATCACTACCCTCATCAACCCTCTGTAACTTCATCAAAAAACTCAATCCAGTTCATCAGACAGGATTTACCTTTAACAAATCTGTGCTGGCTGTCATTTATCAGCCCATATCTTTCCAAGTGACAACTAATTTTGTCCTGACTGCTGTCTCTAAAAGTTTACCCACCACCGATGTTAGGCTGACTGGCCTGTAGTTACCAGATTTATTCCTCTCCCCTTTTTTGAACAGGGTTGCAACATTTGCAACCTTCCAGTCCTCTGGCACCACTCCCATATCTAAGGGCATTGAAAGATTGTGGCTAGAGCCTCCACTATTTCCACCCTTACTTCCCTCAACAACCTAGGATGCAAACCATCCGGATCGGGTGACTTTTCTACTTTTTGAGTACGACAAACCTTTTAGGTTTCTCATCTTCATCTATTTTTATCCGATCCAATTTCTCTACTAGCTCCTCCTTTACTGTGACATTGGCAGCATCCTCTTGTTTTGTGAAGACAGATGCAAAGTACTCATTTAGTACCTCAGCCATGCCCTCTGCCTCCACAAGAAGATCTCCTTTTTGGTCCCTAATTTTCCCACCCTTCCTTTGACTATCCTTTTACTATTCATGTGTTTATAAAAGATTTTAATGTTCCCTTTTATGTTACCCACTATTTTTTTCTCATACACTCACTTTGTCCCTCTTATTTCCATTTCAGTTCTCCCCTGCACTTTCTGTATTCTGCTTGACTCTCTACTGTATTACGATTTTGACATTTATCGTAAGCCTCCATTTTCCATTTAATTTTATCTCTATGGGCTCAGTTTTAAACTTGACTTGCGGGTGCATTGGGGGCAGGGTGCTGCGAAAATTGCAAAAATACACAGCGGGTTCGGAAGCCGGCTCCAACCCGCTGACGTCCGAGTTCCCCACAGACATGCCTCTGTGCGCGCGGGCGTCCGAATCC